>NC_134316.1:11283802-11655469 GCF_964195595.1 Calonectris borealis | reverse complement strand
GTTCCTAAACTAGATTTTTTTTTTTTCCTAACGCATATCCCTCCTTCTCAGAAGATGGTGACTGGCTGATCCTTCTTACTGTAGGGAAGACGCTTTAAGGGGTTGTTTTGCTTTGCTTTTTATGGCTGTTGTCTTTGTGTTTAATCTATCAAAGTTGTAAAAAGAAAAGTCTCTGTTTCAAATGACATGTGGTGACTTTCCTCTCTCTGTCTGCATTGTTTATACTAAAATAATTTCCTACTTCTATTGTCTCAGCTTCCCAACCACCTTTTTTAAAGCAAATAAATTAAAGTCATGTCTCATTCTCTTATAAATGAACTCCATAACCTCTTCTCATCTTGTCTGCCTTTTTTGTTTTCTTTTGCTTCACAAGTGTCAATCATTAAAGCATGTGCAAACAATCTAACAGTTACGATCCACTGATGCTGACTTGCTACATCCTGGTGAGGGTTTCAACCTGCTTTTCATACACAGATCTAGCAGCAGAGCAGCCAGAGTACCTCTTTCAGAATATTTGGCAGTCTTTAGTGTTCAGACAGAAGCTGGTGAAAGGGCATGGGAAAGGCAGTATGCTTCAAAGGGAAAAACAATAGATGCTCATTTCTTTTATTAATCAAGGGGTAGAAAGTGCCTGTTTACAACCATACCTAGAACTACAAGTGTTTTATTTCAAGCAAGGTGAACTGAAGTAGCTTCCTTGATCTGCACAAAACCTTTAATAGCAGCAACTGCTCAAATTGAAGGGATCAAGGTAGGTTTCTACCTAATTTCTGTCTAGGCTTACAAGCTTTTCTGTGGCCTTTCCAGTTGCTGGGAGAAGATAGTTTCATTTTAAAAATCAGAGAGTTTTGATAGGCCTAATGTGTTCTGCAAAGAGTATGTTCCTGTGCAGAACTGCCCCTATGTACAAGACTGATACAATCACATTCCCTGGGCTCATTGTGCATGTGTGGAGCAATTATTTATCATCACGAGGTCTGGTTGTAAACCTCCTGCAGAGGTTCTGCAGTTGACCTGTGCACGTGTGGCAACTCCAGCATCTCTTGGATCTATTGGACTTTCTGCACCCCTACAGGTTACCTGTGCAGGAGTCATTTTCAGAGGATGGATAGTCTGTTTCTGTTTGTGCGAGTTGGGTGACAACGAGACTCAGTTGCAGACTCTCCCAGTATTCATGGTTTTGCTGTCAAATAAGCCATTTCAGTGCATTTTTAAAATTTCTTCCTTCTACTTCCTCCTACTTATTTGCTCCTACAACAGCCTCTTATCAGTAGCTCATTTCAGAAAGAGAATCTTGCTGCACTCTTTAGTGAGGTTACTGTGGTAATAATCTTTGCATCAAGTTTGTGCTCATGTTCCTCCTGGCTGGTGCCTTCCGGAAGATCTTTGCTTCAGGCTTGTGGGCTGGATCTCTTTCCTAGCTTTTACCTGAAATATTAAGGAAATAAGCCACCCAACAAATACAAGTAGAACTAAGGCAAATCCCCTTAGAAAGATCACTTATCTTGGAGTAGAGTCTGCCTGGGTAAGTTAGTTAATTATCTGTCTTTTCTAGGCATACTAGACTGCCAGAGGACTGGCTGCTGTAGTCCGAACCTTTTTCTATTTGAAACCTATGCACCTCACTTCTGAAAGCTCCAAGTGCTACAGATGCAGAAATGAATATTTTGGAGAACACATTCTGCTTTTCTGCCTTTGCAAAATGTAGTTGTTACTTTTGGGATCTGGCACCGTACACGTATGTGCCACTTGTACTGATGTTCCTATAGGTAAAATCTGGTTTAACAAAGTCCTTTGTATTCCTCAGCATGGACAATTTGTTAGGATTGGGGACAACGACTTCAGCATGCTGGTGTACAGTATGCTCCTCCCCAACTCCCATGATTTCTTGGGTGCAGATCCCCACTGACACAGCTGCATCAGATTTCTTCAGCTCCCTGTTCTCTGCTGCAGCACAGGTTATAGGATATCTTGATTGATAAGTAGCTGGAGTTGTGTTATCTATAGCACCGGAGTGAAAAGCAGAGTCCTGGAGTGTAGATGAGACAGAACCATGCTTGTTCTCCTCGGCCACAGTTGCTTGTTTGCTGTTCTGCCTTTGTCCGTCTGCTTTGTGATGGCGGGGTTGGCCAGCTGAAGACGGAAAGGACAGAAGTTGACGAGAGCTATTTGGACAAGTTGCACAGCCTGCCTCTTCTCTGCAGGGGTGAAGTTGCTTCAAATACTTGGTTAACAAGCTTGGCTCACAAAAGATGTTTTCCATGCATAATAAAGTAGAAGTGTTCTTAAAACAGTTGCACTTGAGTTCCCCTGTGTTTGCTTCTTGAAGCTGTAAAGCAGAAAACGCTGCTAAACACTAAATTTAAGGATACATTTAGGGGACTGCATAGGTTGTAAGTGGGTCATCTTGGATACATCTGCAGAATATCTTTAAAAAAAAAGGTTTAAGTTCAGTGCAAGCAATTACAGAAAAATCCTGACAGATCTGTGATTAAGAGAAGAGATGAGGAACTGCCATTTATAAAGAAGGGATTTAAGAATATTAATGTACATCAGCTCTCCAGTTCCTGGGGCAAATACAAAAAATAAGCAGTCTAATCCATTGTCAATATTCGGAGCAAGATGAGCATTGGACAAACAGAAGAATAATCAGAAAACACCCAGAAAACGCTTGAAACTGGGCTGCATTTCAGAGCCAAAATGACTCTCTGCCCAAGCGCATCATAAGTGGGCATTTGTGACTAAGGTAGGAACATCCTTAATAGGAAAAGCAGGGATTATAGCTGAATGGATGAAACATCCAAAGCTTGAAAGCGTGTTAAGTATATTTTGTGAAACAAAGTATTCCGGCAGGAATCCAAACAAATCCACTCAAATGCTGTTGCCGTCCTGTGAGAAAGTTGGCTATGAAGGGGCCTGCTGCTTCATTTAAGGCAAGCCAGGAGGGAGATTAGGGAGTTCTTAAGGATTTTTCCATCAGTTTGGAAAGTAAATGGAAAAAGATAGAAATACTATTGAAAATACTCTCTGTATTTTGGAGTATTTTAAATAAACTTTGCTGGTTTAAGGGGAAACAAAAAAAAATACAGATGCTAACTTGGATGAGAATTGTGTTTAAACAAACAGAAGGACTAGGAAGCAGGAGAGAATTACCTGGCCTTAAATTAGGAATAACTAGAACTAGCAGAAATAGAATCATGAGGTTTGTGAGTTTGTTCACCATCTGAACAGGCGGTATAAAACACATTCACTGAGATTAAACTAAACTTGACAGTAATGCCAGTAGAATCTTGAAGTCCAGAAGGAAGTACCTCTGATGGAAGTTCCCTGAATGAAAAACATCTCAAAAAGTCAGACTTAAGAAAAACAGGGTGGCTTCTGACTCTGGACACCAGGACTGTCGCTGTCCTTCCTGAAACAAGGTATTGGGAGATGAGTTGCAAGTTAAATTCACAAATGAACTGAGTTCTATGATGCTGAGGATTGTAACATCAAAAGTTTAGGTGCCTTTCTGTCTAACAGAGAATGGTATGTGGATTCCCTTTGAAATGCCTACTTGCAACCAGGACACCTGCAGATCCAGCACACGCTAAATGTACTTAGGCTAGTTTAAGCCCCAGCCGTTTTAGGGCCCCTGCCACAGAAAGACAGACATCATCATGGGCAGGGAGAGGGTGAAGAGAGCTGAAGATGCATCCACGCTTTCGGCTTTTTCTATTCAGCAGCTTATGCACCTTCTCTACGACTTGTCAATCGAGATGTTCAGTTCTAAACCTGCTAGTGGAAAGTACCTATTCAAGAGAGTGATTAGAGCACTTAGCATTTAAGACTATTCTTGGAAGCTGACGTTTCTCTATCTTTGCATATATAGAGATCTTTGTCTATATCTGTCAATGCTCAATACCAACTGTGGGGTTTGTTTTAGCTTTCTTTTTTTTTTTTTTTCTTCTCTATGGAAATGCTATTGCCATTGACAGTGAGACATAACATGCAGCTTTCCTGCATAGACATACTAGTACCTTGGTGCTTGTGCCAATACTGCTGTAGGCTAAGAAGCTTAGGTAAAAATACCACAACTTTATAGTACAAAATAATGCTCAGCGTTTTGTAAGTCTTCTGCCACTAGAGAGAGAATAGCTATGGCAAATGTAAAAAAGAATGGTAGCTTTTTGCTACAGTTGCAAGAATTGGCTTCCTGCCCCTACTGCTGATCGGTATTTGCACACAAGCAACAATTAAAAATAGGTAAAACATAAATATTTGACATGGAGGAGATTTGTATCATTTCTCTTAAATAAAGGATTTATTTATTTTAAGTCAAGAAAAGAATAACTGCATGGAGATTTATTGGTTATATTCTGTTTTCACATTCTTAAACTGGCAATAGACTGTTTAAATTTAATGTGGGAGGATGGGCAAACAGCTGTGTAACTTGACTTCTTCCCTCCTTGCTGTGTCACTCACTTCCTTCCATCCCTGCTCCTTTATTTACTTCCTTTATTCTTTATTTTTAAGGACTTGCTCCTGAGGCCAATAAATTAGTAAGCAGCTTGAAAATGATGCCGATGCTGCATGATGAGGCATATGCCCAGGACACAAAACTGAACAACTTCCATGAATTTCCAGATAACACATTGGTGCTCCCGTAAGTACATTTTCCTTGGAGAGAGGGAGGGTTAGGAAGTATCTTGTTAATTTTCAGGTAATTACATCTCCAAACATTTAATGTCAAGAATCCATTATGAGATTAGCAAAAATGCTTATATTGACTTAAAAGGAAAAAGCCTACCACGTCTGGCATGATAGCAAATGTCTGTTTTGATATATTTGCAATGAAGTGTCTTACAAGTGCTTGAGAAATAACTTTGAAATTAGGCAACAAGTACCCATTTTGGGCAGCTTAGTCCTGCATTTTTTCTTGTTTTGGATATTCATTTCCTACTGTGCAAACATACAAATATTCTATAGAAACTAAGAAAACTGTATATACAGCTCTGTGTGAATTATCTTCAGCATATATCTGAAAAAGTAGCATCTAATTAATGCATCCGTGAATAGGCCTGATGCTTTAATTCTGCAGGCTGCCGGTTTTTAAAAAACCCTAAAAGCTGATTGTCTTTCCCACATTTATGCAACATTATGATAATAAGTATGGGCTTATAATTAATCTGCAGTGCTTCTTAACTGCTGGGCAATGATTAATACACTTATAGGTTTTATTTATAGGGCAGTATGCTAATTTGAGATATTCCCCAGCTGTGATGAATGACTGTACCCCTGTAAACATGTTAACTTTGCACAAAGGATGATTTTACACAGTCATTCAAAAATAAATGGGACTATAGCTGTTTTGCTATAAGATTAAAAATGGATATTCTTTAATCTTTAAGGAGGAAATCAGGACATACAAAGAAAATGTAAGGTTTATTAATTTCTTTCTGTTTTGTATTGAGGTCTCTGTGTAAAGCTTTTAAAAGTAACCACTTAAAAGGCAGATGGCAGGAAAAGGGGTAAAGTGAAAAGAAATGTACTCCTGGTAGAGTAGTATTGATATGAACATACAGTTTATGTTAAATACGATGGTTATACTAAGAAAAATGGAGCGCTGTTACAATATTGTGCTTGTAGCTGAATAATTTTTAAATACTTTAAGGGATCTGAAATATAACAAAACTACACTAATATACCCATTTGAGTCCTAAATACACTTCTCCTGGCACATCTTTTCCATGAAGAACAGAAAAGTTTAAAAAAATCATTCTCAAAACCTGAAGTTTAAAAACCAATCTTGTCTTGTTTTTCTGTCACTGCTGAGTGCCATTTCTGGAGGTTAGTCATGGCAATTTGCCATTTTCTCTTTTGTGCTAGCCGAGTGATATTTTAACTAGGCAGTTGAGAAATACTGTGAGTTTCTGAAGGGAGAAAATAGGAGTATTTTGTGAACTTTGTATATCTCTGTGATAACCTTGATGTAAGATATGATCTCTTTTTAGAGATCTTTTTAGAGGCATCAAAAGTTGTAGAGTAGGCTGGTCTCTGGTGTCGGTATGTCATGTTTTATTTAAACAGCACATCCTCAGGGGAGCTTTCTTTTCACAGATTTTCAACTGACTTCCAAAGTTACCCTTAGCATGTGTAAATGTGGTATCCAACAAGGCAATTTTTCATATGAAGTCTGACTTCTTAGGTACAGTATGTCAGTTGGTTATGAACAAAAACTACACATTGTTTAAATGCTCTCTCTGCTGTACGCAGCTGTCTTACAGGCCTCGTAAGGGGAGTGGGTCTGCAGATTTTATTAGCTGTTGATTGACAGGCGACTCTTGTTTTTGCATATTTTATATTGCTATAAATATACAAGAATAGCAAGTAGGAACAAAACACTATTGTGAATGCCAACTGTTGTGTGCTCTAAGCACTTTATTTCAGGAACTTTCATGCATCCATGCAGTATCCTGGTCTTTTCTATAGCCTTTGACTGTCTTCCAGTGTAAATGTTGAAGTATCCATCACAGTCACAGCTGGCAGGGAACTTTCCGTCATCCTCAGGCAGTGGAAAATCATTGAGAACGCTCTGAACGTGATCCTGTTAAATGTGCTCCCAGATGGCTCTGCCTGGAAGAGCGAGTAGGAAGGGCAGAGTTGGCCTGCTAGCAGTTCTTCTTTGTTAGCTGCTTGTTGGCCACTGCATTGCTAAATAGGAACATATTCCAACTAACGTAAGAATGGGTGAAAACGGTGGATATTCTATCCTCTTCCAAGCTTCATAAAGGTAGCAGAAAATAATAGTAGTAGGGTTCTTTTTTTACCCCAAATCTTAATTAGCCAATTGGAACTTATATGCAGTTGACTTTACTCTGAGGGGTTAGAAAGATAGTGTGGAGAAATGGGCATATTTTGTGGGGTAAAACAAGTGCTCTGTATGCAGTCCAATTGGCTGGCAAATCAAAGGTCTTCGAAGAGTCAGATTTCTTGAGATAGGCAGGTGGAGAAAGGGAGACCCGTGGACCTGGGAAGCAGGGAGAGCAGACAGCACGCTTAGAGCTAGGACAATCCCAGCCATCATCACCTTTGATAAGTCCCCTCCAAATTTGGGATTGTGTACTTTTATAAGATGTTTGAGTGTCTAGACACTTCTTAATCTTTGGTCTCCATCTGCTGGGCTACACACTGCATGATGTTTGAAAGTGTTACATTCCTCAGCCCCCCAGGTACTTTATCCTATTGCTTGACTGTTCGTTTTTGGTTTGGTTTGGGTTTTTTTCCCTTGCATAGTTGCTTTGTCTTGTTTTTATTGTACTTAGAGCAGTCTTTTCCCAGCTGTCAAGGTTGCACTTGTTCAGTGGCCAATAATTGATCGCCAGTGAGTTGTTTATAGTCCTGAGGCCTGTTTTCAACCTACGCCAGTATTTTAAGATCTTTGCTATTATCACATGCTTAATCTCCACATCATAACAAGAGACAGCTGGTACCATATAGCAAACTTTCATAACAAGGTGAAAACAGGCCTAATAGGCTGGGACTGGGGTTTTACAAAGTTAGCCAATTACTAGCAAACACAACAGTTTACTTGAAGATCTTAACTAACCAAGAGAGTTTTTTCTGAAATCTGAGGTGAGAGAAACTGAGAAGAGTGGATCTTCTAAAGGCCACAAAAATGAATCCCAGTCATAAGCCTCCTAAGAGAAGATACCCTTTGTGTCAGGAAAGAGTATCTATTTATAGACTATCTATTTATATTTATCAAAGGATCAAAAAGTTGTTGCAACTCTTCTGTTGACCCCCTATAAACCTTGGGAGCTTTACAGATTCCTCTCAATAGCTTATGAAGCATTTTTAAACCTTAAGGCTTCATATTGACTTTTGTTAGAACTCAGTTCCAAACTTAAACAAAGTAAGTCTGTGTTCTTCTTTTCTGTCTTTAGTTTTGCCAGCCCCTCTTCGCCTCCCAAATTATATTTATTATTAAATTAAATTTAGGGATTTGTGCTTTAAACCACATCAAGCCATGAACTTCTAAACTTGGAACTTAATGTTCTAAATTTAAGACCGTTTTTTTGCCATGGACTTGGGGGATGGGGAGGAGAAGGGTGAAAACTACTGATTTAGAGAAAAAATCAAAAGTGATGAGCTGATATTAGCTCTAAGATTTTTTTTTCCAATTCTCTTTCTTCGTAGTGTCTCTAAGCAAAACAAAAGAATTTTTTACACAATCCTGGAGCTCTCACCACTGCTTGATTCTTCCAACATGACGCCAGAGGACTGGGCCAAAATTGCAAAGAAACTTGAGGTACTATAGCGTGGGATAAGAATTCATTTGCTGCTTAAACAAAACCAGCAGTATATCTAGTATACTTAGCAAGATAAAACAATTCAATGTGCTATATGTATAAATTTATTTATTTAAAATGTAAATGTTATGCACCTTGCTTAGTTACTTGCAAAGTAACAAGTACTGTGATTACAAGGCTTACTGATTTTTTTTCCTTTTGAAAATGTTGCAAACTCATTGAAGTTATATAGTTCTTCCAATGATAAGCTGTGTCATAATTCTGTACAAGAAAAGAAATAGGAAAATTGCAGCTATGATTGAATAAGGTACGTAATATGTAGATTGATATGTTCTAAAACATTGACTTAAACTCACTGTCCAAAAATGTTGAATAAAATCCTTAGGTGTAGGTGACTTAACTGAAGGTTACTTAGTTACACATCATTTGAGTGTTCAAATAGCTTAATAGTTGGCTATTGACGTAGAAAATAATTTCATGTCTTTATGCCTTTCTTACTCTGGACACAGGCGGACTTGACTAGCTTTAGCTTTGCAGCCAGTAGAAAAAATGCTATCATGGTTAGGTTTCCCACACTGAAAAATGTTTAAAGCCCTAGATATTTCTGCATATATAGATAAATTCATTACATCCTTCTCTAGATTAAAAAATCAGTATTTCTTTGCTCTTGTCCCTGTGTCTGAACTTAGCTGTGTGCTTTTAAGAAAGTAGAAATGCGAAACGTTTCAAATACTTCACACCAGGAATTCATACATAGCTGTTAGAAATAAATAACCTAGTAAGATACTGCTCTTCCACTCTTGCTTGCTCTGCGATAGTGGGCTTTATAGTGTAAATTTCCTTCCTTAACCAAGCTGTAGCAATGCATGTGAACAGTATAATAATGCAGGGAATGATACTGAAGATTCAGGTAACAGTCTTTCACCTTTAGGTCATCTAATCCTGAAACCACCAAACTAGGGATGATGCTCCTCCTATCGAGTGCATCTTGCCAGGGCAGAGAAGAGACAGAGCTGGTGTTTAGGTGGAGAGCTTCTAGGATGGAGCAGGGATGCAGCTGCGAAAAGTCCAGGGCCAAGAGTAGAAGGCAGCAATCCCATGCTGAACAGGAGAGAATTTACCTTTCTTCCTTAATGGCATATTAGTTTTATTACAAAAAAAAGTGTTTCTTTCTTGTACACAGAAGGCAGCTTCTCTGTATATAAAAATTTGTGTAATCCAAGGGAAAAGTGCTGAGAAGGGAGAAAAAAAAACTTCTTCAACTGTCCAACTTATGTATAGACTCTGCCACTTTGTGTTCATCTTGGACACATACTTGGCACTGTAACACGCTGATGACTTTCCAGACTGAAACAAAGATGTTTCTGTGGGATATCTCCTTAATTGCCAACCTGATCTTTTACATTATGAAGCTTAAATCAAGCTATGTTCTTTCACAACTAATACGGTTCATAAGGCTGAAAATATTTGTGAGCGTACTGATTGAGTTAGAGAGGACAAGTGGGTATTTCTGTGATCTTAGCCCTTCTTGAAACTTACTTACCTTGTTACTGCATTGGTGAATAAATGTAGCATGCTTTTTGCATCACCCTGTAGTTTGGCCTGCAGGAAGATCTTGCAACACTGGCTGTTGTTCTGCTGGCTAACTTGTTAGAGATAAGCAGAAATCCCCTGAAACTTCCAGTAGGCAGCAATATGTAGGCACGAGTATCAGTGAAGAAATAGCAAAAGGACAAGTAGAAATCTGCAGGTGAGCTTGGAGGTGACCTTATTATCAGGAGATGCCAGGCATGTGTGCCTACTGTAGCATAAGAAGTGAAATTAAATTTAATTTTAATTCACTCTTAAAATAGAGAAACCAATTCCTTTTTCCTCCAAAAGCCAGCAGATGACTTCATTCCAACAAGATGAACTGTGCAATTCATGGCTTTGCATTAAAAAGACTCCTGTGTGGAACTGAATGTAGATTAAAGTTATTATAAAATTCCTTTTTGCATCTGTACATGCCTGATAGTCTAGGGGACTTCTCAAAAACCAGCAAGTGTATGTACATTAACGAACAACAGGAAGCTTCTTCACCTCTTTCTGCTGCAGAAGGCACAATCTGCTACAGAAAGGATGACTTTTCAACAGAAGAGGGCACTCGTACACTGGCAATTTGCCTGTCTGCCACCGGATTAAATGGACTGTTTTTTCTATATGTTATGATAGCCTTGGTTTGCCTAATCTGTTCCTGTAAATGGTGTAATCCCTAAAATAAAAGCGGCAACGAGAAATCAGACTATATGACTAATTTGCATATGTTAACATTCCTGTTTAAAGCCATTGCTAAGCTTTTCTTAATTAGCAGTCTTCTGGTTTAAAAATGCTGCATTAATATGTATACATAGAAGAATCTCTTTGACTGTTCCATAATTAGAATTATTGGCTCTAGTGCTTGGTGTCCTATTAACTCTTAATTGTATCTAAACTGAAAACAGGGTAACGTTAGGAGGAATTATGTGTGTAGTACCCTTTAAAGTATTATGCTGTTGCTTGCATCAGTGAAAGTAATGCAGTATGTACCTCACTGCTGATGCCAGTGCATTGCTCTAACAATGTGAAAACTGTCTCTCCATCTCCAGGAGCACTATGAAAAGTACGATGGTTTTGTGATCCTTCACGGCACTGATACCATGGCCTATACAGCTTCAGCCTTATCCTTCATGTGTGAGAACCTGGGTAAAACTGTTGTTCTGACAGGATCTCAGGTAACGGACTTAATTAGAAGTTGAAGTCAAAAGCCTCATTTTTTATTTTTATATGCAAAACAAGGTAGTGCAGGGCGGGCCTCTGGCCAGGGTGAATGGTCACAGTGCTGATAGAAATTAGTGAGAATTGACGGGCTCACCAGCTGAGGATCTGCCCCAAAATTTTATCATTAATGACTTTACAACTCTGTACCTAATCAGACCACTAGTTCATTATGACTGGGGCCAGATGCTTCAGAGAAAGATATAAGAGCCTGTCATTGGCCATTGTGTATTAATTGGTTTATAAGAGAAGCATCTTTCCAGCCTCAGGTGGCTGCTGGTTGTTAGCTGTCTGTTTTTCTTTTAAAGCCCTGCAGCTTATTACTTTTTACTTCATCAGTTGTTATCCCGACTTATGTTACTCATCGTTGCATTCTTTATCATTTTTTCAATAATCTCTAAGCATTAGATGCATTTTTGATCATTTCTGTTCCACAAAGCATCTAACATGGTCTGTTTCCTTTTCTCTAAAGACTACATTTATTAATTTTCATTCTCTTAGCTGGAGATCAGCCCTTTGCATATTGTCTGAGGGGGAGGGGTTGTCTTACTAGAATAGCTTGCTTGAGCGTAAAATACAGCTCTAATCACAAAAGAGAGATGAAACATCGCACTGTAAAATTCCCCTCCCCCATCTCATAACTTCCCTTTCACATGTGGTCTATTTGAAGTCAAAATACAAAAGTCTAGGAAGGAGTAGGCTCCCACTTACTGTCTTGACGTGGGGCAGTCTAGTTATGGTACATCATATTCAAGGTTTTACTTTCTTTTTGGCTTTATTGCTTGGAGATCTGCCTGACATATGATCTAGCAATGGAGCATGTGATTTTTTTTTTTCATTGCTGAAAGGAGCTCTGACTCTCTGTTAATAAAGAGGCAATCTGAAAAGGCATGGAAGTCATCATTCAGTTTTTAATCTTGTCCTCTTCTGTCAGTAATAACCTGCTGGCTCAGTTTTTCGATACTATGAGGAAAGATGGTGCAAGAGAGCTGTTGTGAAGCCCATAGTGGCAGTTCTGTATGATCTGGGTGATTGCTTTTCCTCTGTACAATCACTTCTCCTATGCTCAGTCACTTTAACTATGCCTGCTTTCTCTTTTTTGTATTTTTCCTGAATCAGTCTTTTAACCTGCTTAATCACACTAGAATAATCTCTATATTAGCTTTTAAGCACTTAAATTATAGAAGTCTGATAAGCACAGAGGGAAACCCTGCCATCTGCTGCAGTCTAAAATAGTTTTGATGAAGAAAGAAACTTTATTTGTCATAAATCATTGTTACATAAATTATTCATGTATTTGTATTGCATAAATTGGACTCTCTTCTGCTGTGTAGACTTTGCATAAGGGACAGGGTGTAATTTCAGTCTCTGCTCTTCAGGTGCCCATATACGAGTTGCAGAATGACGGCCGAGCCAACCTTCTGGGGGCACTGCTCTTTGCTGGGCAGTTCGTGATTCCTGAGGTCTGTTTGCCTGTGAAGACCATCTCAGAAGCTGCTTTTCTCCTTCTAGCCAGGACCCATGCTTACATACTCAAAATATCCGGTAGGCAGTAAGGAATTGCACTTAAAGAGGAAGATAAATGGATTCCGCTGAGGAACAGGCACTTGCACGGCAAAGCACATGCAGTTTTCTCAGGAGTCATATCCCATTTTGCCCATATATAATCTATAAAGACTATCAAGTCTGAAATGTAGCTTGCAGCAGACTTGAAATCAGAGATTCCCTTGCAAACATGTGGGATCTGAAACACTTGTAAGTCAGTTTTTTAAATTTACTTTGAAGTTCTAAAGTTGCTCTAGAACTGGTAGGAGTGTCTTCTAGCTCTAGTTCCTGAAGCGTCGAGGATGATATACCCAATGGATGTGGAAGTACCTCCATGGTCTCAGCACCCTGCCTTTAAAGATGTTGGTGCTGTGCAGCCCAAAAATCAGAGAGAAAACTGGTCAGGTTACACCTCATTTCACTTCTGCCGTGCTCCGAAAGCCAGTTCTTGTAAAAAAACAGCAATACCTGACTGGCCAAGATCTTCATAACTAATAACAACTTTGAGGTATCTCTTTTCCTTCAAATTCTAATTGACAAACTTTAAGGGAATTGAGAAGGAACCTGATTATTTATGTGTGGTAACTCTTTTGAAAGTTATCCTCATTTTCACTAGGCCTTTTGTTAAGGTTTTGGACTCTGAATTTAGATATAACTGATGAACTTATTAAAAAGTCCACATTGTTTCTTTCCTCTATCTCTGAAGTGGACTCAGGCAAATTTGCTGTCTCCTAGACTATGCCTCATGAGAGGATTACGAAACTAGTTAGTTCTTAACTTGTTTTGTTCTTAAATTCTTAAACCAATGTGTGACAGATGTGCCAACTCTTTTTGAAAGGGTAAGAGTTGTAAACATCTACTAGCCTCTGAGTTGCTTTAAAGATTTAGAAAACACTTTATAAAGGACAGACTACAGTATTTATCTACTGAATCTTTTAATTACTGGCTTATTCATAGACCTGTTTCTTTACTTGTCTTGCAGGTGTGCCTGTATTTTTATAATAAACTGTACAGGGGAAATAGGGTGACTAAGGTGGATGCTGGGAGTTTCAATGCCTTTTCCTCACCTAACCTGCCTCCACTTGCAAATGCTGAGGTTGATATTACAAGTAAGCAACATCATCTCTTAAGCCTTGTAATTTATGCCACATGCAATAGAACTCTAGCTGAAAAGAATCTGTGCCTATGTAGTTGAAATGCTGTTTTTAAACTCAAATATCTTTGAAAGCCCTGTAGCTTGACTCCACTTTATCTGCTCTGAAACTGTTTAAATGTTAGTAAGACTGAGAATTTGTGACTCAACTGCATTTATCTATTGATTATAGATGTGAGCTAGGCTGACTTTGACTAAAGATCCAGACTAACCAGAGGGAGTGTTGCCCCTGTGCCATGAAAATGCTTGCTCTGAAGATAAAAATGAGGGAGTGAGGACTGAAAGAACAAAGAGTTTAATCTCATTAATGACGATGCTGGACTCCAAAATCAGGCAAAAGAGTCATTGCAGAGTACTTGCAGCTTCAACAGGTTCTCTGTTTGATGCATGTAATTATGTAAGATATTTCACTGGATATTTAGGACCTGTCTAAACTGCAAGCGCACTGGAAACAGCAGACCTAGAATATGCTGTGTGAAGTTTTTTTTCCCCAAAATTACTCAGACTCCCTATAATTTCTGTGTGTCTGTTTTTTAAGGAGAAGAAAAACTACATGAAGATTTCAGTACCTGTTTGCAAAGTCATTAACGCGCTGATGTCTGTTCTTGGATAAATGGCACCCTTTCTTTGGAGAGGGGAGAAGAGGGACACATTTGGAGTCTAGCCAAATGAGGAGTTGCCAAAAAACGTACTAAAGGACAGTTTAAAAAATATAACATGTTATGTGAGCTGCTTTTGGGTAGGCTAGGTATATTAAAAAAGTGTAGGACTTGGTGACAATCTCCATTATTTCCAAAAAGAGGAAATGAGAGGGGGTTCCCAAATTCTGCTGTTAGTGGCAGTAGGA
Organism: Calonectris borealis; assembly: GCF_964195595.1. Classification (NCBI taxonomy): domain Eukaryota; kingdom Metazoa; phylum Chordata; class Aves; order Procellariiformes; family Procellariidae; genus Calonectris; species Calonectris borealis. Next base: position 11,640,840 of record NC_134316.1, on the reverse strand, counting down.
GCTCTAGCCCTGTGACAGGCAGCGTGCCATTCTGAATGGTTTCTACTACTAGAGAGAGAGACATTCTGCAATTTGGAAAAATAAACTTATCCCTTCGACCTAATGAGTGGGGGTTACTTAACCAAGTTTCAGGATCAAAGTGCTGTGTTTGTAGCAGCCAGATACAAACTGAGGAAGCCTGTGAAATGCTGTAGTGGTCTGTAAGACATCTCTCAGGTAGAGAGTCTGCCACTGTTGTATTACTGTGCTGTGTCAAATACGGCGTATCTGAAATCAACAGAAATGCTGTCGGTTGATTGTTGCAGTAAATTAGGGAGAATCTTCTTTCTTGGGTTTTTATGAACTGCATCAAATAGGGTATAAATAAATTCCGTTTACTGACTGATCAGTAATGAAATCAAGCTGCAAATTGCATGCTATTTCTCTCTTTGATTTGAAGGAACTATTTTGTGATTCCTTGTCTATAGTAGAAAAATGAGCAAGTTATTAAGTATTTCCCTTGGCCCATATTTGGGTCCCATTATCTTTTCAGTAGAATGCCCCAGTGAGATCACTGGGGATTTCTGATTTTAAAACTGGTGGCATGATAGGCTCTATTTTTATTTGTTTCAGTTGATTACCCAGTTAGGGTAGCATCATTTATCCAAGATGACGGTGTCAGCATTGAAGGATTGTTTCATTCTGAAAAAACATAGTTTATAGTATGGGCAATCTACTAGTGCTGCTTTATTTTGTCCAAAGTAATTGTTTGAAACATTGCTGTCTCCCTTGAGTTTCCTTGTACAGTCCTCGTATGAAGCTTTCATGGAGACAAGGAACCACCTGGGGCTTTTAAAAACAAATCAAACAAATCTAGCATCTTTTAACTTTTTTTTTTCAAATGACTTTGTATAATAATGTCTTAATGCTCCTGTAGACAGGGCTGACTGTAGACACGGCTGACTCCTGCTGCTTCAGCATTATGGAGAGCAGCCTGAGGATGCCAGGAGGAGTAGGCCATGTGCAGAAACTCTTCCTTGGGCTTCCCGGTTCTAATGAAGCTGGGAATGAAAACTCCAGAGAAGCAGAGGGGAAGAGATGACAGGATAGAAGGAGTGGGAAGTGTAATGGGATAAGAGCTTGCGATCACGGGTTGGTACACAGGAATGAAGAGAGGAGATGCTGTTTGAGGCTAGGCATACCATATAAAAGCAACGATCTACTTCAGAGCCAGAGAAGCAAGGGAGACGCTTAGTCCCCTTCCCTTCACTTCCCTAGCTGCAGCACTCTTCTTCATTATAGATACCCATTTTTTACCCTGCTCCCCCTTCAGATAAGGCTCCCAGTGGATTTCTGATCTCATCAACGGGCTGTGTTTTTGGTCAGATCCTTAACTGTGTTAGCAACACCTAAGAGTCCCGTTACCCAGTTTTAGATGGGCAGTGTGTCAGCTTCCTCAAGACTTTCAATTTAGCAATTGAAGACAATCATGTGAGAAGTGAAACATTCTAGCAAACTCCTCAGATGAGTGAGAAACCCAATGCCGATAGAAAATACTTTTGCAGCAGAATCAGAAATCTCTGTATGAAATGGATAACGTAGGAATAACCGAAAATATTTCTAAGATATTAAAGCTTATCAAATGAAAGACCTTGCCTTAATTTTCTCATATTTTGAAAACAGGAGGGACAAGGAGGACTATTCACTTGAAATGTGTAAAGAGTCTCAGTATATTTCAAAACTGATTAGTCTCCTCTGTTCTCTACTGTCCTAATGAAGCAAATATGAAACTTGCTTTGTTACGATGACTGGACTTTCTTCATCCCACATGCATGTAACTTCTGGGAGTGGTGCACATGTACAGGACCGTATGATGAGAAACATAACTTCTGTAGGGACGAACAGAGCCTGTGTGACTGTGCAGCTGTGGTACAGCAGCAGCAGAAGGTTAGAAGGCCCTTTGGGGCTTGTCTACCCACCAGTCTCATTAGAGAGAAGCTATTCGTCACTGGCCAAGTCTGTGTCTTGGTTGGCAGTTCTGGTTATTTATAGTAAAAAGCCCAAGTCATTTATGTATGAAGGCAAATGCCAGCTCTCTTCACTGAAGTGCTTTTGGTCCTCCCCCCCTTGTAAGTAGGCATGTTGATTCTTGCAACGACACCATTAAATTTAAATACTCATTTCAAAAGTTGTGTGTCGATTGTTTTATAACAAACTGCCAAAAAAGGGGGTCTGTGTTTGTTTGCCTCCTTCAGGAATTTGCACCCATAGGTTGGCCTGTGCTCCCCACCCCTTGGCTGCCGCCATGAATTGTAATGAACGCCGGGGCAGCTTATATAATGGTAGGGCTCGCCCGTAGCCCTGCAGAGAAGGATGAGAAGAAAGCGTTGCTGTTTGTCTGGAGCTCTGCAATCACAAAAAGCTGTATTTCTTGTTTGATTTCATAACTCAGAGTTCAGTCACCACTCCTAAGGGAGGTGTCGCTTTTAGTTGCTGTTCTCCCATTATAAGTTGAAACCTGCATTGTGGCATAGGCACTGTAAAAAAAAAAAGGGTTTTTTTTGTGTTTTCTAGGCTGTTTAGGGCTGCTTCTCTTTTTTATTTTATTTTTAAGTCAGGTTGATGTTTTTTCCGCGCTAACCCTATCACCATAGGGGATGTGTGTGTGTGAATAAAGCTGAATAAGACAAGGATGTATTTTTGAGCTGTAATTTTAAGAGCTGTAGTGTTTGATAGGGAGGGGGAGATTGGAAATAGTAGAGTATTGTTTATGTGATGGTTTTGTATGGAAGAATAAACAAAAGGCCTTAGTATCTTGAATGCAGTCTCCTTCAATAATGCAATCTTTTCTATCCCAAGCCATTTTGGATACAGTATATAAATAGCCATTACCTCTTTATTTTATGTACATTGCTTTAAAAACTTTCTGCTGTGCAAGACCAGTAGCTAGCTTATGTTTGTTCCTCAGCTTTGTATCCATATTTACATAATGCAGTACACTATATCAGTTAAACTTTTTACAAGCACAGGCCATCCAAGTCAGAACAGGTTACTGTTCTCTGTGTTGTGCCAAAACTGAATATCCCTAATTAGTCACTCTTATCCGTAGGATAAAAAACTGTTATGAACACCGATATATACAGCTTTTTGTACTTCACCTGCTTGTATATCAGTTTCTTACTTAAGAACTGTTAGTGATTCCTAAGGGTTTTTTAAATTTTTTAAAATTTATTTAACAAAAAGAAGATTTCTGTGTGGTATGACTGTAGGCTGCAAGACAGCTGGTTTATTCAGTACAGTGAAGATGCTTGAACTTGGCTATGTGACGTAAATATTCTTCCTTTTTGTGGATGTAATCTTTGAGATGGAGGATGCAAAGGGTGTGTTCTAAATTTTTTTTTTCCCCTGCATGGCGCTCTGCCTCACTTACAACAGTTCTGAATAAATCTGAGATGAAGTCAGGCTTTTATGTATATTTGTTTGTCTTTGGCTCTTGCATCACACTTGCCTTTTGTTCTGCTTTTTAGACTCATTTGTCTAATGGAAAACTGACATCTGTGGAGTCTGCAGTACCGAGCACGTTATGTAGGCTGATGAGGTTCATGACCAAGAGAATGTTAACTCAGGGACAATCTTTAGTTCTTTTTTTTAATATAGTTTGGAATTACATCACTGTACTATGTCTGCATTTATCTTGAAGGTGATATGTTATTTGGTAGAGCATACTCCAAGAGTACAGGTATAGGCCTGGTATAGGTCTGACTTCTGAACCTATCCTCTGATCTCTCTCCTTGGTCTTCTATTTTTGGCAATATTTTAGTGATCCATGCCAAGGCAGGTTTCCTCAGTTCATTCTTCAAGTTTGTTACAGGCATTAGGGATGCTAATAGTTGCCAAACTTAGTAGTATGCATTTGTGAAGTTTTGGCAGGGACTCCTAGCTTATGGAGGATAAAGGAAAGAAAGCTCTGATCCAGTTTTATTGCCATCCCTTCTTATAGAGGTGGCTGCTTTTAAAGAATTAATCTGTGTGTTAGAAGGTTGAAAAGATTGCATTTATTGCTAAACACTGCTGCTTCTTAAAGCACAGTGCTCACAAGTGAATGTGGTTAGCCAGGCCGATGAACCTCAAGCAAAACAAATGCACGGCTTTCTGCACTCACCTGTGTAGCTCCCGCAGGTCTCTAACTCGCTCTGGAAAGCTCATGAAGGCCTTTGAGAGCTACTTGGCTAACTACTAAATCCAACCAGGTGGTTCAGAACCATGCTGGCCAGCTTAGCACAAAAAAAGAAACTGTAGAAATGGTCTACATTTCTATTCTCCCATTCCCAGAGCATTAGGAATCCATGTGCCGAAGTGTGGCTGGTTGGACAAACATGATGCCAAGCCAACTGCCTGTGATCTGTTTAACGACTCTCAGTATTTTTTTAGAAAGAACCTACAGAGGCTCTAGTTGCTGACAGGACACCACGACAGGAAGGGAAAGTTGGTGAAGTGTTATAGGTGACTGCTGTTTTCTGTCTTGACTTAATGGATTGTGTACTTTTTACTATCTCTGGTAATGGGGCAATAGAGTAGGCTTCAATGGAGGCTTTTAAATGTACTCTGAATTTTCTTGCAAATGGCTGTCTGCTGATTGCAAGAGATTGCAGCAGTAATTGGTATGAGTAACTCTCCGCATGGCTGAAAGCAAGTCAGTATTATGCACGCAGATCTTTTATCTGTCTTGCTGCTTGGGAGTTTCTCCAAAATCTAAAAAGCTTAAATCATGATGGGGAAACAGGTAGCTTTACAGCATGGTCTACTTTCATTGAAGCATGATGCTGTGAACTGTTGGCTGCTGTTTGTTAAACCTCTTCCACTGCCTTGTAGGAGCCATCAGCACTACCAATGCTGCACCTCTACACTGAAGTAGTAAAATTTTGAAATCAATAATGCATGACTTTGCTTCTAATAATGCAACATAAACAAACTATTAGTTAAACAGCTGGCTTCTGGCTCTAAATGTGTAATCGGAGTTAATTGAATCCTTGCTATTTTATTTAATCGTTAGTAACTACCTAATAAACTCTGGAGGTGATTAGCGGCAACAGTAACTGCATTTGTCATCTCCTATGTCTGGGAAGATGAAGGTCTGTTTTCTAAACATGAATCCAGGCTGGTATCAGGCCAACTACATAACAATGAAGTTCAGGTCAGTGCGTGACAAGTAAATACCTCACCTATGCGAGACCTGCATGCCTATGCTCTGTTGGTTGAGGCTTTCTCAGCACTCTGAACTGGGAGAGTTGGCACTAACAGGACACGTTCAACATCGTGAACCCATCAGGTCTAGTACTTGGATGCTTTTCAAAGCTATCAGACTTCTCTTTTGAAGAGGTTGTAGTAGAGGTATACAGCTTTGTGTCTGATTGATCATCCTGTTCACTAATGGGCATTGAACTAAAATACCCATTTTGGAAGTCTTTGCTATAAAATGCTATTAAATTGAAGTATACATGTTAAATATCTCCTTGAAGAGCACTAACTTAGAAATATTGATGAGCAGTACTGATATATCTTGGAATCTAGACTATTTTAGAATTAAAGCTAAAACATAACACAGTTGAGCCTGACCTGGATGTGGCCTTGAAGACATATTTTGTGGTACCTAATAAATAAGGTGTGTTAGATCAGCTGCTATGGCTGCTGTCTTAAATGGGCCTTTATTTCCTCTTTTCAAAAATACATTGTCTTTCATGAATCCCCTACATAAGAAAGAGTTTTAAAGATAATGTTGTAAGTATGAAGTGCTACAAGTGTACTTAATATTATGTCTTAATATTAAATTAAAAAGGCCATTTCTCTTTAACAGTAAACTGGGAAACGGTGTGGAAAGCCAATACCAAAAAGAAATTTCGAGTTCACACCAATATGAACAGGAATGTTGGGCTTCTGCGAATCTTCCCGGGAATCACTGCTGCTGCTGTAAGTGTCACCACTTCGTTTTGGAAGAGGGTGAAGTGATGCTCAAATACTTGATTAGTTAGTGGAAGTAGGGAAGCTGCATTGTTATAGCAGTGGTTGGGGTTTTGAAGGGAAGGGAAAGGATCTGTCTTCTTCTGATAAATGTTTTTTGGACTATCAGAGCATTCAAAGACTGTTTTCATATGCCATAAACTATTGATAAAAGCTTTTCAAATATCTTTTGTCTAAACCGCCTAAGCTCTGAAACTTAAAATTTATTTCTTATCAGGGCTCTTAAATAGGTCAAGTGTGCTTTTCTAGACAGGTGCAGGCTACAGTGACCATGGAAATGCTCTCTCGCTGCATATTGAGGCATATTAATAGATATCTTGTCAAGGAATACACAATATGGTGGGTGGAGGGGAGAGTGACTATTTCTACAGCTCATGCTTCTTTTTTAAGGTTCATTTTGTCTCACACTGATGGTTAACATGACCCTCAGCATTCATACAGAGCTGAAAATGAGAAGTGGGATTTTTTTGTCTTTAGAAATTATTTTGCAGAACCCTGGTTTTAGGTAGATTTGTCTTTATATTTTTGTCTAATACTAGTTCCATTAAATTGACAGGTCTTTTGTGGCTGTTGCCATCTTAAATTGAATCCAGTAGTTTAAGCAGCACTCCTCAATTATATTACCATTCTTTTTAGGTGTATATGAACAGATGGAAAGGCAGAGGGGTGGTATATTTGCAATAAAACTCCAACTGCATAGTTAGCCTCATGGGGGCTTACAGTGTATTGCATTTAGCATATGTGATCAGCAAGGAAACGTCTAGGTTGTTTAAAATACATCTTTCTAGGAAGAGGTCTTTGCTAGGCTTCCTCTTACGGTGAGCCACAATAGCTACCTCATTAACAACTGGCCCAGAATGAATTAGTGCCTCCTTTTTCTTCTACCTTGAGTTAAATCAATTGAGTTTTGAGTTAAAAAAACTCCAGGCTGCATTAGAATGTTCTTTCCTGAAAGGTGAGACACTCTCTCTCTTAGTTAGGCAGACATTTGTTAACAAAACTCTTTGCTAAAGAGGGGGGGGTGGGGGGGGTGAGTGTCTAATCTCAATTAATAATTCTGCATTTATTTCGTAAGTGTAAATCTACCCTTTTGTTCCACTATGGTGCAACAGTATAGCCTGTTAATGGCGCTTGAACAATAGCATCCTTTTTCACACTAAGGTCATGACTGTAGAAAATAGTTTATTTTAAAATCTATCCCTCTAGGAATTTTAAAGGAAGCTGAAGAGTGAAATTCTCATTTTTTTAAAGCTTGTTCTACAGTCCCAGTTATTGCAAATGGGGAGCACAGAGGACATGAGAATCTGTAAGACTATAACAGGAATAGACCATTTTTAAAAACTCTGTGCCGTACATGAAAATCTTAATGTGACTTAAACACATCTTTTGTCTTTCTTCCCTGGCTTGTTTTTAAACAGGTAAAAGCGTTTCTTCAGCCTCCAATTGAGGGCATTGTACTTGAAACTTACGGAAGTGGCAATGCCCCAAACAACAGAGAAGACTTGCTGGAAGAACTGAAGAAAGCAACTGAACGAAAAGTAGTGATTCTAAACTGTACGCAGTGCTTACGAGGGTCCGTTAAAACGGTCTATGCGACAGGGCAGGTAAGGGTTGTGCAATGATCTCAGAATCTACTGCTGTGTAAAAGAAACATCCCACTGATACAACTTGATTGTATGCTTCTAGTAGTCCCAGTGTATAAAACCAGATTTGTTAAACACTAAAGATATTGCTCATAAAATAACGATATCTGAAAAATCTTAAGCTGGAAGCATTTAAATATGTATCTGCAAACAAGATCCTGTTACTCTTAGTCTGGAATGGTCGAAACAGTCAGCTCAAATCCCAAATTAGTGATTGCTTGCTTTTGCCGTGTGCAGCACTCCAGGATACCTTGCATTAGATTGGTAGTATCTGTCCTAAAGGGATTCCACTGAGCTAGAAGATAGATTAGGGGTCAGATGATCAAATAAAGTAGTATTTGATGGGCCGGCAGTTACTTAGCTACAATGTAAGAACATCAAGAAAGCCTACAAATCCAAGCAATATTCCAAATCCCTTTTTTTTTGACTGGAAGTACAGCTGAATTCAGTGACAGATTGGAGAACAGTATGTAAGGAAGCATCTGTCTTGCAGAATGGAAATCAGTTGTGTTTAACCCATGAAGGCTAGCTTAAAACAGACTTTGTGTAGATACTGTTAATATTCAGGGCATTTTATAGTTAGTTTCTCAATTGTATATTAAGACATGACATCACTGGGACTAATAAGAGCTCAAAGCCATATAAGAGTATGTGTTGCATGTGGTAGTGTGAAGGAAGCTGGTTTAACTGGCCTTTATAAAAAGGCTAGCCATTAAATAGCCAAGAAGGTGACTCATCCCCCTGTTTGAGACACCTGGTTTTGTTGGGAGCAACCACCTGTCTGGCAGAGCCAGCCTCTTCAATGACTGTAAGACAAACCTAGATACTCTAGTCTGGTGCCAAAACCTGCCTCTTTCAACATTGTTTTTGACACAGCTTTAGATTATATTTGCTTCAAGAACACCTAGTCTGTTTTGAGGAGAAAGAGGAGGAGATTGTAGGAGTTTCTTTCCACTTCTCCAGTATCTAAACTCAGTATTTTCTGATACAGGCAATCATTTGGATGTTGGTAAAACTTTTGCATAACTTAATGGAGACGTTTTGGGAAGTATTAACTTTTGCAAAGATCGTGTGCTCTGAGTAAATACATGGATTATATAAAACAGTTCACACGGAAGGAAGAAGGCAGTTAAGTCAATAAAAAACACCAAACATATTTGAAAAACAACATGAAAATGAAGCCTACCTTTTATGTGATTTTCTGCTTGAACTGCTAAAATGTATGGAAGGAAGGAAAAAACCTTTTCTGTGCTCTGGTTAAAAGATTCTCCAAGTAGACACCTCTAAAATGGCTTTTTGCACTCTGATCCAGACTGTTGATATGCTGAATTGAAAAATTCTGTTCAGGTCTTACTGAACCACTGTAAGTGTTCACTTGTGGCTTCCACTTTTTATATGGAGCATGTATTATGTTGCTTCAGCATCCATTGATGGAGGCTGCCCTGTTTTCTTGGCATCTTTTGAGGAGAACACTGACAGAGCCAAGTCCTACAAAATTACTTCATGCTTATTCTTTCATTGCCACCTTCTTTTCATAAGGAACTGCTCAATGGAGGAAGTATCATGGGTGAATGCTGGAAAGTTGCTGTAATGTTAACTTTACTTTGATTTTTCTTTAAATAAAATCTTTCACAGGTCTCTGCATATGGCTAGGCCATTTTTTACTCATTCAAGCTAGCCAGGTGGGTCAGCTGAGTCCCTGGTTTCCCTTGAAGTGTTTGTTTTAATTAACGGAATGTCTGGCCTCTGATCCATCTGCACAGTAGAAACTTATAATTGAAGGGACTTTAGGTATAGGAAGGAAGCTGGGAAATCCCTTCCTCCTCCTCTTTCTCAAACCCGCTGAAAAAGCCCTAACTGTTCTTTGGCAAGCTCTGCAGTACAGAAAGTATTTCTCACCTTCTCTGTATCTATTTTCCCATGGGACTTTTAAAAATGTTAGTCTGGGGCTCTTGGAGGTGGTTAATGAGCTGATTAAGGCTCTATCTTGCTAAAAATATTAGTTAAGCCACTACAAGTTTCAAAGCTGAAGTTTATATACAAGGTATTTAAAAGTAAAATGCAGTGTAAAGAACCTACTGCAAGATGCTTAACTATGAGGCATCACATTATGGCAAAGATGATGATCTGTGGTTTAGAGAAGCCCGAGTGTTTGCCCAGGTACAATTTAGTGACAAGAGATCTGAAATCTCCTTTGTCTTTGGTGTCTTGCTCACTGTACACTTATGGGGCTTGCTGATCATAGCAAAAATCTTTCTGCTTTTTGCTTTGGCTCAGATAGTTTATTTTTTATAACTACCAGAAATATAAGTTAAAAAGGTAATCTTTTTCAGTTGTTCTTATCAGAACCGTGTAAACTACATATTTTAGTTGTATGTTCTAAATCATACACTGCTAGCACAGCCTAAAAGGATCTGAAAACACTCCTGCTGTGAGCACACTGTAGTGCTGGAATTCATCCAAAGCAATGCCCCATAAAAGAATGGTAAATATGTCTGTGTGAGAACAGCCTACTTGGCAATGTTCAAAATGCCACTGGGTTAAAACAGAGTAACTGCAGCTTTTCAATAAAGGGAATCTGACAACTCTGCAGATAGCTGATACGGACCTGTAACCTTTCCCTTTTAGCGTAGTAAGTGACCGTGGCAAGCGTTTGGGTGAATTCTTCAATGTTATTGCATGAAAAGGAATTTAAAGTAAAAGTCATCTTTATTCAGCTGGCTCTAGTATTTGCTTGGTATTTGATAACTAAAATTACAAAAATTACAGTGGCAGTAGGAGGAGCAAGAGAGTAGAGGCATGGCTGCATACTGTATTCTGTGTAGTTACTCATCATTCATATACATTTTCTGTTCACGTGGGTATTTCTGAATGCTATGCTAATTGGAATCATTATTCCTTTTTATTCAGACTCTCGCCGATGTTGGAGTAATTCCTGGAGGTGATATGACACCAGAGGCAGCCCTAACTAAACTGTCATACACACTCAGCAAGAGTAAGCTTAGCTGGGAGGAGAAGAGGCAGGTAAATATTTCAGTGTGACCTTGAAAGGCTTTAACGTTCTCATCTACTGTGCTAACTTCTGCTTAGCTGAATGCCTTGAGCTTCTCCCTTGCATTTAAAAGACATTGGTTCCAGAGCCATAATGTGAACATCACGTGTTTTCTTCCTTAAGGAAAATACTGTTAGGCAAATGAATGTATGTAGATCGGGAGAGAAAAGAATTCTCTGCATAAGTCAGGGGAAGACCGTGACCGAGCCATAAAAATGCCATCTTGGACATTTCTGTACTAAAAACCCATCTGTGGAAATTCATATTGGGAGACATGAATTCATTGGGAGACAGAATCCCAACCCTACTGAAGTCAGCAAAGATCTTGTCATTGATCTTAGTGTAGTAAAGATTTCGTCCAAGACTCATTCACACAAAGCTAATTCTGAAAATAAGTATTGCCTACAGCCTCTTCCTTTACAGCATCACTCATGACAGTGTTAGATTTTGTTTCTCTAAGAGGAGATACACTTTATAAATACATAAAAAATGGAGGATTATTCTGAGAACGAATTGTAACTGATTTTAAAATCATAACCCCTTTAACAATGTTCTTGCTGTTCATTGGTGCTTAATCAAGGCTTTTTTCCTCAAATTATATAGTTATATATCATATTCCTTTTATACAAGGAATATACAGCTCTGAATTAGATAGGGGAGCAGCAGTCTGCAGGAATGCATGTGTTTCTATGCTTGTATGCAGTGAAATCATAATCCTGACACTTTGGGAGATGACATCATGATGAGTCACTCTCTAGACTTAAGCACTGCATGCACATGTGTATTTTATGATGGTGTTTTGTTTTTCTTAAAACTGAAACAAATTTGATCATTATTTCATGCTCAATATCTTCCAACCAGTAGCAGCTCTTGAGACAAACATATTTGGATACCTATGATCATAAGTGGGGTGGCTGGAAATACCACTTACTGTGCTTAGAAACAGTTTCAGACTCTGAGCTTTCGGTTGTTTGCTGAAGCCCTGGCTCTTAAAAATGAGAGGAGGAGGAGCTATGTGTTTCTTCAGTGAGGATGGCAAAACATACTCTGTGCAAGAACATGCTTGACAGGGGACATAATGCTGTGTGAAGAGTGGTGGTATTGCATGTGTTTGTGTATATACACTTCAGAAAGCCAGGCTCTTCACTGATGCCCCTTTGGTACACTTACTGACCCTGGAACATAGGTATACTAGCCTGTTTTTTTAATGCAGACTTTAATCTTCTTGCACAGAGGATTATTTGACTTGGGACGGGAGAAGCTTTCCCAGCTGGCTTCCTGCCTAGCTGTTTGAGTTAAAACTTAATTTGAGATCCAGTTTGCTGATCCAGATAGCTGACTTACTCAGGTGAGGACTTGGTGACTAGGACGTTTTAGGTACCACTGGCACAAGGTATTCCTGCATCTTCATGTGCTGCCCTTCAGAATGTGCTACACAGTTTTTGTGTGGAGGTGCTGGGACCTCCTTTATATGGTTTGAAAAACAAAATAACTTTTGCAATTTCTTTGAGTTAAGCAGGATCGGTTTCCTCATTTGACTCATTGTACAGGCCCACAAACAATTGTGTTGGCACAACTAAGGGAGCAGCATGCTGCATTGCCTGGGCAGGAATGAGTGGTAGAGACCAGGAGAAGAAGAAAGCCTGGAAATATGTTGTCTGTGGCAATATCTTCAGCTAAACATATCACCAAACAATAGTCTCCCAAGAGACGGAAGCTCTCCTGAAGCTGGCGTGGTTATTTTAGGATTCTCTTTCAACACGAAGAAGCAAGGAATGTGCCCCCAGACACATGCAAATGTCTGCAGAGCTGGTAGGACTGAGTAAGGCGCGTAGGGCTTTGCACTGGGTGCATTTAGCACAGGTGCCAATTGCTAAGGTTACCTGTGCAAAGCAATGATCTCAACCTGTCAAACTCTAAAAGTGCGCCAAAGCAGTTGGTATCCTCCGAGTTACATGTACATGGGACTCTTCCAGCAGACAGCTACAGTGTTGTCAGCGCTTGGAGTTTTTTTTTTTAATAAAGGGCATGCCTAGACATAAGTAAACCTGGGGCATTCCTCCTTCCAACATCACATCTGTTTCTTGCAAACTTTCACAATCCTGCTTTTTAAAATTCTAATTGAAATAACTACGTGCTTTATAGCTGCATCAGCAACCTTTCGTGAAAGAGTGCCAGAATGTAAAATTGTCAGAATTGAGGAAACCAGTTGCTTTTTCTTAATGACTGGCTTCTCTCTCTGTTCTCCACATTTCCCAGAACCTGTCTTTTGGAGTATTTTCTTTTCTTTATTGACATGTTCAAGCACTTTCTACACATGAATTGGCTGACCTTTGGTTGGGTTGTTTGTTTTTTTTTTTTCCTGGTTGTATTGGATGCACCCATCCTGCAAACTGTTACACGCCTACTTTAATATTGAATAATACTGAATACTGTAGACCCTCTGCATTCAAAGCTGGCTCTATGGCCAAATTTTAACAAAATCAGACCTATTGGAGCTGTTTGAAAATCCATTGAAATACATGACCATCCACAGGCAGCAATGAACTTTGTTTTGAGCCCTATGTACACAGCCTATGTAGGAGTACCGAGGTTTGGGAATGCTGGCAAAAGGCACCATTTCAGAATATTCTGGTCTTCAGCCTCACTCTGCTAATTACTCACTATCTTTGTGTTTTTAAGTAGGCTGCAGCTTACCCCACTAGGGAACTTTTGTCTGCATAGTCTAGAAATTGGGGTGTTTTGTTATGTGCTTATTTTGGTTTCTTTGCTTTGGAAGAAAGTTTTATTTGCCTGTCCTTTCCCCCCCCCCCCCTTTGTCTTTTTAAACTTGCAATCTTCATGGGACAGTAACTATTTCTTTAATCTTTTGTCTGCATTCAATTAGTTTCCATAATTCCTCCAAACAATTTTCTAACTTGATCCTAAGGTTTTTTATTAGACTACTACCATATTTTTCCTCTGCTAACAAAGGATTTGATTGCTTGCTTTTCAGATGCTGAGTGAGAATCTAAGAGGAGAAATGACTGTTGTACCCACAGGAGCCAAGATCTCTCTGAGAGATAGCAAGTTTATTCAAGTGATTGCCAAATCTCTAAGTATCAGCAGCAAAGAGGTATATACTTACATATTTAAAATTGAACTCATGTAAAGCTGTAAACTCAGTTAAATGAACCTAGCTTAAAGATGAACAGCAAAGCTGAAAGAAAAATTGGAGCATTATTTTTTTTTTTTAGTACTGAGTGTCCCAGCTAACCAGTTGGGTTAGGGAGAAAGGCCACAATGACAAGCATAACATTAAAATGTTTTTAATTAAAAACATATTAACTTCTTTTTTTTCCTCTTTGTAGCCCCATCTTGAGTTTATTTTCTTGGCTGGCTGGTTGCAATAACAAGCCTCAGACGGTTGCTGTAATTCAGGGTATCAATGATATGAAAAAGTGCTTTGTATTTTTGTGGTCAAATGTATTGACAGTTTGGAGCAATCCAAATAATAATGGGTAAAATAGCTTAATTGTATATGCAGACATAGAAGGCTGATACTAAGGAAGCACTACACAAGCGTAATTTGTGGTGTTTAATATTAGTCCCTCCCAATTGGAAAATCAGAAAATATAGTATTGGTTGTAAGATACAAGTATTTGCTTTTCTCTTGGCTTGGTTTCAGGGAAGATGGGATTTTTAGTAGCTAATGAATACTGAATGTATGGTTGTTCTTTAGTAAGCGTGAGAAATGGGAGAATATTTAGGGGGCCTATGGGGCTTGTCAGTGGAGGTTTGGAAGTACAGGTTGCACAAATATCTGAGGAATCACATGAATAAAGTTGATCCAGTCTTGAGGAGACTGGAATATACGGTCTTTTCCAACTCCTACCAGCGCTGTTTCTCATACTGTACTGATGTGTAACTACGGCAGTACAGAGAGATGGTAATTAGTGCATGCACCTTAAATGATATATATAGATATCAGGTAATTGTAGTGTTGCCAGGGAGGAATATAAATCTTCATGGACGTGAGACCGACAAAATGTAAAACAACCATGAGACTTCTTCTCTTCCAAGAACTAAATGCTACCATTTTTAAATAACCAAATGACTAATTTGGAAACTTTACATGAAAGCAAGGGCAATGTTTTTGTGACTTGGACATAATCATATTAGAGGCAAGCCTGATATTAAATGTTTAATTTTATTTGTTTCTCAGGAGTTAGAAGCCGTAAGAGATGCATTAATTCCACCTTTGGCTTGTGCTGCAGCTAAACTGGGTGACATAGATGCACTAAGAGCCATAGCAGAAATGGTAATCTAAAATTAACAGTTTGTACAAAACACGAATTTTTAAATAGAGCTGTAAATGATGGGAGGAAGCTATGCTCACTGGGAAGCAACTACCTAAGTCTTAGAATCAAAGTGCTTTGACTAATACTGTTGGTTTCTAGGCTCCTCAGTCTTTGCCTTTCAAAACTGGTATGTTTTTTCCCCTATCTGGTTCTCAGCTGTTTACATTTTCTTTTGAACTGTGAAAATACAGGTAGATTAAAATGCAAGTTCTTATCTGCTAACTTGGAACACTTTAAAATGGTTTGTGCTGCTTTCTTTCGCTTAACTTTCTTTATGCATATTCATAGTATCCAGCTTTTGGATGTAAATCTGTCATGATTAAAAAAAAAGAACTTGAAAATTATATTTAAGCAAAACACAGTGCAGTGCTAATTCAGGATTTTTGGCTCTCCCCATAGCTCTAGCTTGGGTTATACCTGAAAAAAGAAACAGGCATTTCCCTGTATCATCTTCTACACCTCTGTTTTTTTTCTCTTTGCCTTGGTTTACCCTACTCTTGAGACTTTAGTAATGGGCCTCGAGAAAGGATAAATATATCTTGAAAATAACAATAAACTAAGACAAGTAAAATTAGCAGACTGTAGGCACAAAGCTGCTGCATGGCATACTGCAATAAAGAGCATATCTGAAGGGGCTGTAATGAGAATACGTGTAAAGGGGGAACGTGGAAGGTGGAATAAATACCTTTATGGGTGCTAAAACAATGCTACAAGATAAACTTTAAGTAAGTTCGACAAGCTTAACATTTTGGTGGCAGAATTAAAATGTGGTGTATGCTTCTACTATTGTACTAACAACTTAATGTGCAGCCATTATCTTTTTAGCATGTGAAGGATCTGTCCTTTTGCAGGGTGGAAACTTGAGCTGTGGAGACTATGATGGCCGAACTCCGCTTCATATTGCAGCCTCTGAAGGGCATTTACCATTAGTTGAGTATTTGTTGACATCTGGCGCAACTGTTTATGCTAGAGACAGATATGGATCTACCCCACTGATGAATGCGATCACGTTCAGGTAACAAAATAATTTATACACCACTCTATGTAAAGTTTATAAACCTTCTATCATTTTGGATTTAAAGTCCATCCCTGTGTTTTGGTCTTGTTTTGTCTCAGCAATCATGTGTAAATGACAGCAGTTAAAACAACACAAACCAGCTTCATTTTGAAGGATGTGACTAGCCTAAATTAAAAGATTTTTTAAAATAATATGAAATGAAAGCGAACAACTTGGTATGCGTGCAAAATTTTAGCATAGGATAACTTATTGCTGCCTTCCCGCCAAGACTTTGTCCGTAATTTCAGGACTCCACTCTTTGTTATGAGGCTTCCTTATAAAACAGAGCCAAACTGATCACTCCTTTTGACTGTCAGAAGTGAGAATGCAGGACCAAGGGTTGCCTGTTTTCTTTCTGCCCTCCCCCTTCTCATCAAGACCAGACTGTTTCAATTGGCACAAAATATACCGGTATGTTGACATGTTTTAATCTTTCCCTTCCACCAGTGCTTTCCTGAGTCTCTTGCTGGGTGACTGGTTTTTTGATTTTTCCCTTCCGCCCACTCATAATTATATGGGATGGCTGCATGGCTCTGCCTGCTTTGTGGATTTCCTCTTCCTGTTCTGGATGTCAGCAGTTCTTGAATGGTAGTCATGGATATGCGATTTACCGGTCTTTTCCATGTTGTGTAGTCCTAAGAAATGGCCACAGCGCAGAATATAAGAGTTATCACGTATCAAAATTTAATTTTAAAACACTTAGTTTATATAGCCTGGGGATTCATAGAGCCATTGGTCTTCTAACGTGTTAGAAGCTGCATGCCCTAATCTCTTCTTGTTTCTTTGATCCACTTTCAGCTCCTTATCTCATATTCAGTCTGTATAATGGCAGGAGAGAAGCTTTTTTTCTGTAAAGGAGCTTGGAGTGATAGAATTTTCATGGTCTTCATAGATGTCTGTCCCCAAATATTCCTACAGCTTTCTAATGCTGACAAGTTCACCTGGTCTGTCAGGCTGGAGTTAGCTCCCTGGGAGGTCTGACAGTCCTGGTTTTGCATTGGCTGCAGGAATAACGTGAAGGCTTTTTCTGTCTCAAAGACCAGATGTAGAAAACTCAACAGGCTCTATTAACTTGAGACTTAAAGTCCTGTGTGGCTATTGCCATACCTACTGCACGGTCCCGTATGGCTTTGTAGTTGTTGCTTTATCTCATGAATATATAAGCCCTTCAGTGGCGAACCCTTAAAATCTTAAAGCAAAAACAAACCCAACAGCAATCAAACAAATAACCCCGCAGTTGAACAGAGGTGGCTCTGGTCCAATGTGAGAAAATGCTAAAGCATTAGATACCATTAGATGTTCCTGCAAATCAGGCACCTACTTTTTTTACCACACCCATCTACCGCCTGAGGAATTTCACATGAGCTTGTTGTTTGGATTCCTTAGCATTGCCACTCCTATATTAGACTCCTACTATGACTCTTAAGCTCTTTAAAACTGCACACCCATTTTGATATAGGGAATTGTAAAAGGAAACTGCACCATAACCATTTTCAGTTTCTCTTTTTGTTTCTACTGTCGGAATGAGAGGAAGAGTTGACTTAGAACTAATCTCATAAATGTGTATTTATGATCTGCTGTGTACTCACACTGCATTTCACACTGATAAGCATATAAAGGAGAATGGTAAAGATCAGACAGCTGTATATGTGCATAATTAGATACCCGCTAAAAAGATTTCTGCTACAGAAATATTTAAATTCTATTTATTAAACAGTTGCGTGCTGAAAGTGAAGAGATTATCCTGATGCAGTGTACAAACTTGGCAGAGAGGGAAGGGGGAAAACTGATCTTAATGAGCAGTCAATGCTTTAAACTGTGTAATATTGTAACTTTCTCAATTTTACTGTATATTGCATCAGCTTAATCCCATTTTCTAAGAATTAATATTCGTTTAATTGGCATTTAAGTGCAGTACAGTATCCACTCATGTTAAAAATAGCTTTCTTCCAGTTTTTTATGTCACATTTCTCAGAGGCTTGCCTTTTAACCTATCATGCAAACCTATATAATGATGACTGATATCTCTTTTCCATTTAATAATTTGTAAAGATGATCAGGAGTTACGTCACTTCTTAAAAGCTTCTTAACATAGCACTGTCAGCTGGTAGACCAGCAACTTGATCTATATCAATGATAGTCTCTTAAATTTTTTGACTTTAAGTGACTCTTTGTTTGTTTCTTTAGATGGGTAAAATGTGGAGTCCCTTTCTAAATAAGAAATAAACTACTGCATTTCCACTTTTTCATTTGTAACTCTGCAATTTGCATGTAGTCTCATTCACTTTATGCATGAAGCTAAATAGACCACTGTTAATTTAGGCCAGTTGCTTGACATATCAAAATTAGTAGCTTTCCTTTAATTTCTTAGAGTACCCTCAAGGGATAATTCATTTTCAAAACAATAGGATAATATTTTTTTAATAACAGAAACTCTCTAAGCAGGAAAATGTCTTGAATAAAAATTGTGTATGTTTTATGTAGTAAAAGCACTTCCATTTACTTATAGAGCAGTGGTAAAAGGTTGAAAATGGGGAGTTGCTCGTACAGTGCTGTGAGAACATCAGATTAGAGGCAGTAAAATTACCTCCCACGTAAATATGAATTTAAATACTTGATATTTTGCAAGGTTACATTTACATTACTTCAGGAAATCTAAGGCAGAGTGAAAATCTAACCACCACTGACTCCAGGAGAGCACTGAAGCTTGTCCTTACAGTATTTGAGCATAAAATTCCCACTGATACAATGCAGAAAACCGAACAAGTGAAACTAAGCTGATCCTGCCATAACCATTCCAGTTGCTAGGGGAGCAAGCATTAAAAAGAATGAAGCCAGTCAAGTTTGGATATACATTACACCTGCATTTCTTTAAAGAGAGTTGGTGGAAGGTGTGCACCCTAAGGCCCCAATCCTGCAAACTCTTACATGCGTGTTAATTTCACATGTGTGATTCACTCCTTTTGAAGTTGATTCGCTTTTAATAAATGTCTGCCAAGACAAGGCCTAAGACGATACGTACTGTACGGCACCTTGATTGCTGTGAATCCAGAGCCCTCGCGAACTAGTAACAGTTCGGATGTCTTTAGCTGGAACTCAAACTTTGCTCATAGCAGTGAATGTTGAAGACCACACCAAATCATTTACTTTGCTATTGATCCATTAAAATATTAGTATACATTGTGGGTTTTATCTCCAGTGTTATCAATAATGGAATCTAGCAGGGAGGAGACACTAGAAACACTTTTTGTCTATTTGTTTTTTCTTTCAGAGAGCAAATGAATGACAGTGGTAGTATCAAAAGGCTAACTGAAGTAATGTATGCAAAATAGCATTGTTTCTATAGCCTATGTTTGACCAAGAGCCACAGTTTGGTAACAGAGCGCGCTAAGAAAAGGGAGAGTCAGGAACAGTTCACAGGTGACAATAGCTCCTCATGGTGTTGCTTATCAGATGGGGTTAGACTGGACAAGCAGCGGTGCACCCCGGGCTAACGTGGTGACGTTGGCCTTCCCTCTACACCTTGAACTTTCATTGTCCAGCAGTTGCTCTGCTCTTGGTTTGTGCTGTCACCTTAGAATGGGAATCACATTTGAACCATGGCCAAGAAGTTCATGGCTCACAACATCAGCTGAACTTCAGATCAGCTAAACTGTGACCCTTGTTAGGCTGCAGGAGAGCAGCACTTAAAGAAACAACTTCTAAAGACAAATACCTCTCATGTGCCTAAGACATAGCAGTATCAGAAAATTCACAGCCAGCCTCTTGAAATATGAGTAATGCTCTTGTGGTAGGTACAAGACAGCAGAAGTGGTACTCTTGATAGGGCTTCAGTTTCTGCAGAATGTAGATACTGTTTGGGTGCAAGTAGGAACAAGCTGTAGTGTGACTTCCCTCCCGCATAGTTTTCACGTTGAGTGATGGGAATGTAAGAGGTGGTCCATTTGCTTTCTTGGAAAGATCTGCTTTTCATAGTCACAGTACTAAATTTAAGACTTTTAAGTTGCACATTACTATTTGTCTCTATTCTTCCTCTCCCTTACCCTTCACTTAACAAGCACTTAATGTCCTCTTCTTCCCACCATACCAAGAAACATGATTTTGAACGATTCCCTGCCATCGGGACGTTGTACTTCTATTTAGAAATGTTTTATTGTAAGCATTTATTGTAAACACTGTTAGTTTCAATGCTTAAAGATTTATTTTTATTTCAAACCACTTTTTTTCCTCATTTAAATTTGCTGTATTAAATGTGTGGGGTAAACGTCCCCAAATCTGTCTGTATCAAAGATTTATAGAGTCCCACTCAGAGTAGTAATGTCTGTGTGGCATAGAGGGGACATGAAATTCTTTCTGGAGGGAATCTTGCTACCAGTGAGGAGCAGATAGTTACAATAGGGGAAAAGAAAAGCCTGGCTCTTCTCTGGAATCCAGAGATATGGACTTCATAGGGGGAGCACATTGAGGGAAGATACCACATAACATTACATGCTTTGCTACCTTTTATCTTTTAGTTCTGTCCCATAGCATAGCTTTTTTTTTAAAAAGTGCTAGTTTCATGCTGTGATTTCGAGTATAAGGTGGGAAATGAGGAATACTCCAGGGCAGTTGTTGGAGAATAAGCAGACACTCCCCATGTTCAGTTCTGTACCCCGTGTGAGCTTGAGTCAACAAACATGTTCTACTTTAATCTATTTTAGGTCAAATTTCTTTTCAGCTAATTACTGTTCTGCTTAAGACTGAACTAAAAATTTCATACATGTAGAATTCATTCTTCACCACGGATTGAAAAATAGGAAGCCGTGCCATTATTTGCTGGCTCAAGGAGATGCTTGTGGATGACTAGCCATGTCGTAAGGGACCCACCTGAGAAAATATTTTAGATAACTGAACAAACTTGCGGCATGTGCTGTTCCAGCAATGCTTTGCCATGAAACAAAGAAAGATTTTTTTTTTTTGGCTGCCAATTGAAACAAAGTACAATTTAAATAAATCTGTCTGGTAGGTTAAATAACCTTGCTTTTTTTGGAAAAGCAAAATGATTCCTATAGCATCTGTACAGTTCTTTGTTTAATTTATAAATTAAGGTCTTATATAAAACATATAAGCTTACATAGGCTTAATATGGATAACTGTAAAGTAACTTCTTATTCAAGATGGAGCTTCCTAAAAAGAAGCAGAGGGATTAGATAAGCAGTTTAGTCCAGTTCTAAAATGGAGAGGCCAATGGCTACCTCCAAGAAAATGCAAGGGATTACCATGGCTACCTCCAAGAAAATGCAAGGGATTAAGCAGAACATCTATGTGAGCTTATTTTTTATTTTTAATTAATACAGATAAAGTTTTTAGGTAATGGGCTGGGAAAGCCCATATATTTCCTGTTACAATTATATGCCTAACTCTCTATTTTGAAGTGTTATTGTATAGCAACTTGCTTAAAAGAGGAACTATGAAACTATTCCTAATCTACTGATGTCATCATGTTCTTTCTAGAGGAAAAAACTGTTTGGATTTGTGAACTAGATCATTTGTTTAGCAGAGGATCACGTTGTCACCTCCTTTTGGAACCTAGTTCTAAACTTTTCACTAGGTCACTTGTGAAAAACGTATTTCGCACATTTTTCATCTGTCATGTTATCTTTTACCCACGACAGCACCTTTAGAGAGCAGCCTTTTCCATAGACTTTCTCAAGCGTCTGACTAAGGTATAGGAGTTGGCTGGTAGTGCTTAAATATCTATTCGTCCCTTTATCTCAAAGGAAAGGACAAGGAAGACCTCCTAAAAACTCCAGGTGGAAATAAATAATAAAGGTATTGGGAGGAAGGGGTTAGGAAAAGGTGTGCTTTTGTGGGAGGTTTATAAGAATACTTACCACAATTTTGAAGCCCTAAAAACCTGATTACCTTCTACATTAACCTAAAGATTCATTGCTTATCTGCAAGACATATGTTTTATTTAAGACTGGTATATATGGGCATTGTATTCTGTAAAATACAGGACTGATGCTATGTAATAAATGTCCTCACTGTTTGCATGTATTTCAATCACTAATATTTCAAGTGTTAAATTAAGCTAGCACTAAGGTAAAGAAAATAAACTTTCTTTTAAGAGAAAGGGATGCATCCCTCTCATTTTCAGAGCTGAATTTAACACTTCCATGAACTTAGTATGTGAATGATTTTTTGATAGGGAGGGCAGATCTGTTTACTACATCTGTCACCTTGGAGAACATTCATTGGTTCTGTGATGGTGGCAAATATCACATAAAAATTTTCACTGACTGTGTATATGAGTAATGCTGGCTTTAGGGGAAAAAAAACTATCGGTCAAGACACTTTCTCCGTTTTTTCTATTCCTTTCATAAAGGCACATACAAGTGATTAATTTGTTACGAGAAACGGGAGCGCACCTTTCAAGCCATGACTTGGAGAACATTGGAACAATACTCTGCAGGTAAATGTGATATAAGGTGAGGTGGCCCTAAAATTGGATGGAGGGGGATGGTTTTTCAGAAGAGACTCTCAGAATGGAGAACAGTCTGTAGACAATGTCCAAGAAACAGTTGGGTCCCTGGCACATGACATGGCTATTTCTATGCTAGACTAATAATGAGGAAACAAGTGAAGTGATGAAATTAAGAATCTGTGTCGGAGCCCCAGTAACTCAAGAGAGCTCCAAAGTAGGGAGTATTGTGGGGATAAGTGAACTGGAAGCAAATATGCCTCGTTTTTTCCAAGCACTTTCACTGAGGAAGGGTGAGGAGGAAGCTGTGCAAGGTGTGATCTCATAGCATCTCTGTTTGAGAATAAAGCTGCATATAGTGCATCATTTTTATTTTCTTAAAATCCACTTTTCATTTATATGGGAATGGCTTCTACTCTAAGTAGCATGTAACATCGTTCTTAAAAATAACTAAATCAAATAGACAAATAGGATTAACTCCAAAACTTTTGAACAACTGCTCGCCGTCTCTATATTTAATTTTAAGAGGATATAATCCTCTTATATCCTTTCCATACAGTTGCTTTTAATATATAAGGTGGTTTAATGATATGGATATATATTATGAAAAGAAATAGATGCTTGATTTTGTTTTTTCCAGTACTGGTCCTGAATTACAAATTCTGAAAATTGTAAGAGAGTTTCATGTATTTCCTAAAATTACTTATCGTTTTTACTTTATTTCTTCTTTTCTTCTTCTTCTCAAAAACAAAAAACCCTGAGTACCGGCCTTTATATCAGGACTTAGCAGGAAACCATGAGACTTGTAGGAACCAGCCAGTGCTGTATATTGTCTAGAAAAATATAAGGTCAAGGTAAAGCTTATGTGTATTCTATATAGAGACTAGACTCTATCATTTGAGTAATTCTGGAATCAAGAAATACTAGCTGGAGTGTTTCCGTTGTCGTAACACTCTCAGAGGAGACTGGGTAATAAGACTTTTACTGTGAAGTTAAAATATGCGCTTCCCAGGGCACCGCAAGTGATAGGACAGAACTAAACCCTTGGTTTGCATAGTTTCCATCTGCCAAGAAGGCGAGAGGAGTGGCGTAGGGAATGGCGTTCCTCTGCAAATAAATTGGCCCCTTACTTAGCCCTGGTGCCACATGCAGAACCAGTTTGGCCAGCTGACCTGGGAATAGTATGTCCAAAAAAAAAACAAACAAGAGAACAAGGGTCCTCTAAACAAAAAGTGGTTCTGATGCAGTTTGTTACAGCATTTTAAGGAGGACTGTACACCCTGCATCTGTATTGCATGATCTCCTGCTGTTCAAAGCTGGTATTTTAGTAATAAACATTTAAGATATTTTGAACTTGCATTGATGGTAATAAGTTTAGTATAAAAACAATGTAAATATTCCAAACAGAGAGCGGCAGTGCACGTGTGTGCAGAGGCTGAATGAGGACTCGGCGTGGAGTGCCGTACTCGGGGTGGGAGGGGAAGAGGCTCTCCCACCTCAGTGCAGGTCAGAAGCCAGGGCCATGGTTCTCTGCCGGCCGGCAGCTTGGAGCAGCATCCGCAGCCAGAGGCATGCCCACTGACAGACGTCACTGCACGGCATGTACCAGGAGCGCAGCCAGCCTAAGGCAGTGGTCAGGCTTCAAGACAGCGCTGAAGTGTCTGTGAATGGTGGCTCTTCCATACACTGCTCCTGCAGAGCTAAAGGGCTTGCTTTCCTCTTGCTGTTTTAGAGGGCCTGGCGTAGTCTTATCCACCAAAGTGGACTTTTTCCACAGAGCATTATTCAGATGCCTAAAAGTTATTAAATTGAGGTACTGGAGTTTGTCCTCCTGCCAAAATGTCTCAGATACTTCTTCTGGAGTATCCTCAGATGACCTGACTGATTTTTCCAGCATGCTTGGGCTCACTTCTCTGTCATACCTCTTACCTCCTCCTTTTAAGCCTTCCCTTTGCAGGCACTGGCACCTTCATGGCAGTCAATGTGTTCACATGGTGAAGCTGCTTATAGAACAAGCTGTTTATAACATCTTCCCTATGTCTAATTTGAACTATTTTCCTACATCTCTTCTGTCTTGTAATGTGCCTTAAGCTGCAATTTGTACCAGTCTGAATTTGTCACCAAGGCAATATGTCAGCTTCTTGGGGTTTAGAAGGACAAAGCTGCTTGCTTTCTGATAAGCTCTGGGTTCCTGCGCTTAGCTAACTTAACTTTTTTCTCCCATACACTTCTCTCTGAATTAGAAACTATAATCATGTTTTCCCCCTTGCTACTTACCTATCCTCAAATAAACTGGCTTTCATAAAACACCGTGAACAGTGATTTTTGTGTTCTAATACTGTCTCCTCAGCTTCCTTCTGTTTAGACTCATGATTTTAGAGTAGACTAGAACAGTTCAGTTGGAAGACTTCGGAGATAAAATAAAAATAAATGTGCTCCTTTGGCATTGGTGATGTTTGAGAGGGAAAGGAATACCAACCAGAACTGAGAGTTGGGACAGTATCAGCGGGAACTCTTGTGTAGGAAGTGAAGATGCACATAGGTGCAGCCAAGATAATCTAGTTAATGAATCTTTCATGGTTTCATTTGCTAGTTTCTTTTTTTAAGTGAGAGGTGTTAGTCTGATTTTTAGAATCACTTTGGTGATGTTTGGTATCTAGTTCATGGCTTTGTTTTGAAATGAGAAAGAGGTCCCAATGTTAGTAATCTGTTAAAAATGTCAGACTCTCTTCTCATATTGCAGTAGTATTGTCATCTGTCTGCAAAACCAAACCATAATGAGATAAATTGGGACACTCAGACTTATTCTGAAGGCTTGTCAAGTTCTGGAGTTGGTAAACAGTTGCTTTGTGTTTGTTTTTTAAAGGAAAAAAGCCTGTATATAATTGAGATAGTCTGTACTTCACAAAATTAAATAGGGGCCTAAAGCCAAACCAGCTTTCTCTTTCATATTCTTAGATTTCATAAAATGATATGATATAATATTCAAGGATGCAGCCTTTCAAAATCAGCAACTTTCAGAATTTAACATAAACTTGGGGGGGGCGGGGCTGGGGGAGAAAGGATAAATATGCCTCTGCAGGAATTAGGACCAAGCTTCTAATGTCTGCTGTCTTTCAAAGAAGTCTGTCTCAACTGAGAGAGATGTGGAGATACTAGCTAAGAGCAGCACTCCTAAATGTGTTCAGGATAGAACAAACCATGCCTTGTGCTGGACTTTTAACTTGCTTTTTGAGGGTTTTCATTTAAAAAAAAGGAAGAAAAAAAAATTTTTCTTTTCTGTTAGGGTGATGATACACCTAAAAAAAAGAAAGTCTTTCCTGATCGCTTTATATAGACACTGAAAAAAGAGAATCGCTGAAAAAGCAGAGCTTTGTGTCCCTGGGAAAGATGAAATACTAGTACCTGAGGGGGCAGGAGGGAACCCCAAGGTGTCATTTCACTGTACTTATTACTTCCCAGATCTAGAACTGCATTGGCCCATGTCCTTCTAAACCCTCTGAGACCTGAGCAGCTTCGCTCCTGGTACCTTGACAGTAACAGGGCACCCCTTAAACAGCAGCTCCTGTAACTGAGTTTGCTTGATGCTAGTGTGACAGGAGGCACAAAATCATCATGCATTATCACTATCCGTGTTTTCTTAGCTCTGTCATCACCATGGCTACATTAGCCGTGCTGAAACTGTGAAATGGGTACATAATCATTTTTTCTCAATGCAAGAGTATTGATAGGCAGCATACCTGGGATTATCTGCTGTAAAAGTCAGAGTATCAGTCAGAGTTTAGTAAAATGTGGTAAGTAGTTCTTTGTCAACAAAGCAGGTTTTAAACATCCTGATTAAGTGTATATTGAAGTTATTTTTATTCCATTTCATGATAAAAATGATGGACTTATTGCTTAGAGGATGCACTTGTAGTTGGAATTGCTGGCATAAATATCTTTGAGAAAAATACAGAGCAAAGGTCCCTATAGCGTATGTTGAGAAGTCCTATGTATATATTTGACTATATGAAGTACACTTACAGTGTGTAAAAGAAATACAGATGTGTTTGGCTTGACTATGGAGATCTGGAATTGAAGAAAATGTTTTCTGGTGTTTTTGATTATAATCAATTTAGTGAAGAGTAGGTATCTTCTATTTAGAGTGGTATCTAAATTTTCTCGCAAGCTACATCACTTTTTGTTCTCTGGGTCACAATCCCCATAGAATACATTTCTCACTTAACCAGTAAATGGCTGCTGCAAAATTGAAGATACTTCTGTGTATCTGGATTGCTCTAATGTCACGGAAAGAGACCACTTCACAGTGTTGGCCTCTGGCAATGTGGGTTAAATTGCTCTTTCTGAACATGTGCTATTAGGCAGTTAATTTTCAAGTGCAGTAGTCCTTGTTTGTTGCTTACAGTGATGCTAGCTGAATTGCCCTCGGTATGTAGGTTGGTAATATTTCTAAATGTGCTAGTCTTTGCCCAAAGTGGTTTCCGCTTTGCACATGGCTGAATGATGAGATTCTGTTTGGCAAATACAGTGCTTTCCTGTCCAGTGTTGGAGACGCTTGTAACTCTCACTTGCTAGGTAGGCTTTTTGTTTGGTTGTTTTTTTTTTCCTTAATTGTGGGACCTTCCAGTATCGACAGCAAGAGACTTGTCTTTGTAAATAAAGATAATTCTTGTGTTCCAGAAGTGGCTGCTGAGCAATTTCTTCTCTGCTTTACTAATGCTTACACATTTTCTTTATTAATGCTTACTTTTTCCTGCAGTTTCTTTAAGGACTTCCTACTGAGCTTCCTGTTAGACCACCTTTGCCTTCCTCTGTTTCCTTATTGCTTCTGAGGGGCCTTTTTTTGTGATGGCAGTTTTCATTAATGATTTATTGATCCTTTTCTTCATGATGTCAGACTGAAGCACTGTTAAACCTCATAGCACCCCACTGCCCCTTCCCTGTCCCCCAAAGGCCCCAGCTGTAGGTCTTCTGCCCTGCCTCAGGATGGTAGGGTTGCATGGAGGAATACAGAGAGACTGTTTGCTTTCCCTTTTCCTGCCCAACCTCTGGGACTGCTGCAAGCAAAAGCCTCTCTGACTTTCTCCTCCGACTGCTGCAATTAGAGACTTCCACTCCCCTGAAAACATTTTTTCAGGTACTTAAAGAGATTTAATCAACAACAAAAGTGATTTCAGCCTAGCAGAGAAGTGATTTCAGCCTAGCAGAAAGCCTTGCTTTCGGGGTTTCTTCCATAAGCTTACCTGACTATCAACCCCTTGCATCTTCCAGCCTTCTCCACTCTCCAAAGGTCTGCCTGGCTTGGTTGTCATACCCAGGAGCCCGTCACTGTCCTCCACCCCTGCTGCCAGCAGTATGCCGTTCCCCCACAGCGAGCACTGTTTAACACAGCAAACTCTGAACTTAATAAGTTTGGGGAGGGTTCCCCCTTTCTTAATGAGATTCAACCTCACTTGATGATTATCGGTGTGGTTCTGCTGAAAAAATCTGCAAGCACATGGCAAGCTCAGGTCTGAAGCCTGACAGATGTTGGTATCTTGAGAAAACTGAAGGTAGTGCTCCCAGCCTTGCTGTCAGTTCAGCCAGCAGTGGAGGCTTAGCACAGACGATCATGCTTTTGCGTATGTACAGGCTGTTAGCCTTTCTTTTATCAAAATAAAAATGAACCTTAAGTATTATGGATGAGACTACAGCAGATGTGCAAAGAAACAATCTGGTGTACATTCCTCTGAAAACTTTAACTCATTTATTTGTATATGATTCATTTTCATCCTTCCTATTGCTTGTTATACATGGCAGATAGCGGTCATCTTTAAAAAGCTTTTTTTTTTGCTTGCTGCCCATTTAAATCTTACAAATTATCTTATAAAACTCAAAAAAATGTCGCTGTGTTACTGTCCAAATGATATCCCATAAATATGCTGTCATAACTTCTGATAGCAAACTTGTGAAGGGGGTTTCTTAATGGTTTTAAATAAGGCATGCTGATTGCTAGCACATCTGCTTGTGCTCTCACTTACTCAGCTGCATCTTGATTTAGCCATTGCCCTCCCCCCAACTCATTTAATGAGATAAATGTTGTGTTGTGAAATATGAAACTGCATGACTTTTTTTCCCCTTTGGTCATAGTCACACCCACTATGTGAAACTAGCCTGTTGTAAGTACTTATACACAGCCCTATTAATTTAAGGAACTGATTCATCAAGCTGTGTTGCTTGCTCAGCTATTCAAAGCTGTTGTAATAGTGTTCCTTTCCTTACCTCTCTACCCTGGCAGCCATGTTGAGCGTATTCTGGTTCAGCGTTTGCCTGCTGAGCTAATTGACAGGACCCAGGAGCACACTGAAATGGACTGAAAGATTTAGAACCAATAATAATTATTCTTTTTCCAGCCTTTCAGCTAAAGGCGATGTGGATGGGCTGTATGCCTGGTACCTAGCTGGGGCAGACCTGAAGCAAACCAGTTATGATGGCAGGAATCCCCTACAAGTAGTAAGTGTGCATACGGCTGTACTCCGTATGGCGTGCTAGCTGTGTGAGTAATAACGCACGCTGTCGGATAATATTAGTTTGGGAAAAGTAAATGCTGCTTTGGGGACTATAAACCGGATTAGAGTTTGTTACTAACTCAAGTCTGGTGCTGTTCCGAAGTAATAAATTGTTGGAGCCAGAATTTTCTCATCTATGTCAGAGGAATTAAAATTTAAATTGGATTTTAATTATTTTGTGGTAACATATTCTTACTTCCCACAAGTAAGTATTTGCATGTCCTGGTGCACAGGATGGCAGGATTTATTCATGTTTCTACTTACAGGCAGAGGCCACAGGGCATAAGGAGGTTCTTGACTTCCTTAGACAAAAGCAGTAAAGAAGGTAAGATCTCATTTTCAAGTGCTAGATTTCTGAAGTATAAGGATCAGCATATACATGTATGACGGGGGATTCTGTATTTAAGTCCTAGTTCACCCTAGGGCATCTGGGTTCAGCTGCTGTCCCTGCCTTAGTTTCTGATATGACTCCGAGTACTTTAATCCTTCTTTGTGGAGTGGGGCTAATGTTTATTCCTCTTTCTGCCTGAGCCTGGAAGTGCTTTTTTATGGTGCGTTCCACAGAGTGGTTCTGAACTTGGTTGGGAATCTAAATGCTACCAAAATAAAACCACTGAGGGCAGCAATGTCTTGTTCCGTTGGCCTGTTGCAATGAATTGCTCCCCTGTCTTGTCTGCATTAGAGAGGAAATGCCTTTTATCAGGCACTTTGCCAGGCCTGGTTTTCAGGGTGCCGTGCCCTCAGCACAGGAGCGTACCCTTCTCCAGCAGAGCTGCGAGGCGATCACAGCCTTTCGGCTGCACAGCCTCCCACTCAGGAGGTGCTACTGTGGTGCCTACAGCGTTTCCACGTGTGCTCTCCCTCTAGCTTTTAATGGAGCGCCTTACACCAGCCCATCTTCTAGTGTAACATAGTCAACCACCACGGGAAACACGGGGCAGATTCTTAACAGACAGGAGTTAGTTGTACTACATACACAGACTGCAGAAGGCTCCCTTTCAGCAGAGAGCTCTGCCGAGGGCTTGCTCCCTCTCCGGGCGCAGGACAGGGCAGTGCCATGGCCCCTCTCTTACTCAGACCTGGTGTAGCTGCCTGGTTGTCTCTGAGATGAACTCCCAGCATGACCCTCGTTTGTGCTGCTAACATACGTGTGTTTCCCTAGCTGTGTGCGCGTGAGGTGGGTGTGAACCTCCTGTTCAAAGCATCAGATCTGACAAGTCTCTCTATAGGAAACTTGTCTGGGCGTTTGACCCTCTCCAATGCTGTGCTGTAACTGGAGACACTTAAAACACTTGCCTTTCATTTCTCGGAACTCATTTCTGATGCAATACGTTGTTGATTTAGATACCTCTTCTCCAATATATTGGCAAGTCTAATACCAATTTAAATATTGGGAGGAGATGATCTCCTTTATTTAATAAAATTAACACAAAATTTAGTTAAAGGTTTTGCTGCATCCATGGCTACCTTGCCACTTGTGCGTCCCCCATTTGATCAATGTGAGTGAATTCATGTGTGTTTAAGTGGGGAACTGCAACTGGAACAATAGCATTTTTTCATCACTATGTACTGGTCTAAATGAAAATAGGACAGAATCAGGCATTTTTTGCTTTCCTGTAAAGTTTTGGGTTTTCTTTGCTTTTAGCTGATATAGAAGGATTAGATAAAATCACAGTCTCGAGCATTTAAATTGAAGTTTTTCAGTGTCCAGGATGAAGACGCCAAAAATACCTTCAGAATATGGGTTATGTTGCAAAGGGATTTCCATTTTCAGTGAAATATGTCTGCAAGAGTCACTTTTCTTTTGTAAGTGGGGAGTGAATGTGTTAAATCCTCAACTCCTACATGGAATCATCTCTTTTCCTTTGGACTGAGCCATCATTAGTGTAGGCAGTCTGAAGGAAGTCTTCAGTACCGCATGAGAACTTGCTTGACAGGCTACAAGGTAATCTCTTCTCGGGGTTTTGGATGCTGCCTAGTTCTAAACATCCATTTTCTCTTTCTCCAGAGGTTATAGAAGATGGTCACTCCTCTTCAGAAATACCAGCTTTGAACATTAATGGTGTTAAGCAGTTATGGGAGGAAAAGAGGAAAGGAACAATGGTAGCTGCACTTGGAGCATACAGGAAAGCTAGAGCTTAGAAATGTTCTTTATTTAGGATCGCATTAAGTTCTTACTGATTGTCTGAAAATGATTTACTGCTTTATCTTTTAATCACTTTTCAAAAGAAATTTTTATAAACAAGCGAGGCTAGAATGTATTGCCTTTACTGTACAAGTTCTGTTTTTAAAGAGACCTTTTTGAATCTTCTTATGTTAAATCAATGAGGACAGTATTGCAGGCATAGCAAATGGAAATGCTGTGGTGAATTCATACCAAGAAAAAACAGTGGATTGTGCATTTCTGGGTTTCAACTAATAAAATCTCTGAGGAACAATGTTGGTTTCACTTTGTCTGTTTTTTGCAATGGCTTGTATCACTTCAGTTGCAATTACAGCAATTGTGAGTGTCAGTGCAAACAATTGAATCAGTCATGGGCATCTGCCTGCAGTTGTGTACTAATCTTCACCAATGTGTCACTATAAAACCTCACTTAAAATGAGTAGGAGGCAGATGCCATAAAGCATGTTTGTGGGACTGTCTAAGTGAATTGATTGTTTTGTTTCTAATAGCATCTTCCCCACATCCTGACCGGAATATAATCAAGATTGCTACATGCTGGACACATAATACTTTGGACTGTAAATGTGATCTCAGTATTAACAGACCCCAAGTCTGAAGTCCCAACACTTTCAGTCTAAAGAAAAAAAGCAATCTATATCTTTTCAGCTGTGTCCGCCCTTGAATATGTAAACATAAAGAATACTTCAGGCAAATGCATATATTGGAGACGGCAACTTTTAATTTCACCTACAGCTTCTGCAATAATCTATGTGGATTTTCTATCTGCTTCATCTGAAGGGAATCTTTGAAGTGCAGATAGTTTTTTCTTTTTCCTCTTTATACTCTTCAGCCTTCCCACAGCTATTCTTATCATGGAGAAAAGCTGCATGGACTACTTGCTGAGCCTGCTAGTATTGAAAGATTCCCAAGGTATGCTGCATATCAGATCCCCCTAAAACAAGGTAACTGTGCATGTAGTCTGAGGAAACGCTGTATACACTCCAGTTAAAGACAAAAACATAAAAAGGCATGATTTTTTTAATGTGAAGAGTAGTGCACCTCTTCACTACGGTCACAAAAATTACAACTATCATTATTATTCAATATTATTATTACAACATTATTGAGTAATTGATATTATATAGCAAGAAACATGCTTTAGATTGAATAAAATTAATATGGAATTAAGTAAATGAGATCTAACATAAAAAACAGGCTTCAAATTCATCACCTTTTTGGTGTCTTATCTGTAAATACATAAAGGCAATGCATGTAACAAAGTAATATTTGTGAAAATTTTTACGATCAGGAGAAAAACTTGAAACAGGAAAACAGGCTCTTCTTTCTACAGTATTTAGACCTGCTATATTAACTCTTGCCTAATCAATAGTCTAAAAGTTGATGCACTGAACTAGGAAATCCCTGATAAACTTCTCTGCAAGTGACTTTCTTGGGATTGGAATTTTTTTTAAATTATTCTTAAATGTAATAATTTGTCCATAGCAGCATCCATTCTTTATTTCTGTACCAGAACGACTGACAGCAACATATACAAACATCAATATTTCCTTATACCTTTCAATAAGGGTTGATTTGATCTACAGAAAACTTTCTGAACAATAATGTTCTTATATTTCTAAAATAAAACACCCATCTAAAGTACAAAACATACTTTTTTTTTTCCTTTTGAACAAAGAATGGTGTTCTGGTGTGAATTACTGAAATAATAGGTCTTAACAGTAAAACCAAAGGAGAGGGAAGAAAACAGACAACCATTTTCTTCCTGCGTATATAAACCAGGTAAAGACATGAAGGACAACATTTAGAAATGTGATCCAGTAAGAAAACTTTTAGTTAGAAGCTCATAAAGCTAAAATGAAATGGTTTGGGTCATGTTTACAGTGAGAATAAAGCAGTATTAGCTTCTTTCTGACAAACCTTTACAGAAATGTATATCCTATTAATATGCTATCTTGCATGAGATAGATAGTATTCTTGCAACTTTCTAGAAAAATTTGCCATTTGCCTTATAAATAGAGCAATATCTAACAAATGTTTTAATGGCAAACGCATGAATGCAAATTTAACATTTATGTGAGAAAGAACCGGATCTTTTCTATGTATGTCAAAATTTCGTTCAAGAACTGTAACAGTCTACAAGCGTTAAGAGAAACTGTGCATAGGGTGCTGTGATTAAAAAAGTGGCAAAAATCACCCAGTCAAGGCCAGAAACTTCAGCTCTTGATTCGGTGTCAGGGACGAACTTCAATAACGCTTTCGAGATCCTGTGTTTGTCTTGTTCATCTGTTACACCCTTTGCTCTGTGCGGTGGATTTAATAATCATAATTATACTCTCCCCGATAACTCCCAGTCTTATGATGAATCTATTTGTGTGTAGTAACCCTTAAGCTTTACATCATTATTGGTCAAAAGCAAAATCTTGTTATTAGTAAGGAATGAAAATTCTACGTATTTGTTTCTACCTATTTGTTCTAGTTACTATAAGCAGCTGAGTGTCTTTCATTAGTTAAAGTATGCTAGACATTCCAGGGGCAGCTTAATTTTTTTAAACATCCTAATTTTTCTCCTTCAGATCATCCCTGAAAAGATCTTTTTATCCAGCCACCTTCTGCTTGGTAAAGGTTTGCAGATTAAGCAGCTGTACAGGGCCATTACTAATGCAAACACGCTCATTCTACTGCCAGGACTAGCTGCGGGTCCATTTCATAACTTCTGTAACAGCTTTAACTCCAGTCACCCATGATGTCCGTGTATCCTTTCATATCTACATCCAATTATAGTTTGTTAGATCGAACACATACTGCAAGGATCATCTGCAGATCCATGCTTGATATTTCATACACAGTACACATTGGAATAGCACGGTAGAAGCTTGTTAAGTTCTACCTAAAACTAAATGAAGTTAGTTTTGCTTTTTTTTTGGCGCAGAAAAGCTTGTGGTATTTTTTAGTATCAGTTTTTAATACTTATTGGAACATAAAGATGACATTTCCGTTTCTGTTAGAAAACGGCAGTGGCTCCCGTTCTTTTCCAGCCTCGGTCTGATAATGCAAGTGTTCGGGCTGTAGCTTCCCTTGCCCTACAAAAGCCCCAACAGATGAAAAGCCGTGCCAGGAAAGTGCAGAAGCTCCTGAGACAGCCTGCTAGCGTGTGAGTGTCAGAGAGGCTGCTGCGGCTCTGTGACCACCCTGTTGAATAGCACAATTTCCGCAGTGACTGTACAACAGCAAAAAGGCATAGTCGATAATCTGAGACTCGTAGCTGCTGCACGAATGTTGGGTTTGTTTCCAGTGTTGTATCTTTTAAGTTGCAGTGATGTTCTGGGAATGAATGCTGCTGCTGGAACCTCTGCTGCCTCTCCTCGGAGGAGACGCTATGAATGCCTCCTGTAAAAGTCAACCATTACATCAATTCTACAGCTTTCTTCACTTGAAAGACAACACCCAGCTTCGACTTTGTTTCTTTTTCCTAATGATCCAGCTAATACTGCCAAGGGATAGGGACTACTTGGCCTATGTCAGCACTTCTCTAACACTGCAGAAAGCAGAGATTTGCACAACTGACATGTCCAAGTTGCTGTCTGATTTGAGTTACAACCTTCCTTTCCTGAATGCAATCACTTTCTTTTTTACTGATGTCTGAAAACATTAAGTTTCTGTTTGGAGATTCTCTTATAAAACTTTTGTGATGGAAGGGCATTCTTAATTATTTGAAAAATCAGCATGTGCTTGCTCTCTTATTGCATGTCGTCTTGGTAAACTGTTAACATCTGTCAAGGCTGGCTGACCCACTGACAGATTGACTGTGTCTGATCAGTACTTGCTGAATTAAATCAGCTGTTCAGCAAGGCTTCAGTATCTGCTCGTTCTTCTCAAATTGCTAAATAGCTCCAGTTCTGCACATCTTAACTTAGAATTACTATACTATAGCATGTGTCAGTTGCCTCAGACAAGGATTTTGGTGTTAAGCAATGAGTGATAATGAAATATCTCATCTGGAACTAAACCCCTTTATCCTCGTTGGATCAGAATTTCTTTATTTGCAGTC
The DNA here is from genome assembly GCF_964195595.1 of Calonectris borealis. Classification (NCBI taxonomy): domain Eukaryota; kingdom Metazoa; phylum Chordata; class Aves; order Procellariiformes; family Procellariidae; genus Calonectris; species Calonectris borealis. Next base: position 11,605,507 of record NC_134316.1, on the reverse strand, counting down.
TTCTAAATGGTGTGATCTACTGGGATTCTTCCAAAAAGATTGTGAATTAGTTGGAAGATTCCTCCATTTTTAAGGCGGGTTCAAGTAGTGAAATGAGTACGGAGGGAAATGTATCCCTTGTACATAGAAGACAAAGTGCGCCCAGTTGCACTTACACACAAAACATTAATGGACCTATAGCGTGATCAAATCCCGCCATAGGTGTAATCCCCTTCTCCAGGTACCTATGCTGATCCCTGCACAGGACCTACCACAGCAGTGTAAGAAATAAAATGCTTTTAGTTTCCAGCATCACAATTTGTTAGATCACTGAGATAAACCTGAAGTAATTGTATGATGGGTGAAAACAAGAAATTATAAAGAACCGAGCAAATGTGTGCCACCGCATATGTCATCACAAGCATTGCTGATACGTTTGTGTCTCTTCCAAGTGGACTCTATCAGCAGTATAATCATCTTCTAGACTAGAAAGACTAGTCTTTCCATGATTCTTTAACAATGTTTTATGACACCATGGTGCTTGATTGCACGGTTGTAACAACATTTTCATTTTAGTGACTCTTTTAGAAAAGCTACTAATGTAGAAAGCTTGTAAGATATGGAAAATACTCTAGTGAACCATACAAATGAATCTGTGGGACTGAAATGTTGCCATCTTAGATAGTCCATGAGTCAGAATAAGATCTGGTACTACCAGATTTATTATTTGTGCAAAGTGCCTACCTGAAAATTACTTTAGAAACTTCATTAGACATACATTTGTTTACCTGTGATCAGGTGAATGGAAAGAGGCAGAAGCCTGCATCTCAGAAGTGTAGCTGAGACAAGTATCCTGAATCATAGCAACAAAATGAAATGTCTAGCGTAAACCGCACAAATAGCACTACTTAACGTGGCTCTATTTGGAAGAGTTGATACAAATCTCATGGTCAAAGGATTTGGTCCTTGATGTCCAAATCTATGCTGATGTCTGACCAAAACTGCCTGACATAACAGGAGGACATAACGAGTGGGCACCGCGACTCCTCGCGGGCTCCGTTGGCAGGGAAGAGGCAGTGCCCCTTTCCCCCTCACCCAGCCGTGCCAAGGCTCGCCTGTTCGGGCACGCTCAGCTGGTGCATATCTTGCGCACTCCCACTGGCGTTTTGAGCTCCACACCGGCACCTCCCTCCCACTCCGGGATGCTGCACATCAGAGGGAAATGTCAGCCAAATCCATGGGAAGGTGCCAACCGACAACATCCTGCAGCTTCGCTCGGCAGCCTCCTCCGTACGCAGGCACGGCCAGGCTTCAGCAGTGCGTGACCTGATGCGTGGCACGTTGCACGACCAGGCAGGAAAAGGCCGAGAGATCCCTCTCTGCCTTGCAGCAGCAATAAGTATCACAACAATAAATAACCACTCTCTCGAGCTGCGGTATTCCTTCACATCTTCTCAGCTTCACAATGGGACTAGTAGAATGGTGGCCAGGGGAGATGTTACCTGGCCAGAACTGCCTGCTTAGTAGCATATGCAGCGTTTCTGAGTACAGATGAGCCCCGTTAATTACATGTAATTATGTGCACAATAAATGTGTTTCTTCTGTAGCGCCACTTTTGTAGATCCTATTAGGCTCTTGTGCTTGGTGTTCAACAGTCACAGACCCTGGTTTTAAGAGCTTACAAGTGAAATTAGATGAGACTCCACGTAGTGAAAGGGGCAAGAGAATGACAATAATGTTTGTTTACATCAGCTGGTTATTTCTTGATTTCCAATTATTTAACATTAAATGATTAATTATTAGCATAGAAGGGGAATGACAGTCCTGGCAATTCAGTAGCAACGGTTACGTATAGCAAAGAAAAGAATTTCAGGGTAGAGAAAAAGGTATCTTAATGGCAATCGTTTGCTGAGTGATAAGGAGTTATCACGATTAGAACAGAGAGTTGTAAATTAATCCTGTCATATGCAAGAAGCTGCTGTGCTGGGGAGATTCTCTGAAGGTGATGCCTGTGCCTGAATAATTACACTTGCATCTTTCAGGGTGTGTGGCTTCCTTCCTGGCTATGTTTTGCTGTGGATCTTTGTGACCAGAGCCCAGTAAAAGTGGGATTTCGATGCATCAAATTCTTTCTGTGGCACATCTGAATTTCCGATTCCCACTGAAGGGTCAGTTTTGGGTGACATGATTCCCAGCAGTTTTCCCTTGAGGCAAAATATCCAGCAGAGATCTCTGCTGAATCCCATAGAGCTCCAGGGCTTCAGGACGAAGATGACTGCCTGTTATCTCTGCTGACTGACAAGAGTGTGACGTGAAATAAGTCCGTTTATTTATTTGGACCACTTTGACTGAACTCTCTGCCCACAACTATGTCACCATTGACCACTGTTGTTTGGAAAGTTCTACATTCAAGGACAAAAAACCAGAAATATGAGATGTTGCTAAAAATTACCATGCCACTTCACTGCAAAGTCACACTGTATCTTCAGTGGCTTGAACCAGCAGATACTTAGGAAATCTCAATAAATGGTCAAATCATTAGTAATTACTTCCTTTCTGATGCCTTTATGGGATGGAACACATACTTCTGCTAACTCTGGAAAACCAGCTGGTTGGTGAATGTGAAAAATAAAGTTGGTACAAGACTTGTGATGGCTATCACAATCAAGTGCACCTAGTTATTAAAGTTATTAAAGTGCACTTACTACACAGCTGCTAAACTTAAATAAGAAACTGTTGGCTGAAATTTTCAGAAAAAGCTAGTGATTTCAAGCGCCAGCTTCCAGGGTCAGACCTGAACCTTAATGGTAGAATAAAAGGTGGCTGGCATTTTATGAGAGTCATCTCCTCTTATAGTCTATAGTCAGGCACCTGGGAAGTGAGGCATACAAAATTACTGGTCATGTAAAAATCTTGTTCACTGGCTATTTAATTTGTATTTTTATTTCAAATTAAAAAAAAAAACCAAACAAAAACCCCACAAAACCCCAACCCAACACAAAAAAAAAGAGGAGAAAGGAGAATTGATTGTGAGGAGTTAAAAAAAAAGTAACCATGAGACCAAACTTTCCTGAAATTTGGTAAAAATACTACAAAGATTGTTTATCCAGAGTTGATTGCAAAACAGGACTCAGTGGATTTCATTTCTCACACACACATCTCCAACTGTCATCTCAACAGCACAGCTGTGGCTTCTAAGCTTCCAGTGGAAAGCCATGGCAAAGTATAATCTACACCAGGACTGCAGAAGTACCTCCTCATTGTTTGCAATATGCTTTTCCTAACGTTTTTTAGGGCTCCTAGTGCTGGAGTTGAAACTTCTCCTTAATATCGAGCTCTCGACGCAGAGGCTGACGGATCTCCCAGGACACATCCGCTTGACAGCTCACACACCATCTCTGCAGCACAAGGATTGTTTTTCACCCATTTTTTTTTTACAACTGCTGATGCACAGGTAATTGTACCCACTGATCCAGCATCAAGTGTGCAAAGCCCTGGGGTCTCCTTGTTCTACTCTGTTTATTAAAAGAACTGACACGTTTATCAATGAAATTGAAAATTTGAAGTAGAAAACAGAAAATTTACGCTGTTACTTACGGCTAGCTATTGTGCTACTGTATACAGACAACACTTGATTTGAAAAATTCTCCCAAAGGGGGAAAAAGTACATTAATTTGTATATTGTAATTTTCACAGTTAACTGCTGGAATGGAGAAGGTGTTAAATCAGAACAAGGAAAATGGTGAAGTGTGGTATTAAAGGCTAAATTAGTATATAACCTCTGTAGTGCTCAGGAATGATGAACCATCTGTTTAGATAGAGCATATGAGATAAAAACTCCTCTCCTGTTAAATGGATAATTTTGGGTTTAATCAAAATTTTGTGCATACAATGGTGGCATTTTCCAATAAAATGTGAATTCTTAGCTTCACATGAAGCTGCTATCCATATTTTAATTTCTAGCATGTCTTTATTAATTTCACTACTGAATGGCAAACCCCCAATCTTTCTAAAAGTTCTTGGTTGGAAAAACATCTCACCCCATCTTATTTCTCTATAAATCACTTGATGTTGCTTAGGCAACAATCTCAAAAGGCTTCCTATTTATGAGGAAGCGTTAGGCCATCTCTCAAGGTGTTTATTACTGCAAACCAAGTTACTATCAAGCTATTATTATGCTCACATGTGACACGTAGTGGGCTGCTATATTGGCAAATGAGTTTGAACCAACTAAAGTAAACAAGAAGTTGCCCCATCAGTGTTTGCTATGAACATATGGAATGCTGATTTCCCGGGGTGGGAGAAAATCCACTTGCACAGGGTTTTTTCTGTTTACCAGGCCCAAGAATATGACAGGTACTTTACAGGACATGTCAGACTCCAGGTCTTTGCTTAAGAAACTTCCAACCTAATTTTAGGTGACCAATAATGAGCAAGAATAGCAAATCGGTAGGGAAGTGATGAGGAAGGTAAAAATGATAAGCCGAGAAACAGTATGCTCCATGTCCAGGCTTAGTTTGCGTGCTGGATTTATTTTAAGTTTAGAATCGTCAGATAAAACATATTGTAGTACAAGGAACAGTACTTTGGGTTGCCCCATGCCCTTCCACAATATTACCTGTGGAATAAGGTTTTGGCAGGAAAGTATTGGGATCTTTTGTCAAAGAAGTGTGGGGATATTGATGGATAATAATAGCACCTCCCAGTCATTTTTCACAACATAATTTTTTCAAAGTAGAACCTCCTTGAAATATAATCTTCCTCTCATCACCAGAGCATTCATGATCTTCCATATTCTGCCATGCAAACAGCACACCCTTTTATGTCCTCCCACAAGCTTCCCCTTCATCTTCCTTTCCTCCCTGGCCAGCTCTTTGTCTCTTACAATCACCCCTGGCATTATGTCTCCTTTTGTGCTGCCCTCTTTGTTTGACACTATCAGCTGATTAGTATTTGCTTCCCCCTTCCAAGAAAACTCTGCCTGCTCTACAACATGCTCGAACCACCATGTTCCAAGCTACAGTGTGCTGCTCCTCCAGGGTTCGGGGGTGTCAGTGCAATCAGAGAGCTCTCAACATATAGTGCAATGAGTCCACGCTGGTGAATAGCATAGTCCTTTTTATTGGGTTTGTGCCCCTGGACTGCCAACGCATGGGGGACATACCTGCTGCTTGCTTAACAGGGCCATTTATTGCACTGTGTTCCCTTAAAAACCAAGCACAGAACTACTGCAGTCACATATATGCAGCTGAAAAGAGTAGGATATAAACAACACTTAGTTTAATCATCAATAGAAATTAAGGACTAGTGACTATTCCTTCTAATACAACTAAATTTTTCCCTCTATACAATTTCAGAACAAATTCTTCTATTTTAATGCTTCAGTCACCTCTCGTACCTTCACAGAGGAAGAACAATTAATATATGTCTTATCCCTTGCACAGTGCCATCTGTCCACTTCTACTGTTAGGCACCTCTACTCTTCTACCTTTTAAAGCCTTCAGTCTATGCTGCGAGACTCTACCTAGCTAAGGGAGGTAGCAGGATGTTAGCTTTCTTACTTTTATAATTTGGGGAATATGGGTCAGAAACAGAACTTTATTATATAATTACATATATAAATTAAATGTACATTTGCTCACTGCTCTCTAACATGTAAGTTACTAAAAAAAAGAACATTTTTCATACTAGTGGTCTAAGGGAATTTATACATTGACTAGGTAGATCCCTTTAAGCCAATAAAGTTCACTCTAGCCACCCCTTACATACCCCTTACGAAGAAACATAGGATACCTGTACTTTCTTTTATTATATTCTTCCCTGAAAAAACCCAAAACCTTAAACATTCAGTCAGTAAAACCACCAACACTTATTAAAAAAAAATCCAAAGCAGAAGATGATTCATCCTGCCTAAACCCCACACAGGTTCTTGTACCTCAGTTCCCCTTGGCTGCCCCAGGCAATTCCCCACTTAGGGCTCAGAGTCCTTCTTTAGGGGCCATCAGCCACGTGTGTCTGAACCTGAACCAGAACAGCAATGGGATCCCTGGGGATTATATGTCTCACCAGTGCAGAGGTGGGTTCTAACTGGTTTGGCTGGAAAGGGCTTTTGCACCCAATTAGTATGGACAGTCGGGTTATTACTTAGCTGAGGGGTATTGTGGAGCCATGGGTGTGGGTGTGGGTTTGTCAGGGGCAGGTGAGAGTTGGCAGTATAGTTAGTGAGGGATTATATATAGAATACAGCTAGTGCGATCATGATGTGCATGCTGTGTACATCACCTGCAGGAGTGGGAGACCTAGGACACTGTGTCATAAAACAAACGACTCTTCTCACAGCGCGTAAAGAGCTGCCTTGCTTCCACAGACTTCCACTGATGCTAAGGACAGAGGTCCCCTTTGAATTAACTCACAACTAGTGCACCCTCCTCTACCCAAGGCAAGCGAATATCCTTTCGGGAGAATGAGAAGGTCCAGAAAACCCTTATGGATTGGGCTCTCTGGAAGAAGGCACAACATTAACTTCTGGGTTTGAGTCTGAGAGGGCAGAGCAGAAGAGCAGGAGCTGGTTTTACCAAAGTGGACTGAAATGCCTCCAGCCTAGATCCAGGGAGCTTCCTCAGCATGAGGTTTGCATGGGCTCCTAGAGCAACCTGTCTGCTCCTGCTTCGGGTGCAAGCACCGCGTTCACATGAGCTGTGCTGGACCGGCTGCTGCACAGCCACGAAGGCTTCTCCCTCCCCTCCTGCTCTGTGACGCCCGTACGGGCATTTCCTTCGCGACTGACTTGAGTCTCCTATATATTTTTAAAGGGCCAAAGATCATAGGATCTGGAGCACCAAAATTCATACACAGCACTTAGACAGTTCTTTAAACATTCAAAGCACTATATAAACATTAGTGAAGCCTCATAAGATGAGGTAGGTAAGCATTATCTCTCCCTCTCGAGGTGTGGTGAAGTGACTGCTGAGGCCGTAGGCTGAGTCACTGGCAGAGCAGGGTTTACCATCCACATCTTTTTGAAATGGTGTCTCCTGGGCTGGTTGGCGAAAGCAGCGTGCGGTCACGGAACGCAGGCAGCCCGGCAGCCTGGCACCACCAACAACCGGCATCCCCGCTGCCGGGGAAGCCTGCTGTTAGGTTACCATAAACCCCGTCCCAAGGTGGCAGGGCGTGAAGGCCTTTCAGCTCACCCCAACAACACGGCTCGGATGCCTCGGTGGATTAGGTTTCATTGTGATTCTGTCGATGAAGAGAGTAAAATTGAGAGGAATTAATTGAAGAAGCCCAAAAACTCAGAGATGGTTGCTCCCTGAGTCACGGCCAAGGGCGTGACAATGAGCAAGTGGCCTGATTTTTGGAAATTCAGGGCGTCCTCCCCGTTGGCTTCCCAACACCTCTAAAAATCGGGCCCTTCTTCACAGTACTCAGTCCTGGTTTCTTAGTCCTGCCTTTCTGAAACTAAGTAGTGTGATCTTCTCACAGTCGGGAACACTCTGCAGCAGAAAGCGAGCTCTCAAAAGGCGCGGTGCTCCCCATCGGTGACTCCTCAGATGCCTCACCTGGCGAAACAGCAGCAGGGCTGCGGGGAGAGTGGGGGAAGACGGGGCAAACCCAGCCCCCTGCACACAGCGGGTGGTTTCTCACGCCATTTCTGAGCAAAAAAACCCCCACGCTCAGGAAAGTAAAGCCGGCGGTGAACACTTCCAGGCTGGGGAGGGGTACGCTGTGCTACCCTTTGGATGGCCAGGCAGCATGTGGCAACGCCGCCAGCCCACGCAGGGATGTCGGGGGGCTTTTGCAGATTGTCTCAGAGAATATCGGCCGGCGGGGAAGGAGGAGAGACCCGGCTCCAAGCACCGGGGATGGCAGGCAGGAGACCGGGCCTCTCCACCTCAGGCCTGCCCAGGGGCAGGCTGGGCGTGAAGCGGTCTTCCTCACCAGGCGCGACGCCATGACACGCATGGAGCCTGGGCCAAGGCGGGCGTTCACGCTGCGGCGATGAAATCCCCCAGAGAACGTGACGGGCCGGTTTAGGGCTTTTTTTCTTTTTGTTTTGTTGTTTTGCTTTTTACGGCTGGCAGCCAGGCGAGGGGAGCCGGGAGGGTGCCGAGGGCAGGCGGCCTGTCAGCAGCAGCTCCTGTCAGGAGGGCGCAGGGTGGAGTCTCTTACTCACCTCCCGGAGCCACCTCCAGCTTCGGCGAAACCTGTCGAGCAGTTTCCCCCCGGTGACAGGGCGAAGGGCGGGAGGGCGGGCGGCAGGAAACGCGCCGCCTTGGAACAGGTTTGTCCTTTTCTACCTGCTGACGTTTGGCTGCCTCAGATGATGGCTGGAAACAAAACCGCCCCGTCAGTGCGAAGGCAGCCTGGAAAAACTGGTCGTGTCAGGGGCGAGGGCTGCATTCCTGGCTGCCGCGGCAGGGGACGGCTCATCCACCGCGAGGTACCCGCGCGGGTATAAAAGGGCCCCGCACGGCGAGCCGCGGCAGAGGGGCGGCCGCGGCGGGGTAGCGGGGGGTCGGCCTACCGGCGCCCGTCCCGGGCTGCCTCCGAGATGGGTCCCCTGAGGAGAATGGCTTTTTTTTTTTCTTTTTTTTGTTCTTTTCAGACTTTTTTTCTTTTTTTCCTTTTAAAGAAAGCTTGTTGCCTCCAAGCTTTCAAAGCCCCAGCGCAAGGCCATGTTCGCGGGACGGTGGCCATGAGTAAGTGCGGCGCTGAGCGAGGAGCGTGCGGGGAGGGCGGGCGGGCGGACGGGCGAGCGAGGGGCCGCGGGCCGGGCCGGGCGCTCTCCCCGCGGCGCTGGAGCCGCCCGCCCGCCAGTCCCGTGTGTTTTGTCTCATCCCCAGGTCCGCCGTGGCGAAAGGAAGAGCCAAGCCCGGGCCAGGAGCGAGCGGGAAGCGCGTCCCCCGCCCCGCTCCCCCCGCGGACCGCGGCTCCTCAGCCTCCTTGGTGCAGTGGTTCTTAACAGTTCAACAGTTCTCTATCATAATTGTGAAATGTTTAGGACCACTTGACCAGCGAGGCCCGGGCATCGGGCCGGCAGCGGCGGACGAGCGAGCCTCCTGGCCCCGCCGGAGACCTGCAGCGCCGGCGGCGGAGGCGGGCCCGGCCCCCGGCCGCAGCCACCCGCCGGAGCGGGGGGAGCCGCCGCGCCAGGCCGGGCCGGCGGCGGGGAGGGGGGCGGCTCCGGGGAAGGTGGAGCTGCACGGCGGGTCGGGGGCCGGCGGGAGCTCCCCGGCCCGGCCGCGCAGCGCCGGGGGCCCGGAGCACCTGGGGCGGGCAGCGAGGAGAGGGAGGCGGAGGGCCCGGTGCGGCAGGAGGAGCGTGCTCTGCCGCCAGACCCGCCGCTGGCCGTGGGTCCCGCTCGGATGGCAGAAAGAGTAATGTCAGTGCAAGTACTTTAAAAAAAGAAAAAAAAAAGTTTTGCATGTAGTGTGGGAACTGAGGAGTTTAATATCGTGGAAGGAACAGGTAGGATAAATTCTGCTGGTGCTACAGCTGCTGTCAGCTGGCTCTGTCAGAGGCAGGCTGTTACTGCGTAACCGCTCATTCTCTCCTTTATTCCCCCCATACATCCAGAGACACAGCTTAAAAAATCAGATTGCCTTTGACTCTCCAGGCTGAATTCTTCAGAGGCTTCCCACCGTTCCATTGGTAATATATGCAACATGTATTCAGCGATAGCACTTTTTTTTTCTTTGAGTGCCCTTTTATGTAGGGTAGTGTAGCCTTTAAGCTGTGCTTTTTTATACTGTATTTTCCATGTATACACTCATTGCAGGCAGTTAAAGGATTATCTGGACTTTCTGTCCTACCTTAATCAGAATAACTTCAGTGGGTGTCTGCTTTTAAGACTGTTGCATTGATGGCCTGGTTTGAAGGTTCGTGGACTTAATCAAGTTGGATGGACCTTAGCTAAAATGCTGGATCTTTCAAAATACAGCTGAAGAATTTTGAGTTTTTAAAAAGAGGAGGGGGGAAAAAAACCTGGAAATGGCAATTCTGCCAACAATTTTTTTTTCTTGTAAAAGGGTACCTTTGTAAATGAGAAGTTCTTCCTACCTTGTGCTTATTCTTCTCTCCCTTACCCCAAGTATCAAATGGAACTAGAAATGTGTTAGGTTTCTTTTTTTTTTCTTTCTTTTTTTTTTTTCTTGAACTTGCATCTAAATAAAACAGGCAACAGACTAATTCATACAATGGAATTTTACTGCTTTAAATTTGACCAAGGAAACTTAGTGAGCCTGCCTATGTGTATGTTTTAAACCTTGAAAACCAAGAAGGTGTATATATGTATTCTCACCATCACTTCTGTGGTTGGCTTAAAAAATATGCCATCTGGCATGAACACAAGGTGCACAAGTATATTTCCAGGTGATTCTGGCCTCACTGAAGTCAAGAAGAGTTCTGATGTTGCCTGCAGTCAAGCTGTGATCTTCAGAAGAAGAGCTTCCAGGAGAAGCTGGAAATATTTGAAGAGTAGGCAAGCCTGATATGTAAAAATGCTTCTTGGGGACAGCCTAGGAAAAGCATGATTTTACCTACTGCTGTAACTCAGAACAAGTTAGGCAAGGTTAATTACAGCATAATAGGGTTTAATTTAGCTGGGAAAGAGGGTATGGTGGCTGCTAGCAGTGTTTCTCAAACTGCAAGGCTGGCCTCCTTAGGCAAGCTTACACAAGCCCAAGGCAAATGGAAAAACACACTTTGTCTGGGACTTGGCAAAGGTAGAACCCCCACATCTATTAATGATGATTCCTCATTTGCCAAGGCAAAAATTGAAATGCTCTCCCAAGGAAAAGATTAACGACCTGTCCCACTTAAGGGTCTGATGATTCAATACCATTCTGTCTGGGTTCTAATATATGGCACTCATTATCACAGTCTCTGAGCACCTCCCAAATATTTAAAAAGAAATAACACTAGTGTTCTGCACACACAGTTCTCATTAATTTCAGTGGGTGTTGTGAATGTTTAAACACAGCAGAGGCAGAGCCCTGAAGAGCTGAAAATATACTTGCAAAACACACTGTGGGTTAGATCCACAGCTGGCTTGAATCGGCACAACCCTGTTAACTTGAGTGGAGTTACACTGATTTACGCCAGCTGGGATTTGACCCAGTGTTTTTCTTTCCTGCCCCATCTCCAGTTGATAAGTCTGATCCTCTCAGCTGGCTGTATCCAAGCTGTCCACTGGCTTCAGTGGGAATATGAACTGTACAAAGTAGGGTTTCCTGTTTCCAGGGAATCCTCTTTGCTCTTAGTACAGCTCAAGATGATGTAAGTGTTGTTTTTTTTTCCTGTGTGCAGTATGCCCTGAAAAAGTTTGAAAGAAACCTGTCTGATAGGGGTAAGAAAAGAGTTTTGTTTTTTTAAGGATAGTGTCAGTTATTCTGGAAGAGCAAACCTGTGGGGGAGGTTCTGCTTACACAAAGACCTGATGTTCTTATACTGGGTTGTCCATGTCAAGACAAACCTCTATTGATTACTTATAGAAACTGATGTTTCATTATAATCCACGGCTGAAATCGCGGAGCATCACAATGTTATTGGAAGGTCTCTTTTATGTGTATTGTGTTTTATTCTGTGACATTTTAAAGGTATGGAATCAGGTTGACTTCTAACCATTGTTTCTCTCTCAGACTGGGTGAACTCCTGATGACAGGCTTGTAGTTTTCATAAGCTGGCAGTAAGCCATGTGGATGAACAAACAAACAAACAAAAATCCCCAACAAATACGCAGTGAAAACCTCTGGGCAAACAGCCCTTCCTTGTGATATTGTCTAAGCTAAGCAAAAGCCTGAGGGGACGAAGGGAGGAGACTCTTCTGCCAAACTTAGTAAAAAGTTGCCCTGCAGTTGCAGAGCATGTCTTTAGCTCTTACTATTAACATCTTAGACAATATTCCACTTTCTTATCACTGGAATCTTGGCCTTTGGATAATAACATTTAATTTTTTTTACTCCCTTTTAAAATGAATAGCAAAGGTATTATGGCCAGACTGGAAGTATAGGTGGATTAAACCTTCTGGTTCTGGACTAACCTCTGGACTAAGGAGGTGTTTCTCATTGTCTGCTCTGCCCAAGAACAGGAAGCAGAAGCACATTCCTCCCTCCCCACCCTTTTCTGTAGGCTGCTTAATGCTTTGGCAGCATCTTGTAGTTTCAGTATACACATGAGCATGTTGGATGGGATGCTGATTGGTCAGAGATTCGGGTGGCAACACCTAGTAAAGTATGCATTCAAATCAAATTCACATTTGAATTAAGAAAGGTGTGTTTCAGGTTGCTCTTTCTTTGTCATCTACTGAATAACGCCCCTCTGCGTAGGAGCAATCTAGATATTGGTGCTTCTCAGCTATTGAGTAATGCTGTAATCAGGGCATCTTAGACATCATACTTAGGTTCTTGAACAAGAGGTAGTTGCATCTCTAGAAGTCCTTAAAAATAACAGTAAAAAGCTGCTTTGTGAAAAGCTAATACCAAAGAAAAAGTATTTCTAGACAGCAGCAGTCAGCATTCACGAGGGTTTATGCTTAGCTTCTGGGATGGTACTTGCAATGTTGTTCACACAATAACTTCCGTGCTGAGAGACCGGACATCCACCACTTCGAGCACCAAAAATTCTTAGGCCTGATCTGACCATTTGCTTTATTGACCTAGGGAGGAGAAGAGGCTCACCCACTGCTGGTAGCTTCCGATCCTATAGACATGAATTAATGACCATACTTTCAGCCCGGGTAAACTGGCATATTGTCTTCTATTTCTGTGTAGCTATACCAGTTTACCCCAACTGAGGCGCAGGTCTTGAAATTATTTCTCTCTGAAAGTGGTGGTATGCTCAAAACTGATGGTGGAGGATGCAGGTACTTTTTGAAAAATGTATTTTCCAAATACAATTAATTGTCCATATCAGCAGTAACGGCATCCCTATGAGATAAATGGGGTGACAAAATCTGTGCTTGATTACAATGAAGGCATGATTTTTATGCTAGCTGATTTGTTCCTGGTTCCCTTCTTTGACAAAAATTTATCTGACAACCTGTGATTTTAGAATTTGCATGACTTTCATTTTAAAGGTGTTCATAGTATCCAGCAATTTACACTGGTAGCTGATGGGTGCTGGTGATCACGTCACTAACTAGTTTTTGTTCTGTCTCTGTCTGATACAGAGACCAGTGATTTACATATCCCTTTAGCTTACATGGCTTCATATCATCTTTTTTTATGTTCTTAGACCCAGCTCTCAGATAATGATTTTTACTGGTATCTGGGAATAACAGTAAAGGGAATGCCTTTTGAAAGCACTGATTTCTAGAAGCATGTCTGGCAAGTTTGTTATATCTACTGTTTGAGCTTGTTTCTTTCCCTCATTTTTTGTGGTAAATTTGGGTCTCGGGGTGGGGGTGTAGCAGTATTTGAAGCTGGAGTAGTGTTCTGCCAATTTACCTTTTATTGGACACTTGGATATGATTCACCTGAAAAAACGTAAATAAAATATCTAGTTGCCTGAACTAACTTTATGGTTAGTGCAGCTCAGGTGTGATTCATCTCATCATCTTAAGCTGGATGGCTGAAATAAGTGAGACTAATGCTACCCTAAAAGCACCTGTTTCTCTTAGTTTGCTAGAAAGTAGGGCAATATCACTAAATCAGCCACAAGACTTACACATTGTGGACTATGGTGACTTGAGCCCCCTTGTGAGTCTCCCTGCAGTCTTAGTCAAACACAAACCCTCTAGCTGTACATAGCTGCTCAGCTCCGGTGGTTAGATCCATGTTGTTCCTCAGCTGCAAGGTTTATGTGAATCACCTTTTTTCTTGCTTCCTGGAGTGCAGTGGGAAGCAATTTTTAGAACAACGGGCACTAAAATTAGAAATAAGTCAGTGACACTTTTATAGTAGCCGCATGCAGGAGTACTTGTTCCGTAGTAGTTTAACCTTCACAGTATCATAAAACAGCTGTAGAGCTGTTTTTGGTGTCAAGATGAAATAAATTTATAATAATGTTTAGTTACCACATTTCATGAGTCTTGCACAGAGCTATTTTTGCCGGCAGCTTTTTTCCTGACTCCATAAGAAATCAGGACTGGGAGAACTGGCCTCAAACCAAAAGCCCCAACTGTTTTTTTGGGTGTGGGTTTTTGCTTGGTTATTTTTTTCCCAGGAACATTGTGCATAATTGATCTAGATTAATACCCAAAGTGTAGTATATCGGCCCTTTTTTCATTTTAGGCAGTTTTAATCTGTTCTAGCAAATGTCATCTTTTCTAGGTCTTGCAGCATAGCCATCCTTATGAACCTGTTCGGTATCAATGGTTCATTAATTGCTTTGGTATTTTCATCCTGAGTACCTTGTTAGCTGCTTTTGTTCCTTGTTAGCTTGTTTTGTTAGGTATTTCTTGCCCCAAAGGCTCCAGCTTCAGGATTCATGTGATTTAAGGATAAGTGAGAATCTTTATTTAAAGACAGTTCCTAGCTCTCATTGTGGCAGAAGGGTTTGAAATAGTAGTCTGAAAACACAGAAATGCTCAGAAACTGGTAAACAAATGGAATCAAAGCCATTTTTACTCTCGTGATTTTTGTTGTAGGGTGGGGAGGAATGATTCATTATGTCCTCTTTTTTTCCTTCGTTTTCTTAATGCTTGGAATTGGCAATATTGCATTGTAATAAGCCTCTAAAGATGTTCTCTATTAATATTATGACATCCAAACAGAAAGCCAAATCTTTTCTCTTTCACATGGGCTTAAAACCAGGAAAACACTAGTTATTTGTGTACACTGATGGAACAGAATAAACAAAGAGAAGATAACTAAAACTGCTACAATGATCTGTGCATTTGTCATTTCAGGTAAAACCAGTGATTCTCAATCCCAAATGCTGTCTGGCCCAACCTGTGTTTTGCTGATCTTATTAGCAGGTCAGAAGGCTTGTGAAGCTCGATTGGTGCATGGAGGAATTACTTTGGTGGGCTGTTGGGTAGGGCAGCAAGAGATCTGGAAAGAGGTTCCCTTGATGCCTCTATTGCCTGGGGGGCAGAATTCATAAGCACCTGGCTCCAGGCAAGGAGTGTGAAGAAGTGGCTTTTTGCACCGTAGTGTTTCTCTTTGCAGTGTCTTGAGCTTCCTCCTGAATTTTTCCTCTCGGAATAAGCAGCTTCCTGTGGACTATGCTGACTTTTGTGGAACAAGTTCCTGGGCACCTTAATCTCCCCCATGGATGGATGGGATCTAAAAGGTGATTTAGAATTAGAAGGAGAAAGTCTGACAGGATTTTTATTCCAACTTGATCCTTCCACTCTCGCTGCAGCCTGTATGTAAACTTGCCTCTTCAGGCCACGCTAACCCTGCCACATTCACACAGCTTGATGTGGACTCAGCAGAACTGTGCAGGTTTCTTTGGGGACGACTATTGGCTTCATACCTCAGCAGCGCATTGCCAAATACTAAAGGTCAAAGTGGTGGCATCCCAGGCTCCCGCTAACCAGATTCAGATGTAAAATTGTAAAAGGCAGTTTTGTGCTCATGTCAAATTAAAGAATAGTGTTTTATTGTTTTCATAGACTCAAAGTTTATAAGGCCAGAAGAGGATATTCACATGACACTAATTTTAGATGGCATGTGTGAGAGGCTTATCTTCCCAGACATCTCCAAAGGGAGGACAGGGGACTGTAGTGAGGCTCCTGGACAGAATCCCCTTTGCTATAGAGGGAGTGTAGAAGACAGACTTAAACCAAATGCATGTCAGGAGGCAGTGTGAATGCCTTCCATTGGGATAAGCTAGTTCCCTCTCTTGCATAACACTGCTAATAGGATGTCCCTGGAATATTTATGGTTTGGAGTGGAACACATCTTTTACAAAGACATGTGGTCCAATTGAAAAAATAAGGCAATTTCCAGACTCTCTAAAATAAACAGGAGATTCATCACATATAATAATGTTGTTCACGTCTTCCCTCCCTATTTTTCTTTCCCTAGTAAATACAAACATATTTTTCCTGGCTCTTCTTATGCATTCCATTTTGTAATAAGGGTTTAAAGAAAAAACAGAGTGACCGCACTACTTTAAAAACAGGCACTGGATTTTTATGTTTGTGCAGACTGTATTAAACATCTAATATCCCAGAAGAGGCCAGCATCTTGCAAAGTCATGCCTTTCCAGCCCCAAAGCCTAAACTTAGCTCCAAAATCCATATTTAGACTTAATTGTAAGTGGTCTAGAAAGTCAACATGTAAGATACTGCATCTTTCAGCCTGTCAGCATCCAGGAACACAGGGACTGCCAGTATTCACTTGCTGTCCAATGCTCATCACGTCTGGGCTGGTGTCAGTCTGAACCCATACAGCCGTGACTTCGGATGCTATTTAGTGATACTATAGTGATCAGTGAACAGGTTTCTATCACAGAAGTTTCAGCCTGTGGATATGGCTCCATGAAGTTATGAATTATTATTACTTGTTATTTATTGATCAATAAAAAGAAATATAGAATGTGTTTGCATAAAACTGTACTTTTTTTTTACAGAAAGAGAGATAATTGGCTTCAGGTGGCTTCCTACTGAGAGCAAGTATCAATAGTTTTCCATGTACCATGAATTCCAGAAAGGGCATAGATTAAGATTATAGTTAGCTTTTTATATAATGTCTCTTGAGAAATTTTCTGAATATAGTAGTAATAATAAAAAAGTTGTTGCCCATTTTCCTTTAAGAGCTGACTTTTCGGCATAGCTAAGCATTGTACAAGAGATATCCTTTACCACTGGTAGCAACTGTTCTGTTCTGGGACAGAAGATCATTCAGAGACATGAGGAGACACCTTTGGGACCTATGTGCCTGTAACTGTTTTGCCACATTTAGCTATACCAGCATTAATATAACTGAGGCAGTTAAGAAAAAATAGTACTATGAGCTGACATAATTGTAACAGCAAACCATCCACTCCTGTGCCCCTCCTTCTCATGTGTGGGTTGTTAGTTAAAAAAAAAAAAAGCAAAGGACCATTTGTTTGGTGGCAGCATGTTCCATGTCACGCTATGTATCCAAGCTGCAGGGAGTACAGAGCTGTTGAAGTCCTGGTGGCTTAGGCTCTAAGCCTGGTGGCTTAGCTCTTTCATTTGGGTGCTTTCAGTCATCACTTTTGGGTCACTGGTGTTGACAAAAAGGAAACTATCATCTTTGCAAAGTTCAAGCAGTACAGCTGAAGACTTCTCTACTTCTGTCACCATCCCTATAGCTGTGAATTTGACTTCTGAGTGGTTGGGAGTCTGGGGTGAATACGTGCAACCTTGTATAAACTGGGGTTATTCCTGACTGTGTACTGGAAACTGAGCAAGATCTATTAAGGAGCTGAAAATAATAGGCTATTGCAGGCCAGAAGAGCTGCCGTGCTGCCAGAGGAGCTGGGAGCTCTTGCTGCTCATGAAGTAGAGAAATGGTCAATTGGCGGTGAGCGGATGGGGTATCTCGCTGCAGGATCAGTGTAGTGAGGCGCTGGCCTAGGAAAGCAGCCAGCCAATGCGTTTATTGTGCTGTACTAAGGTCACGCTTCTGAGTGGGTTTGATAAAAGAGGTGAGTTGAAATGAAGGCAAGAAGGAGATGGGTGCCCTGGTGGGAGAAGAAGAAGGATTAGGATGAATGTGTTAGGAAAAGGGTAGAAAAGAGAGTGTCTTAGGTATTCATTTACTTTGGGGTCTTTTTCAATGAAGTTTTGACCCCTTATCTCTCTCCCAGTGGGGCGTCTGCTTCTGTGTGGGAATGCTACTTTTTCCAGCCTTTTCTTAGCCTTCCCTTGCCCTCTCTCTTTCCCTCTCTTTTCCCTCTTGTCTCCTTTCATCTTCATGCATCTTCTTCCTGACTGCATTTCCAAACCCGTTTCACTCTGACCTCTTCTTCCAATCCCATCTGCCAGAAAGACCAACAGAGGAGAAACTAACGTTTGTTGCTCAAAGCTGTTGCTAGTTTTTCCAGGTAAGTCCCTGTTAAGGTTTAGTTCGCAGAATCAGTGAACCAGGGAGAGTGCCTCTCCCAGTTATTGTTTTAGTCTTCTGAAGAAGATATTTCTGAATTCTTTCCTCCCCCACTGGAAACAAACTTTTCCTTTGTTTGAACGATCAATTTGCATCTGGTATGTGATGGACTGTTTTGGCTTGATGTGTTCAGCAGAGCTGGCTGATGGCTTCTCAGCTACGCAGGCAAAGCAGCTAAAACTTAATACATTGCCCCATAAATAAGGACATGGGCCAGGTGTCTTCTGCAATTAGAAGGAAAAATACTGGGGGAAAGATTCTGGCTCAGTGTCCCTACTGTTGTGGGGAAGATGTGCCTGCATGAGAGAGCCAAAGAGACCTTCCCTTTTTCCACAGCAGGGCCTGTAGCTTCCAAAATGGCATTCTAGACCTCTGGCAAAGGGAATAGAGGCACTGGAGCTCATGGTCATTTTGCCATGTCTTGTTGACTGCTGCTCTAGACAACTGCTTACTTTGCCAGTAGCTGGAGCTGGTCCTGCTCTTCATTGCCTCCATGTCTGTTGCCTACTGGTTCAGGATGGCCCAGAGATACAAATGCAAGAACACTGGTAAGCGTGTAGGAGCCTCGTGTACCAGTAAAGTATTTGTAGCTTGAAAATGTCTGGGTACGAATGGGTACAGAGGGAGCGCTTTTCCAGTTTAGTGAACCATTTGTAGTTTTAAGTGTCATATTATGCAAGAACCTGTCATCACTCTTTGTGTCATAGGCTCTCCAGCAATGTTTTCCATGTGCAAGACTGATGCTCTCACACCCCCTTTCTGCCTTCTTTCACAGAAAACTGCATTCATTCTCCTTTGCCTTCTAAGGCTGTCAGCGCCCTGACGCTCATTCAGCCCTTCATCCTTTCTACCCTAGGACAGGATAAACAATACACAGTCAAACTTCAGCACAAAAGTTGAATAACTCGAAAAAGAAGGTTTTCTGAAGAAGACCGATCGATGAATTGGTTGGTCTAGCCACTTGATTTTAAAACTTCCCTTATAAAGCACCCTTATGCAGGCCGGGGCGGGGGGGAAGGGAAGAAAGAAAGGAGGACCACTGATGGTCCGCTGATTCACTTGTTTATTGCGATACGTGTTTTATGGGGACTTCTTCTCATGCGCAAAAGGCACGGCTGAATTCCAGCAGTTGCCATGCAGGCGTGGGCTGGTCCACTCGACTTCAGTGGCCCCGGCAGCCCCCCTCCCCCGGGCGGCTCCCCCACCTCCGAGCGCGGGCTCGGCGGGGCGGGCGGGGCTCCCCGGGCGGTTCCTGGCGCAGCAGCGCCATCTGCCGGGGGCGGGCGGCAGCAGCTGCCGCGCTGTGGCAGCAGGGCGGGCGGCTCGGGAAGCGCGGCGGCTGCTTGCAGGCTGATGAATACTCTTCGGTTTGTGTTTGCTTGAGGTTTGGGATTCAAGCTCCCCTGGTGTAGTTCTCAGGATTACCAGTATTTTTCAATCAAAAAGTTCCTGCCTGTTGCTGCGAGTGAAACCTGCTCTGAGGAGCCACTAGGCTGTTGAAAAAAAATCACCTGCTCTGTTCGTTTTCTCTTGCTGACAGAGCAGCCCCATTTTAGTTGAGATACACAATTTTCTCTTTCCAATCAAATATATTTAAAAATTGAGGTTAGAAAATTGAGTCTCTCTGCTTGGTTAAAGCATTCGTCTTTGGCCAAGGCAGTAAGAAAAATGCACTCGAGATCCAATGTGGTGAAGGAAATAAAACAGCAACTTCTCCAGTAATCAAGGCATCGGATGAGCTGAGAGGAGATACAAGAGGAGGCCACGCCGAGCTCTCTGGAGCACGCCTGGCGACTTTGTTCCTTACAATATAATCTTCATTGTGTAGGGGGGGACGAGGGAGGGGAGGAGGCTGTATTTCCAGGGCTATGCACGCTGTGTTCTCAAGTCACAAAGTCTGTAAATGCTTCTGCTGTGTGTGGGCAGCAAAGCCGATTCTTTCTGCTGCAACTTCTTGGATATTTTCATGTTTGTTGTGACGCTATTCTACCTTTGATGAAAATATGGTTGTGTAGAACTTGATGTTTGCTTTTTGAATGAGTCGTTTGTCACAAAGCAGAGTCCCTGGGAACACCTCCATGTCCGCCGTACTGGAGAGACAGGGGAACTATGTGATGAAGGCTAGAAGCCAGGACTGGTTTGTTCCCTCCCTCTTTGCCCTCCCCCGCGCACGAAGTCTCCCCTAGGTGCCGTTTGCTGCCCAGGGCGCTCGCAGCCCCACGAGAGGGTTTCCCCGCCATCCGGAGTCACTCCGTTAACGCGAGGAGAAGGAAGAGGAGGAGACTGGGTTAATCGCGGTTTGCGATTTGCCCCTGCAGCAGAGTGAAGATTCGCCCGTGGCGCCCCGTGGACCGCGGCAGCGGTGGGCGGTGCAGGGCTGCTACCTTGTTTAAGGCACAAGTGATTTTTTTAATCGCTTCTCACGCTGTTTATGTGGGCTGGGTAACGCAAACCTGTCACGGGAGGGAGCAGAACAGTCCCCAGAGCACCCGCTCCTGCGGGAGCGTCCGTCACCACACATCCCTTGCAGCCCGCGGGATCCCTCTGCCAAAGCCACAAGGAGACTAAAACACAGCCCCTAGCTGCTGCCAGAAGCTCTTTTTTTGTTTAACATCTGCCCCACACGTCCGCCGAGGCCGGGTCGTCCGGGCACCTTCTGCCGGGTCCCGTCGCTCCGCAGCAGGAGCGGTCCCGGGCGCGGGGAGGCGGCAGCGCCGGGGCCTGAGCTGGAGCGGGGCCGCTGTCCAGGGTGCTGAACCGCCGCCCCGCCGGTCCCCCGGCAGCACGGAAAGGGGACCAGGTTTTGTGCCCCCCGCACTGCACAGCCTTGCGAGGGACTCCCCGCATGCCTGTCCCCGCACCGAGGGAAAAGGTGGTTCTACCCAGGCGGGCAGAGCTCAGAAAAAGTAATCCTCACTCCCACCAGCCCCTCTAAATACCATCCATCCAAACATTAAAAAAAAGGCAGAGGTGTTTGTTTTTTTTTTTTTTTTTTGCCGCTCTTCCTACGGGCTGCTGCTTAAATGCATTTAGGCAGAGGTCACTGAAATAGCATTAGAACCACAGATCTATAGTGCAAGCAGGACACTAATGTGTCCGGGTCGGCACATTTCACAGAGGAGATGGTAGCTAGGGCCAAGCATAAAAAGCACCTAGGCAAGCAAGTGAGGGTTAAACTGGCATGATTAGGGTGACAAGAAATTAAACGGGAGACCATGGATTGCATACTGTCTCTCTTTATGACTTGCAAATTAGAATGGAAATTAAAAAGCTTGAACACAGAGATCCCCACACCTCCCAGACACGGACAACTGAGCAAAAGATTGTCTGCAACTGTCTTTCATTAAGTAGTGTCAGGCTTTCCTTCCCCTGACCTTCACCAGTTGTTTACAGGAGGGCTTTCGATCTCCCCTTGGAGAGCAGGGTCACGAAGAGGCAAGGGACCGAGTCAGAGCAGGCCCGAGATCAGCTCTGAGCTGCCAGGCCCAGGCAGCGACAGGAGAGACCTTGCATCAAGTTGTTTTATCCAGCCCTCCCCTACAAGGCAGGTCATGGCTTGCTTAAGCCCCTGCTTTGCTCCGGACTTGTGAGATCCACCCTGTGGCCTGAATTGCCCCAACTGCAGGCAGGGCATGGCCTTACCATGGCAGGGAGCCCCGGTGCTGTGGTGGGAGCTGAAAAAGGGTCCTACAGGGCAGGCTGGACTCCCAGGACCACAGGGGTCCAAGGAAGCACCAGTGCAGTGAGCAGAGGGCAGAGCCCCAGTGTTGTGGGTAAGAGGCACCCAAGCGCAGAGCTGGAAGGAGAACTGCCCGGAGGCAGGACGGAGCCTGCCAGCCCGGCTTATCTCGGGGAGAAGAAATCTGCCTCGGGGGGTAAGGTTGGCCTCTCTTCTCTGTGTGCCCTTTCCAGCCCATCTGGTGCAGACGCATCCCGCCCGCGGAGCCACCGCGGAGCCGGCGTCTTCCCTCTTGCAGCCCTCAGACTGCAGCTGGCCACCGGGAGAGGCCCGGGGGCTTCTCTGGGCGCCCCCCTGGGCCCCAGGGGCGTCCCAGGCGGCCGGTCCGGCCCTGCAGCCTCACCCGGGCACCGCCGGGTCTCCGGGGTGGCCGCATCCCCATCTGCGTGTGAACATGTGCGGGGGGGGGGGGGGGCATGTGTTTGCTTTTCACGACGCTTTCACCGATACGATCGTTATTTTTCTCTGCAGTCTGCAAGGGCTGAAGTTTCCCTTGATGGTCTCAACTGCCCACCCCGCAAATCAATTAAACCCAGCGCCGGCAACCGGGCCTGATCAAAATAAAGGAGAGGCCACACAGCAAACAAACAGACGAACCCCAAACAAACGGCCGCCCCCGCGGCTCCCAGGCCGCCCCCCGCGCAGCCCGGGGTGGGGAGCGCCCGGGAACGCCCCGAAACCTGCAGCGCCTCGCGGGGAAACCAGCTCCCCTTTACCCCGCCCCAGGGAGAGGGACCGGGCCCCGCCGGTGCCCCCCTCCCGGCTTCCCCCGCCGGTGCGCGCTGCCCCGGGGGCTCCCCGGGCGGGACGGGCCGGGGGAAGCCGCTCCCGCGGCGGCGGGGAGGAGGGGGGGGGTCTCCGCGGGGTCCTGCCGAGCGGCGCCCCCGGGGCTTTCCCGCCTCCCCTCCGAGGTTTGGGCTGCCCTCGGGGCCGGCTTTGAAAAGGGGACGTGCCCGCCTCCCCTGGCCGCTCTCCCAGCCCGCTCCGCCATCTCTCTCTTTAAAGAACCACTAATTTATCGTGTTTTCCTAATTACGTTTTATTTAGCTATTCATGAGCTATTTGGTGTTCCCGTGTCTAGGGCTATTCCTGCTCTGCTTTCCTTTCTCTCCCTCCCCCTCTTCCCTCGCTTTGATGTCCTTTTGCATATTATACAAACAAGATCAAAAGCTACTTTTACCACCTCCGCCCACCTCACTCAATATTTGTTACGGGAGAAAGTGTGTTTCGGGTCGAACCGCTGCCTTGTTAGAGGGAGGTACTACCTAGCTGAAACCTGGGAGGGGGAACGGGGAGGGGGGACGCGACACCAAGTACATGAACTTTAAAGTGAGCCCTATTACCACGTTATTTAAAGGTCTGATCGTGTCAGGTATAATACTGAAGAAAAATGTTATGTCGGACAAAATGCTTATATTTTCCTGTGGTATTAATGAGAAGCTTGCCCTGGGCTATTTCCCCATCTCAGAGGGCAGCAGATGCGGAGAGTCCTTGGGGAGTAGATCTTTGAAATTTCATCAGCATTCATGGGTGACCTAGCCTTTTCAAGCACAATGATAGACATGATAAATCATCTTTACAACGAATTCTAATTATCCTTTATATGGCCGGGTTGCCTCTCGAAAAGCAGAAATCTAACACTTTTCCATATTGCTTCCAGATTTCGGTGAGAGTGTCAAAAGTCTTGTGCTGTCCTTCTTCCCCACTGCGGACCGCATTGCGTGACATTAGCTCTAAACCCGTGAGTGTGCAGGAGTCAAACTACTCTATTAAGTTACATGCTTGCCTGTATTGAACTAAATTTAATTCCTTTCCTCTCTTACCCAATGAAATTATGTGGCGCGGTGTAAGATAGGATTAGAAGTATATCATTATAGCAATTAATACTATAATGCCTCCATGATTAGTGTGCTACATTGAATTTCATGGATTTTTGCTCACTGTTGCCTAGATTTCCCTCGGGTCCTCTAGCCCAAACCATTGTATTCTTAGTAAATTAAATGTGAAATCACAGCAATATACTTAATAAATCCAGTATCACCTGTATGGTGTATTAATAAAGGAGTCCACTGCAACCTGTACAGCATCACCTTGCAGCCTGGGATGTGCACACTGGGAAGGCCTTTTCCCTCGAGGAGATGGCAGCTGCCTGCTGTGTCCCTGCTCCCCTGCCCAACCTTCTCTCCGCTTGCAGAGCAGGTCCAAGGGAGCTGGGCTGTGGGAGCCCAGCACCCCTCAGTCCGATGCAGGGCATGGCACGGGGGGGTGGCATGGATTTAGGCTTTTGGCTTCCAGAGGGAATGCCTCGCTGCATGGTTACTTATGGAAGGGAATGCATTGCAATGCAACCCCCACCCTGCCTGGGGACTTGGATGAAATCCCCTGCCCCTTGCTGGCTCCCCTCTGCCCAGGGTGTTCAAGCTTCCCCCACCTCCCCTCGGGGAGGGAGGGGGTCTTTAAAGAGGACCCTGTTTGAAGTGGCCCTGATGGAAATGGGGTTATTTCAGAGGTACAGTAATGGCTGTCTGGTTATCTGCAGCCGGGGCTCTGTGGCAGGGAGATAAGATATTTATTAAGAGACCTGTTTTAATGCTCGGGGATCGCTTTCAGAGGGCCCAAGAAAAATGGACTTTATCTAGTCTATTATTATGTACAGTCACCCTGTTGATGTTTTACTTTAGTTTAGACACCATGAATAAAAGCTAATAACTTTCCCTTCAGCTTGTTTATCGGCAAGACACCTGAGGGCAGTGGGGTGGGGAGATACTTACTTTAATAGGGGTGATTGAAGAGAGAATTTCCAGGATTAGGGTGAGGTTGGGGTTGCACAGGGATCCTCAGTGCCTGACATTCAGGGCATATTTTAGACCCAGACCTTCCTAGGGTCCTTGCCAAGAGCTGGGGAAGAGGGGCAAACTGTGGTGGGGAAGGGAGGCCTGGTGGGCTGGAGGTGCCCTGGGGACAGGGAAGAGCTGGGCTCTCCTTGGCGCCAGACCAGCGCGATGTGAGTCCTTAAACTTGGGTTGGGCTGAAGATGTGGGGCATGGGGACAGATGCCTCAGGCCGTCCACAAAGCAGGCAACAGGCCTCGCTGGCCTGGCCATGTTTGTCTCTGCCCTTGGATCTTTCCAAGCCTCTTTCCCCAATGCATGGGAAATGACATTTGATGCTTTGGGTTCTGGTGATGGGCACTGTTCTACCTCATGCTGAACACCTGGGCTGAGGGCCTGTGTGGGACACACTTTACCTGGGCAGCTGATCTTCATACCACCATTTTGCTTGAATTGTTTTTCCTTCTGCCCTCCCCTTCACCCTCTTCTTCCCAGCCCCTTGGTAATGTAGCACCTTCCAAGCACGGGGATCTTCCGGGGCAGGGGAATGTCCCACCTGTGCAGGGGAGGGTGGTGGAAGACTTTGCATGCAGAGTGGTGCATAGAGAGGCAGGAGGCTAGGATGGAGTTGGTGGGGGGTGAAAGGATGGGTCTGTGCAAGGTGGCAGAGGGGCTCAGTCCCTGCAGACTCCATTCCCAGGTGGATTCAGGGACCAGCTGACACATTGGCACATGTCTGGTCTGAGATCATCTACATCAGGAAGGGAGACAATAAGGAGCCAAACAAATCCTTGCCCCTTTGCTGTAAGCATCTCACCATTCCCTTCCTCCTCTCCTCCAGCCCAGCAGCCCTCCTGTGCCTGCCTGTGACACCTGTATTCCACCTCCCTTGTACAGAGCCACCCATTAACCCACCTCTAACACACAGGCTCATCATTAGCTAGAAGCCCAGAACAGGTGACCTAGTAAATTCAGAGTAAAGAGAAGCTATGGTGTCCTTTTGTGGCCATAGAGACTTAAGACTTGACTTCTCTTCTCTTCTCTTCTCTCCTCTCCTCTCCTCTCCTCTCTTTTCTCTCTTACTTTTCCTTCCTTCCCCTTCCTTCCTTTCTTCTTTCCCTCCTTCCTTCCTTCCTTCCTTCCTTCCTTCCTTCCTTCCTTCCTTCCTTCCTTCCTTCCTTCCTTCCTTCCTTCCATCTCCATCCCTCCTTTCCTCCCTCCCTCCCCGCTTCCCCACAGCACCCATGGCCACGCAGCTCACCCCCGACGTGCCGGCCGCCGGCCGAGGCCAGGCTGCGGGGCAGGACCTCAGCCCTTCCCAGGGCGCAGTTCCGGGTGGGAAGAGCGGGACGGCGGGACCGGCCGCGGCTGCCCCCGCCAGCGGCGCCCCGTGTCCGGGTGGGGCGGCCGGCGCGGAGCCCGCGGGAGGGAGAGGGGGGGGCGCCGTCCCCCGCAGAGCCCGGCTAAACAGATTATTCAGCTCACTTTCACTGCAGGCATTATGAAGCGGGATAATGCTTTTGTCAGGGGGTGAATTATGTGTTTAGCGGAAAGTACACGGGAAGGGATTAACGCTCTGCCCGGAGCCCCCTCCCCCGCTTTGCCGGGGAGCCCGATCCATCCCGCCCGCCCCGACCGGCCGCGCCCCGGCGGAGACCCTCGATGCAAGAGCTCTGCCCCGGCCCCCAGGCGGGGACACGCGCGGGGACACGCGTACGTGGGGGCGGCAGTGGTGCGGCGGAGGGGGGCGGCCGGAGAGGCAGCCTGCAGGGAGAGCTTCCCTTCTCCCCGGGGCAGCCATCAGGGACCTGTTTCTCGGCCCCCTCGATGAGGAGGAGCTCGCTCCCTCTTGCCATCCTCACCCACTGCAAATAAAATTAAGCAGGGGGGGAAAAAGAGGGGGAAGATTTTCAGAGGAGTGAAAGGCCGGATCCCTTCCGGAAAGTGCTTCACTTCTGCTCCCTCAGGCTTTCCTTTTTTTTTTTCCCTTCCCTTTTTTTTTTCTTTTTTCCTTCCTTTCCTCCTTTTTTTTTTTTTTTTTTTTTTGTGCGTGTCTTTTTCCCCTCCTAAACTGACTTCACTGGCAGCTTTTCCCTCCTTGCGCTCACCCCGGAGGAGGAGGAGAAGGAGGAGGGAAAAAAAAAAAAACCACCACCAGCCACTAAACCCACCCAGCAGTGGATGGGGGGAGGCAGGAGGCTCGCAGTGCGGGCTCCTGGCCAGCGGGCGGTGGGAGCCCCCTCGCTCGGCGAGCTGATGGCCGGCGGCGGGGGAGCAGGGCGCTGCCGGCCCCGCGCACCCAGCGCAGCGGCGGCCCCGGCCGCGGCGCTGGCGGGGCACTGAGCGGGGCCCGCACCCGCGCTCGCTCGTCAGGCAAGGTGCGCTGGAGGGGGGATAAAACGGGAGGGAGAGCGGCGGAGAGAGGCAGAGAGAGGCAGCGAGGCTGGTGGGTCTGCCCGGCTGCTGGCTACCTCACCCCGGCGGCGCGCGTCCTGGCAGATGGAGGAGTAACGCACCCGCGTCTGGCTTTTTTCTTTCTTTTTCTTCTTTTTTAAGGGCTGGGAGGTGTTTGCTATTTTATCCTTTTTTTTGTGTGTGAGTGTGTGTGTGTGTGTGTGTGTATACAAATACATCGCCTCCGCTCAGGGAGCTGGATATTTCCAACCCCAAACTATGGCTTTTCAAAAACCGCCCGATGCCTCCAACGCCACGAGGAAAAACCCCAGCCTGCTGGAGATAGGAGCCTTGTGCTTGGACTCGGAGATCATCTTCGGCTTCACCAGCCACCTCCTGCGGAGGAAAGCCAAGGTAAGGAGACCTTGCCCCGGCCCCGGGGGGCTGGGGGCTGGGAGGGGGCCGGGGGGGGGCCGCCTGCTTGCCCTGCCCCGGGCCGGCTCACGGGAAGCGGATGGCAAACTTGGCGGTGCGAAGTTGGCGGCGGCGGTGCCGGGGCGGGTTTCAGCACCACGAACAGTCCTGGCGGCTCCGCGGAGCGACGCGGGGCAGCGCGGAGCGGCACGCGGGGACCGCGCTGTCCGGCCCGCTCCCGGGGCGCTCGCCCGGGCACCGCGGCGCCTTGTGCTCCTCGGCTTCAAATGGGGACCGGGGCCACCGCGTCCCGGTATTTCCAGGAGGTTTTTTTTACTCAGTAAGACAAGGAGGTGGCTCAGCCCAGGAGCGCGGCTCAGATATCAGCCCCAGCGCCGGCCGGGGAGCACACCCCTTTACCCCCCGCCCCGTCCAACCTGAGCCTTGGAGCCGAGGGCGGGTTTTGCAGCCGTTATTCGGGCACATGAAATTTCGGAGCAAGTTCCCGGAGACCTGCAGAGCCCCGAGCAGGCGGGAGAAGGGAGCCGGGGCGCACCGCCCGGGCGCCTGTGTCTGTGCCAGCCCCGCTTCCCCGCCCGCCCCCGAGAGGGGCACACGGCAGCTCCCGGGCAACAGCCCGTGCTCCCCTCGTCTCTCCTCTTCACCTCCCCACCCAAACTTTCCTCGGGCTCCAGGCGACCGGTCCGGGCGGGCGAGGGGCAGCGGCCGCAGTGCCCCGAGGGGCTCTGCCCGCCGTGTGGGGCCGCCTCAGGGCCGTGCCGGGGCGCACGCGGCCCCAGCCCTCCCCCGGGGCGTGCGGCCATTTGGGGGCGACGCTTCAGACACGGGCTCGGGAGAGC
Source organism: Calonectris borealis (assembly GCF_964195595.1). Lineage (NCBI taxonomy): Eukaryota > Metazoa > Chordata > Aves > Procellariiformes > Procellariidae > Calonectris > Calonectris borealis. Next base: position 11,577,264 of record NC_134316.1, on the reverse strand, counting down.
CAGGAAAGTTTAAGCGGCCGGGGAAGGTGCCTCTTGAGGGGCTGGATTTTTTTTTCCCCCATATCTATATTTTTCCCCACTCTTTGTGCTCGGCGCTGCTCACATCCCCGCACACCCCACCCCACGGTTCAGTGCCACCAGCACCCACCCGCGCGGTGGCGGGGAAGGAGACAAGGAGCCGCGTTTGGCATCGCCGAGGGAAGCCACCGCTGCCGTCTCCCGCTCCGGCTCCGGGTCCGTCCCGGGTGGGGACCGGGGGCTCCCGTGTGCGGCCCCGCCGCGGCGCCGGCAGGTGGCGCTCTGGTCACAGGGACGGCGGCGGCGGGGCTGCGCCGCGCGGGGCCGCTCGGCAGGGCCGGGCACGTCCGGGCTCGGCCCCTGCCCACCGCGGGGGCAACGGGACCGGGCAGGCGGGGGCGAGTAATGACAGACAGTGGCGCGTATTCCTCTCTCTGGGGAAATAAAACCCTAAGAAAAGAGAAAAGTGCTAAATATACGAGCCGGAGCGGCAGCCAAGTAGACAATTAGCTGCGAACGTTAATTTCTCCATCTGTCAGGTCAATTTTCACATGTCGGAACATCCCACCGCGCCGGCCGAGCGGCTGGGGATTCGGCCCCGTGGCGGGCTGTGCCCCGCGGTACCGCGCATCTGCCCGCGGAGGGGGGGCACCGAACCCCCAACCCACGCAGGAGAGCACCAGCCGCGGGGGTGAAGGGGAGCAGCGGGCCCCTGCCGGTCCCTGAGCCCCGTTTGCAGCTGGTCCGCATCCACGGCGCCCGGTCCGCGCCCGCGGCAGAAGCCGACGCCTGCGTGGCTTTCCTGCCTCCGCGCTCCGCAGCAGGCCCGGCACCCCCACCCTGGCCCGGCACCCCCATCCCGGCCCTTTTTTCCTGACTCCCGAGGACTTGGGTGTTGGAGTGTGAAGGAGGCAACGGCGGCAGTGCCCACGCTTTAGTCACACCGGTTTGGGGCTATCCTGAAGGGTCACTATGAAAAGGCATCTTCCCTCCCAACCCCAAACATCAACCCCAGTCCGCCCTGGCCGAGGCTCCCCCGCCCCGCTTACCCCACCCCACCCGCCCCCGCCCAGCCCCTCCTCCCCTGCCCTCCGAGCACTTTTCCAGCTTTTTTCCGACGTGCTCCCGTGCTCCGGGTCCTTCCCCGTGCCGCCGTGGGGAGCTCACTCCGCCTCCCTCTCCCAACCCAAACTTCACTCCCTTCTCAACATGGGAGGCAACATCACCTAGCGCGGCAGCCCGGACGGCGGGGAACCGGCGAGATCACTGTTGGCACCCCCGACCCCCGCCCCGCCATGGGCGCCGCGGGCCGGCCGCGCCGCCGGGCACCGCGCCGCCCGCACTAGCGGAGCGGGGCGCGGGGCAGGGGCGCATCCCCCGCTATCATGATCGCGGCCGCGGGCAGGAAGGGTCCGGGACTTGAGCCCCGGGCGCCGGGGGTAAGTTGTTGCCACACTCCTCCCAGCGTTTGGGCTTCTTTTTTTTTTTTCCTTATTTCTTTTTTTTTCTTTTTCCTTTTGTGCCCCGCGAGGGGGGTGGGAGCCGCGTTGCTCCGCGATCCGCGGCGCTGAGCTCTGCTCTTTCCGCAGGTGGCGGAGGGGAGCGCGGTGCGGGAGCTCTCCCCGCGGAAGAGGCCGCCGGCCGCCGCCGAGGAGGAGCGCTGCGCCAGCCGCCCGCCGCCCGAGGGAGCGGGGGCCGCCGCGGGGGCCGAGCCGCGGCCGCTGGAGCGGGCGGCGGCCGGGGGCTGGTGCCGGAGCTGCCAGGCCCAGCTGGCCGAGCTGAGGAGGCAGGCGGCGCGGCTGGCCGCCGGCGGCTGCCCGCCCAACGCCCCGCCGGTAAGTGCGCGCAGGCCGGCCGTACAGCGCCGAGCACCGCTGGGCGGTCGCGGGAGGCGGGTATGGGGGGTGCGGGGGCCGCGGGAGCCTGGCCCCCAGCCCGGGCGGGGTCAGGTGTACGTCCCCGCGGATTCGGGAGGAGAGCGTGACGGCAAAGCCGGCGATTTCCAACCCAGGAGAGTTCTTCAGAAGTTCAAGGATTTCCCGTTCAAGGATTTATCAAAAAGCGAAACTGTGCGGCTGGGCGCTCACCCTTCGTTACAGTCACCGGCTGCCAGAAACAGTTAAAAAAATAATAGTGACTTTGGCAAGAGGAGCGGGCGAGCAGACGGGAGGCTGTGCGGGTGCCGTCCGGGACACGCACTCGGTCGAGCTCAGTGCGGCTCCGGGAGCCCCGGTGCCAAACGAGCTCCCCATCCCGCTCTGCAAGAGCTACTCCCCCTGGCCTCTGCCTCCCAGCCCCGGTGACACCGATTCGGGGATGCCGGCTCGGTGCTGCTGCTGGGCTTTGCAGCGCCTTCATCCTTCCTACAGAAGCAGCCGGTGGCTGCGGTTCAGCTCCTCCTTCTGAGCAGCCCATAAAACGCAGCTGAAAAGCACACACTCGTGTTTGTGGCTGGAGGAAAGTTTGAGCAGGATGGTTTTGCTGGGCTTTTGCCGTCTGGGGGCTTGAGTGTACCTCCCTGGCTGATGGGCTTGTTCCTGTCCTCAGTGCCACTGGGGCATTTTCCTCCAGTTTGTGCCTCACGGTGGCCCTTGGAATCTGGTAGTGAATGGAGAAAGTGTGTGAGCGTGGCAGGGGTTTCCTTTAACACATGTGCAGCTTTATTCGTGTGTATTGCAGTTGCCTGCCCATTTTTTCTTTCTGTGTGTGTTTTCTGTATATCAGAGGTCTTTATTATTGTTGTCTCTTTTCCTTTAGTGAGGGCACATGAAACAAAACTTAAAAGGTGATACAGGTGAAAAAATAGAGTCTTGATAGAGTCTTGCCTAGACACCTGAAGAGATCCTAAGGATTAGCTGATGGGGCAAAATGCAAGAGAAGACCCTGAGATTTGATTCCAGGGCACACAAACCGTGTGTTGGGTTTTTGATAACATTTGGAAGTAACGTATTGTTTTCTAAACAATGCTTATCTGGATGTTTGCAAGAATGGGGGGGAGGGTCTGAAGAGGAAGCCAAACCCTACTGACCTTCGTTTTCATTCAAAGAGTTCCTGTATGATCTACAGAATTCCCATTGAATCTAAATATAGTTTTGTTTGGAAGTGCATTGTGGAGCAGCGTCCGAATGCGCAGCGAGGTTTGTATTTTCGGGCCGGATCCAAAGCCCTTTGAAATCAACAGGAGTCTCTCTATTGACTTGCTAGGTTTGGAGCAGGCTCTTATTTCTGTGGTGTAAAAGGTCACGTATCTTATCTCATTGAATTCAGGACTGCTGGACCTTTTGTTTTCTGGGTTGCTGCGAAAGAAGTTTAATTTCCCCTTGTGAAGTGCATGCGATAGGCTGCTTCAGCGAGGAGCACATAAACCCCTGTTCCCGTTGTTGGGGTGGGCCTCTGCCGTAAAGAATAGTGTCCTATCTGGGAGCGGATCTCTGTCATGGGAAAAAAAGCCGCCGGTGCAGGAGAGTCAGGGGTCTTGGCCAGGTGTTCAGGTGAAGAGACCTGTGAGCAAAGGCCTGTTTGTGTGGTCTCTTTCCTGCAAGTCTCAGGGGACTTCCTTGATAAGCACTCGATGATGGGTAAATTAATCCCCCTTTTCTGCAGGGTTTCAAAGCATGCCTAGGAACGTAATAAAATAGCAGTCATCACAGTGTCAGAACCTCGACAGACCTGATCACAGAGTAACAGATACCTGGAGTTTACTTATTGACTAGTATACAGTAGAGTTAGATGTTTAAAGTTTTTAAAAATACGTTTTCTAAGGCTTGTGAGACCTCTAGCCTAACTGCAAGCTCAAAACCCCCACTAATCCTGGTGTAGTGAGCAGCTCCTCAGGAAGGAAGATGCAATAAACAGCCCTACTTACTGCCTTCTGAGTGTGAAGTAGGTTAGCGGGAGATAACAGTCAGGGGTTCGGCTACTCAGCTGCCGCGAATTGGCCTTGCAGTGGGAATCTGATGCAATACGCTGGCAGGTTGAGCACTGTGTAATGTTTGTGCCAGAAAAGCAGCTTGCTTTTTTTTTTTCCCCTTCCTTTCTTGTTTAATTATATAACAAGACATCTGAAAAAGCAGCTCCTCTCCGTAAGAGTTTCATGCCCATACAATAAAAGTGCAAAGAGTTTCTTACAAGCTCTTCTAATGCACTGTCAAACTAAGCAACTACTGGGTGAGTAAACACCAGAAGACTACTGCTTGGAGCATGCTACTCTCAAAGGATTTACCTCCTTTGCCATAATAATTAAGGGATCTTTCAGCACAGATTCAGAAAGATTTCCACACCTGGTTGAAAACCCTTTGGAAAGGTGGGTGGGTGCCTCAGAGATGAAAGAAGGGCTAGTTTCCTGCTGTTGATATCTTTCCTGATGAAAGAGAGAAGGTGTATTCTCATGCGTGGGGCAGCTGACAAGGGATTGAATTCACATTAGAATAAAAAGCCAACCTACTGTTTGCAGTCTGCAGGGATAACAAATCTAATTGCTTGTGAGGGCTATGAGTCATACAGTTTATGTGTTGGTGTCTTTTCAATTAGACGTATTTAAAATATATAAATAATTTAAAGTTTTGGTGCTCAGATGATGTGCATTGATTACAGAATACTGTTAGTTGTTTGTGTCTCTTTAAAGTCCTCCAAATCTCTGTGGACAGCTGATAAAAAGATACACCTCTTTGCTTATGTTAAAACTCTTTAACAGTTCTCCCAAGTACAAGATTTACTGCACCCTACACTTCAATTCCCTTCTCTTTACTGCTGCTGCCTTTACAGTTTGCTGCCACAGTGAGGCCTGTGTGTGAATCAAAGTGTGATTTTCGTCAAGCAAGGATGGAAACGAGAATCTGAAATTATTCCAGATTAGCATTTTGTTTTTGCAGTATCAGCATCAGTTGCTGGGCCACTAGTCCTGAACTAGTGGAGGAGGGGAAAAAAAAAGTGCCTTGGTTTATCCCTAATTAAAAGTTTTGTATGTGCCTTGCAGGCTGCGTCCTTGGGGAGCTGGTAATGGGATACAGGATCTCCTACCTCCAGGGTTCTGGCTGGAGTCGAGAGCAGGTTGTTGTGCCTGGAAGTTGTTCCTGTTGGCAGCTGTGGGGCAATCCATGGGAAATGGTGGTCTCTGTCTCACTCCCAGTTGGCAAATAGCCTTGTCACAAAACCACCACAACAATTACCGCTAATTGGCATCACTGTTGGCAGTTTCGCAGGAGAGGCTGAGAAATGAATGGGGATGTAGATTGAATTAGTAATAATAATACTTAGCACCTAAAATCTTCACAGTGATTCACAAATGCTAATTAATTAATTTGCGTGATGCCCCTGTTCGGTAAACCCAAACGCTGTCATTTCTAAAGAGGTGTATGTCAGAGCGAGGTATATGTCTCTGAAAGGAAGGGGACAGGCAGGACATGAGAGATGTGCTCCTGCAGCTGCATCGCTGGAAGTAAACTGCACTCCCTCTAGCGCAGGCCATAGCCTTAAGGATATACAGCTACTGTAAAATGGTTTTAGCTAATCCCTTATGAGCAGAGGAAGAAGGCTCTTTTGGTATGAGGAACGCACACATTGATACAACTACATCCACAGAAGGGTTTTATACTGGTATAAATATTTTGGTTCTGGAAGAGTAATAATCGTACCCAATTATACTGGAATAAAATAATTTTTTTATCGCTACTGACAGGAGGCTAAGATCAGAGGAATTTCACTTTGGAAGTGATTAGCATTGAGGATTGTGTTTCTCTGAGCCCAGGGATTCAGACACCTCATTTCACCTGTGCCCATCCACCCTCACCCCCGACTCCCCAGTCTGAGCAGTTTGTGTGGTACCTACTGCCAGTGCAGGCGGGGGTCGGAGGCAGTGTTAAGGGGGGCAGCAACATACGTATCGTATGGTAGCTTGAGTTCAGCCAAGTTCTTGCTTCCGAATTTTTGAGAGCTTCTTTTCTCCCCTGTTTTTTTTCCCCTGTTGCATTGTCTGCGGTGTGTGTTACACGAGGCACACCACTGAACGGCTTCCCGGGAGTTTGAGGGACAAAGGAGTGAGTGTGGGCTCTTTACTGCTGGTGGGACGGACAATGCTTTTTCTCCGATACCTAAAAAACCTGAGTATTCTCTATATTCCCAGTTGACTGGGTAAGCTGTGGTTGGGTACAAAGAGGCATGCTGCCAGCCCTGGTCTGCAGAGAGTCTTGGTGACCAGGACAGGTCATGCTTTTGGGTGCTAATGAACCATGAATCACTTGAGGGAGCTAAGCAAGTCCTAGCCCGCCGTGTTACACCAGTTAGAGTTGGAGGAAGCCCGGCTTCTCTGGAAGAAAGGGGAGGATAGCAGTGGCTTTAGACACACTGTTCGCACTGATGTGTCTCAGCTGCACAGATGCCACGCAGTGCTGCTGGATTGAACTCCCACCACACCCACTTCTGATCAAAGCCGTGGTCTCTTGGTACACCTGTATGTGCTGCTGATTGCATCACCTGAAGGGAAGATGAAGAACAAAGTTTTGGGAAGGGCATGCTCTTTCCTGTGGGTTTCTCCTGTATGCTAAATAGCCCCCGCATGTTTCCACGAGTAGCAAAACTAAGGAAGGATGGTTTGGTGGGATGGGTGCTTTGCTCACCTCCTTTGCTCTCCCCATCCTTCTGCATTAATCCCAGCTGTTCCCTCCTTGTCCCCGATGACTTGATAAGAGGCAGCACCTTCTCTGCATCTGCAGCTGCACACATACTGTTTGGTTGACAGTAAGCTAGTACTTGGACATCTGGCTTCTGCCAAACAATAAATAACAGGTGGGTCCTGCCCAACTTCTGAGCCTTCCACCTTAATTTCAGATCATTTGACAGGTTCAAAAGCTATTAAGGAGGGCTGGCAGCAAGGAGGATGGCAAGAAGGGCAACGCAGCAGTTCTCATTGCTTTGGAAAACCAGGCCAAGAGGACAGGCACGGGATTGAGGACTGTGGTCTTGATGCGTGAGGGCCAGGTAGGCTTTGTTATTCCCACCCTGGCCACTCTGGCATGATGACAGCCGGACTAGTAGCAAGGAGAGCTCGCGTGATGCCTGGCTGCAGATGCCTGTCTCCTCACTGCTGTGTGCACTGTTGGGTGCTTCAGGAGCCTGCGCTGCCCACCGAGGAGCCTGGGAGCGAGCTCTGTGTCCTTAGCGTTCTCCTGCAGGCTCATGCTTCCCTGAGAGAGCGAGGGTTTGGAGCATGTGGGGACTTCTCACAATATTTGAGGTGCACGTGGAATAAGTCTAAGCTTTTAGAAGCAACCCCTGACTTTCTGTGGAGTTTTTCTTCCCATGTCCATCATTTTCTGTTAATGTGTCAGCCCTTTCTACTGAGTGGCATGGTCACCTGGAATTTGAGAGGCCCAGTGATGGTTTAGAAACCCTGTGGTGCATCTTGGCTAACTTTGGGTCCTGTGTTACTGAGGGGCTGACTGGTTTTCTTGGGAGGCCTTTCTGCAACTGGATTGATGTGGATAAGGGGAACTGAATGGGAGAACTGTTTTTTACAGATTCCTCTGGAGATGAATCTAGTTTTCAGGGCTCTTTACAAGCACTAAATGCACCTTAAAATGTTCTATATTTAACATTTCGAAAACGCGTAAATGGAAAAGTAATGTCTTTGTTAATAAATATGAAACTACGGGGCATTTTTTTGAGATGTACTTTTAATATTTAATTTTGTGAGAGAGATTCTTGCAGAGACTTGGCTGTGGAGTGCTTCAGGCTATGAGCTCAGATGTGGATTTCAGGTACGTGTGCAGTCTAATAACGGGGTTAGTGACAACACCGTGTCAAATTTGTTGACGTGAGCAGTTCCCTTGTTTCAGCCAGTGCAGTAGTCCCCATGCTGTATGATAGGCCACAGAAACTAATTGTAATGAGTTTGCTTTAGACATTTAGGATTTTCAAGCATGCCCTTTTAAAATACAGGTGAGTGGGATTATCTTGCAGTTCAGATGCCGGAGGCAAGAGACTTTCTCACTGGGGGATCTGAAGTGGGGGAGCGGGGATCGCGCAATTAGCTCAAGGTACTGCAGTCTCCCGGGTAGCTGACGGTAATTAGTATTGCTCCGGCTCTTTCTGTAGCTAATTCCTTCAGCACCCTGCCCTATTAGGGAAAAGGGAGGAAACACATAAACCATTTCAAAATCCCAGGGGGTGGAAAAGAGCATCTGTTCCTAACATCTGAGGTTACTTTGAACCTGTTGAAATATGTAGTAGCTGCTTTATTGTTTTTGCCAAGAGTTTCCACCTACAGTGATCCCAACCTCTGACTTGTTAACAGCGAGGTTGTAGGAGGCTGTAGTCATCCTCCTCTCCCCGGGCCCACAGCAGCTGATAGTGGCTGCTGCTCTGGACCTGGCACCGCAGGGTATTGGAGCGGGGATGGCTGAAACCACCAAGAGATTTTTCTTTCCCAAGACCAGGATTGCCTACCATTGCTGCATGGGTCTCCTGCTGCTTGGGTACCCTGCGATAACTGCACTCTGTGGGTCTGAATCCTTTTTCCCACAGTGAGGATGCTGATGGAAAGAAGAGCCAGTTTGTCCCTGGGTTTTCATCTGGCTGATGAACATTTTCTCATGAGAAGTGAGAGGAGATTTTGCTTCACCCTGGCTAGAGGAGGAGAATCTGTCTGGAAATGTGTGCGTGTCTTATGGAAGACTTTTCCATGACGATGCTCTTGTCTTTCTCAAAATTGGATTACCTTCCGGAACTAGATCTATTTGGATATTGCTCACATTGAGTGTGGCAGACAGCTGTCCATTTGGGAGTCTTGTATCCTCATTTTTTTAATTTACTGGAAATCCATGGAATTTGGTTTGCCTGGATTTGTCTCCCTGTTCTCTGACTTCAGACCTGCAGCTCTGTGGAATAACTATTTTGTACTTACGTGTCCAGTATATCCCCAAATGGAAGGCATCTTCAGGAAGGCGGGAGTCTTGTCTCCGCCGCTGGCTGTGCTCGTGATCAGGAACAGGCTGATTTCTTTTACAAGTGTCTACTAATTTTTTATAGTCTTTCAGATGAGTGGCTAATGGGAGAACACTTGAGCCTTACTTTCAGGAGAATCATGCCTCCTGCTGCCTTTGTTAACAGGAGGAACTGTGTCCCGTTTAGACACGGGGCAGAGATGCAAGACCTGAATTTAATCCCTAGATCTTTCACTGACTTTGTGAATCTGGACAAGCTGCTTAATATCCACGTGCTTAATTTCTCCTTTGCCCAGCAGAGAGAAAATGTTTCCCTCTTTTGTCCATTTCCAGTAAATTTTTTTGTTGTTGTTGTGGAGAGTTTCTCTCTTGCTATTGGCTTGTATGGATGGCATCGAGCATCACTGACTGCTGTTCTTAGTAGGGCTGACTGCTCCTGTAATATGCATAATAAGGAAAAATATATAACACCACAGGGACACAGAAACCAGTGGAGTCTGACTGGCAAATGAACTTTCAGGTTGGGTGTCTCTGTGTTGGGGGTAGGGGAGAGGGTTCTGGGGCTGGGGTCTCTGCTACGGAAAATACAGAAAACAAAGCCAGGGACTTCAGATAACCATGAAGATAGTAACAGATAGTCCTGAAAATCTGCCAGCTCACCAGGAGGGGAGTGGTGAGGTTGTGTAAGGGGATTGAAGGTGCTGTGGTGTACGTCCAGGCAAAGGGGAGCTTGCTTAAGTAGCAGGTATCGGATCAGCTCAGGGAGCGTGGATTAGAGCTGTACCAATGCTATCTAACAGGGGTTTATCTGCATCTGTGCCTCCCTGTGATGAAACTAGAAAGCTGCCTTGTGGAAATGTGGTGTGGCCTCATAGTAAACCGGGAACTCTTTAGTTGCTTCAGTCCCTCATACTGCTGTTGAAGTTTATGCCAAAGTGTGTTACTTATTAGTTTTTCATTAAAAAAAAATTATTTTTAAATGGAAAAAAGGAAAATTTTGTAGAGGAACCCAAGAACAAAGCTTCAAATGATTATTCCAAGAAAGGGGGGTGGTGGGGATGTGTCGCTTTGCAGGAGTAACGCATTCTTCTCTAGGATAAGTTAAAGTGAATATAAACTTTTGGCGTATAGTTCTTTGGACTGACTTCTTTGCTTTGAAGCTGCATGAGCTTTTAAGACGTAGCTGGCAGATGTTCATTTTCATGTTGGAGAAAGAATGTTTAACTGGTATAAATATACCACCTATTTTAAATATATCCACCTATTTTAGGCAGCATAATGCCATTGTTGCATGTTTGTTTTATCACTAAGAGTCTGACTGTTTTATGTATCACCATAACATACAGTGAATCAGCGAAATCTCAGCCCTTGCTCACAAAAAAAGGCTTAGGTGCGCACAGTTATCCTTCTTTCTGAGTCAAACCTTAAAATCAGTCTTTGATCAGCGTTCCTGGAGCTTGGCAGGCTGCTCGGAGTTTCGGCTGGGGCTGGGCCGGTGTTACCATACATCAATACCTGTGCGGAATTGATTGGAACACCGGACGGCTGTGGGAAAATGATCAATTTTCATTTAGCTTTTAGCAAATCTTCCTCTAACTTTGCTGAGGGATTTTACACAGCTTGGTGAATGTGATGGGAAGCCTTCTGTAAAAAACTGAAATGTGATACTTCTGGCTAGGCAGGGCATTGACTGGCTTTCGGCATTAACTGGCTTTCGGCATTAACTGTGAAAGCGAAGCATTAGTCCTAGTTCTCACAGCATTCAAAAGATTATGTTTAAGTTTGTTTCCTGTTTTACCACAACATACTTGTGTTACGGCATGGTTTGTGTCGCTGTCAGTGTGTATATATTGATCGGTGCTGATTATACTGTAAACGGGCAGTGTTTGGCATTGTGTTTTAAGTCATTTGGGAAGTTAGATGTACTCAGTTTGCATTGTGCTCTTTTTTTTTTTTAATTGCCTTCTGTTGTTCTCACTGTATTGTGTGTTGTGGCATGTATTTACTCCTTTTGGCATTGTTGCTATTCTCCTGGACCTCAGAGAACAGCACTCTCCTACAGCTTTGCCTGTAGCTTTATCAAGTAAAATTTTTTTGCAGGGGTTGCCTGCTGCTTTTGCATCTTATGTAGCTCCTGAGCAGGTCAGAGGTGGTGGCTATGCCCAGGGTACATCACGCAGCCCTCAGCTGAGGTACTGCTGAGGTACTGCTCAGGAGATGAGCCTGCTGGGGTGGTTGAGATCAATGGCACTATGCTGGACCGGTGGCATACGTCCGATTCCTGTCCCAAAACAGGGCAGCAGGAGCTGTTGCCATCCCCAGACTGCGAGCTGTCTCCAGGTTCTCTCTGGGATGTGGCAGTCTTAACAGCTGTCAGAAAACACAAAGACAAGTGGCTTGTACGATAAAGAAATCTGGCCATCCTTGTTTCAATTGCTTTACTACTTTTGGGTCATCTGTAGAGGCTCTCTGTACTGCTTGGTGTGGAGTGACGAAAGCATTCAGCTCTTTCCTTGGTAGCTGGGTCCTCTTTGAAGGCCTCTGGACAAAACATGCCGGTGTCGTGACAGACCCTCTCTTTAACACCAAATTGTCTAGTGTGGAGTGTAAAACCAACTGCTTGTATCTACTGCCCAACTGCAGCCAGGCTGTAGCGACCAAGGGCACAGTTCCCAGGAGGGTTCGGTGGCCAAGAGCCAAACCTTATAAACGTGCTCTGTGCTTCATCTGTGGAGTGCTTGGTAGATGGTTGTGTGGAGGTGGCTCCAGAAGCCAAGACCACTTTCAGGCCTGGGTGACTAGTCACCAGCCCAGACTGGGAGCGTCCCACAAGGCCTGTTTCATGCAAGTAAATGATTTTCAGCTGCAATAAATAGAAAAAGTTGGACAGATCTGGCCTCTGTTCAGCAGGTGAAGCTTGACGAATGATGCCAGAGCACCTGACATCCGAATGATTTAAAGAAGGGTAGGGAGATAGTTGAGTGAGCTAATCCCTGGCAGTCAGGGCAAGGAGGATTTTGCTTCCCATGTGGCGATTATGCTTAGGACAAGAGTAAAGAGCATGCCAGCCTCTGCCAGCGTTGGTCTGTGTGTTGCGTTGAAAGAGCAGCAGAGTTGTGTTAGTGTTTTGGTCTGGATTTAGTAAAAGTGATCGCTGAGCATTTGAAAAAAGGGATGTTTGGCTGACTTGGGTGTTACTTGAGAAACATTAGCCATGTTGTGATGACGCATCAGTTTTGTGTTGAACACGCGTACATGTGTTTGTTTCTATAGGGACCTGGCTGCTCCACTTGTGAGAAGGAGCGCTCCAGTAACAGAGAGGACACGGAGTTCGACCTTTGATGAGGATGTCACACAATCCCCACGTGCATGCCCTAATGCTGCGTGTGTCGTGAGGAAGAGAGGTGTTCCCATACCGCTGCCTGGCCCTGGGCCATCTGGTCCCAAGGAAACAGTCATTAGTGATGAGAAACAAATTTGCTCTACAAAATTTGGCCTTTGAAGGATGGAGGCGAGGCACAAGTGTCTTTGCCACTGTCCTTTCTGGGCAATGCTGGTGCTCCTTTTCTGGTAGGTGGGCAGAAGAAGAAAGGTCTGGTTTGTCCCAAATACCACTTTTAGAAGAAGTGCCTTAGCCTTAATATGAACTACAGGTGCTGCAGAGCTTTTGTAAGCTATCTTGAAAACTATGCTGTGGGTGAAACACAGGCCAGGATTTGGCCTGTAACTATTTTGCCTTTAGCTTGTAATTAAATATAAAGTTAAACCCAGAATCTCGAGTTAAAATGTTCAGGTGTTAGTGTAGCTTGTATAACTGTGAATGCAGAAGTGAGCTATTTTGCTGTCTTTCTCTGAAGATTTTGTTGCAAAAAAAAGGCAAGTACATTTGACATTCCTCCAACAAGCTCGCACAAGGGTAATTTTGTGTGGATGATTGAGTGGCATGGAAACACTGTAAGATACTGTCCTTTTGTGGGTTTTGTAAAGAGGAGATACAGTTGAAGTAATTTATAGTATGCTGAGTCTCAGCAGTCTGCTGAGAGAGCTTCTTTCAGCAATTACCTGTAAGAATAAAGTAAAAAGCATTTATTATTGATATTCACATTCCACATATTAAGAAATATTTCTTCTGATATTGTTAATTTTTTATTTGTAGGCTCCAAAGGAGCGTAGAGTAAGACAAATGTGGTCGAGGAAGAAAAATATATGAGTTAATGTATTAAGTTTACATATTTTTCATTTGATGGATTTATGGTTTTTAATTACACCTTCATGTCTTGCATTGGGATCCCTGGGGGCCCTTTCTGAATTTCATGCTTATACTCTTATAAATATGAGATGCTTTAACCTGCCACCTTGTGCAGTCTTACTGCTGCTTGACTGACCTCTGGTAAAGTTCCTTTTTATTTGAGTTTAAAATTTGAGACCTCCACAAAGAGCTAAATGTTTAAAAAAATATTTGTGTGATTTAGAAAGTTTCTCAGCCTGCCATGTTGTACCTGTGAAACACAGGTTGTGAATGGGTTTCTCTGATGTTTGCATGGAAGGGTGGACTTTGTGCTCAGCGTTTGCCAGTTCGATCATGAGTAGCAAGACCCTGGCCTCAGCTTATGGCCTTACTGGCTCCCAGTGGGGTGTTTGGCAGTGGAAAGTAGTCGTGTCTTTGGTAATAACCCTTCGGGGAGCCATGACTGGGTTTAGGGAAGAGTATTTTCAGCAATGTGTTGTCCTGAACTTGGCTGTACATCTCTTTACTTCTGTCTTCAGTTACACACGGCACTGGATTTTAATTTCATAAGTTGGCATCGTGGTTCTTTTATTGACAGTGGAATCGAAAACCTGTGTTAACAGGTGGAAAATGAAGCCTGTTGTCGCTGTGTAGTTTCAGTTGATTTACACCAGTGAAATAAAGAGGAAGCCAGACTGCAGAACTGGGTCAAAGTCTGTATTCCAAATCTGTCTCTCTGTGTAGGTATCATTACCTCTGTCTGCTTTTTGCCAGCACATCCTCTTCATTTTTCTGTTCAGTGGGAACATAATTGCCTGTATATGTGTGTGTGTGTGGAAATAGTGCCAGGGCCTGTATAACTAAGACATAGCTTATCCAAGAGGCAAACAACCCAGGCTGATAATATTCAGATTTTCCAAAAGAAATTTGCCTTGGGACTGACACTGAGCGTGAATATTCAGCCACAACTTGAGTCCCTTTTCTCAGATTTGTGCTGTATATCCTTTTATTATTCTGGTCATGGCTGCTCCTAAGCGCACGCAGCTCAAAAGCAAAATAGCTCTGATTTGTGCTGTAAGAATTTAGTTGGGTTTCAGCTTCTTACTGCCAAGTCTTTTGATGACATGAAAGATATGTTATACGCAGGGCTGGCTTTTCTGACCCACCCTGAGTTCTTCCCTGAGCTTTTTATTGCAGTGGGAGGGCTTGACTCTTGTAGGATTGGGTGCAATGAAAAGTGTGGAGTAGATAGCTAAAGAACTGCAATGCAGAATAAGCGCTTGGCCGTGGGAAGTGAACACAAGTGAGAACACAAAGGCATTGTTCTCTGAGGTGACACATTGGAAGGTCTTTACTTTTCTGTGTTTTCTTTTTGTAGTTTCCGTTTTAATTCCTCTTGCTAGTCCATCTTCTTGCCAGTGGAGCAACAGCCCCGTTTGCCAGTGTTGGAAAGTACTCCAGGGCATCCCCTCCTTACTAAAGGCTGTACTTCTGCTGTCTTTGGAAGCGATGAAAGGTCTGGTACAGAAGGTTGTCTCACTAAGCATAATGGTACAGAAGCGGTTCACCTGCATCTAAAGGAGTGAGCTGAAAAATGTCTGTGATTGTTCAACAAGAAAAAATGTAGAGCCACTGTGTGAAAAATCTGCTTCTTTCTGTACCTTAAGTCTGTGCAAGAGCAAAGAGTTAAGGTAATCCTGATTTTACAGAGGAGTTAGTTAACCCAGGAGCCTTGTAGCTCAGCTGAGTACAATACAGGAGTGACATCAGTGAGAGATTAGAATAAGCTTATCTTCAAAGACTGTTTACTTAATGGCTGGGGAATCGCTGTGTTTGTAGGTAGAGGTAGGAAATGTCCTCAGGCAGGCAGGAGCTGATAGCATTAAACAGAGCAGTAGTGTTTCTCCTCAAGCATCCTTACGTTGCTTGTGTGCTTCTCCCAGCCTGCTGGCTGCCTCTGCCTTTGTGTACGCCACCGGTACGGAGGTCTTTAAGAGATTGCCAAGGTAATTTTGGATGCTAAGCACTGAACCCAAGCAGTATCCTTGTAGCTTTTGGGTTATTTCTCCCATGTCCTACCGACTTGGGCCCTATAAAGGGTAATTATATGGCCAGTCTGTAGCCTCTGGCTTGTTTTTTCATTGTTTGCCTATAATTTTCTTCCAAATTCCTGTTAATTTTCAGGGGAGATGTGCTTGCAGGCTAGCTTCAAATGAAAGCATACCCTGAATTAGCATGTCTGTCTGTGGAATGGTGGGGAGGAAGGGAGAAGGGGGCAGGGCGTGCTGCTTTTTAATGCTGGGCTGTCAGCGGCGTGTCCTGAGGTGCAGCGCGATGGGTACGGGGTGCGTGTCGCCGTGCAGCGTTGGCTCGGCTGGGAAGCCCATTCTGTCAGGGGAACGAGTCCTTCTGATAAATGTCCCCATCCAACACCCAAATGGTGTAACAACCTGAGGAATCAACTTCTATGAATTCTGGGGCAGTATCGCTTCTATTTTTCTTACATATATACATCTGTAAGTTTTCTTTAAAATATTGGTTAGAGGTATTTTAAAAATCTCAGAGTTGAGCAGTGTTACCTACCCTTGGATATTTCAGCTCTCGCTTGTAATCACATGGAAGACAATACGTAGTTGGTTTGGGCTTTCGGAGGATTCTTGTGCAGGACTTGGATCTTTTCTGCAGAGTTCCTTTTGACAGCAGTGAAGTTACTTCTGATCTCCAGTACAAAGGACAATTTGATTTTCAGATTGCTGTGTAAAAGCTGCTATAAACTTAATTTGGAGCCCACTGGGATATGTCCCACATGCAAGTGTTTAGCTCTTTCATTTTTCTCATGAAAACATTCCTGTAAAAGTGGTCTTTAAAGCAAATTTGTGCCTCATCGGCATTTTTTTTAAAAGACAAAGCAGAGATGCAGTGTTCCAGGCAGATACATTTTTGTTTCCAGCTGTTTTGAATGCTCATTTGATGTTGAGTCTTTGTTCAATCCAGTTCTATGTCATTAATGACTCTGGAGTAAGTAGGTATGCAGAGCTGGAGGAAATCCTGTTTTATACGTTTCTATTCTAGGAGTGCCTCAGAAAGACTAACAATAATGCCGCTTGGTGAGGTAATGGGTAAACATAGTAAGAAATAAAAACGTGCTTACTCCTTACTGAAGCAGAAAAATAGCTTATGAAGCATAATGTTGTCTTTGATATGTGTAGATAACCTGACCTGCTTCAGTCTGTGGATAAGGCATTAGCTGGGGCAGCTGAAACGGCTTCTCATAAAGAACCTGTCCCTCTGGTTGTAAAGGAGTTGTCAGCAAATGCTAACAAGAATTAAAAAGAAGTAGGAGCCCAGTCATAACCCAGTGAAGTAACTTGAAAGGCTTGCCTTGACTTCAGCGGTCAGTTAATTCCCACCTGAGGTGGAGGGTTGCATTGCGCAGCTTAGCGTTATCACCAGTCCGATGTGGGCACTGGTTCCAGTCAAGGGGGTGGGTGGTGCACAGCAAAGCTCTGGTGAAGCCTTGGGTTTGTACCTGTCCTCTTCATGGTCCTTTCAAGACGCTGTGGGAAAGAGAAAATGGGGGCATTCCCCAGCTTTTCCTTCGCTTTGCTGAATGAGTGAAGATTAGTAGATGAGAAGTATTTGTTTTCAAGAAGAACCAGTATTCTTGCAGGAGGTCAGATTTCTTCGTTAAGTTCTTGAGGAAGTCAAGGTTGGATTTATGGCTTTTGATCTTGGTCAGTAGATGGACAGCGGGTAGAAAAACAGGATGAAATTTTGGTAGCAGTTTTGGGAAACTGTTGACTTTTTTTTTGAGAAAAAAAATGCGAAATTCTGTAATTTTTCCATCAGCCAGCTTCCATAGGAGCATGTGTGAGTACAGTGAAACATCTCAACTCCAGCCTACTCACACTGTCTGTGCCACAGGCTTCCCTAGAGACCTAAGGCAAGTCAGCTAGCATTACATTTTTAGATATACTTACTCCATTTAGCATATGCATTTTGCTCAGTATGCGATTACAGCCTAGTGAGTTGCATGGATATATACCGGAGCACTCCTTGGTGTTCCTTATATATGCACCGGTTTTTATGTGCATTAATCTGGTGCATTTACTTCAACTATATTTCTTATCTCTCTCTACCTTCATGTTTTTGACTGTGAAACAGCAATGATCCTTTTCCTTTGAGTTAGTAGACAGAGTCATACTTGTGACATATTTTAAGACCACTTAGAAGATACAAACTTATTTAAGTGCTTGTGATTTATCTTGTTTTGCTTTTTTTCATTCCTTAAATGTCAGCCACTTTGAACTTCCTAGGATTTTCCTCTTTTACTTGGGAAGCGTCAGCTGATGAGAAGGCAGCTGGAGTGCTGGAAGCATCATTCCCTTAAGAATTTGGGTGTGATGTGTTTAGCTGGGGAGAAAGTCCAGTGATAGTTGCCCTTTTTTTTTTTTCTTTTTCTCCTAAAAGTTGCCGTCTTGCCCTGTTGGTTTAATGGTGAAAGAACACTGCAACGTGTTTAGCTGTGCAATACCTTTCAGATAGTGAGAGATACCTGAGGAATGAGAGAGATCCCATGTGCATAATTGGCTGGCACTTGATTGACCTAAGCTGACGCGTCTATACATAGTCCTGATTCCTGCCTGCCAAAAGAGCATCTGATGCAGACAGCTGCTGGGTGTGTGACCCCTTTCGGTGCATGGGGCGTGCGTGGGCATGTGCCTTCCTACCTCTTTGCTGGGAGCGGCAACTTCCAATGCTTTCTGCTCTCCTTCTGTGCTTTGGGAGAGGACAGCCCCACCAGGAGACCTTGTCCTAGGTGGAGGGAGCTGTTGGAGCCCTGATGGCAGGAGGGAGCTGGGATACCTGTGCTTATCTTCTGTAGGGGAGCAGATGATCATGGCTCCCTTATGCAAACAGTGCTTCTTGGTGGAGTATTTAGGGTAAGGGGTGAAGGGGTGAATATGCATTGGGCATCACAAGCTTGTAACTGCCTGGTGGAAAGTGCAGAGGGGAGGTTGCTTGAAGCATCTCCCTCTCCCAGACCCCAATAACTGCGTTATTAGCTCCAAGATGTAGGAGGGAGGGAAACTATCCATTAACAGCTGCTTTCCAGAAACACTTGAGATCAGAGTCTAATGAGTATGTATCACCTCCAGTGTATCTTGCTTGTTTCAGGTTATGTTGTGATGGCAGTCCTGATCGTTATCTCATATTAATTTTCTGGAGCATGATGTATGTGGATACACCTACTGTGCTCAGAGATTTCACTGCAAGATTAGAGACATGTTTAGGAAATTAGTAATGAGAGAAAAACGCGTAATTAAAAATGATATCAGTTTGGAAGCTCCTCCATCTTCAGCCAGCTTGCTGGAAGAGAAAGGAGTCTTACACAATGCTTAGTGGTGGGAAAACACATTTGGCTTTCTACATTTTAAACAGGAAGGAACTATTTAAATGACAGACTTACAATAGTAATCAGGGCATTTACTTGGGAATGTTGGATCACATGTTGTAGCTGCATGATGTTGAGGTAACTCAGACTGTATAAAGTTAAGGCAGATCTCATTATATTTGTTTTCTTTTAATGATGCCTTCAGACAAATTTTTTTTTACTTATTTAGACCCTTTATAAAATAATTGGGTCCTTGTACTGAAAATAGCATCCATATTTTGAGGTAGTCAGATTTACATATGCTGAATATTGGCTGTAACGTTACGAGGTTGCATACTTAACAATTTATTTGTTTCCTGAGATATGCAATTTTATGTGAAATGTTTTAAATTCAGAGCCTGCAACAGAATTTTAGCTCTTCATCCCCAATGACCATTATAAAATTGCCATATGCCTAAAAATGTGCTCAGCACAACTGTGACTGTTCAGACTGTGAATTTCCTCTCATTTTATGATGGGATCCTTAGTTCAGAATAAAATTATTCTTCAGCAATAGGAGAAACGCCATTTGGTTGTATATGGTTCATTATAAAACGCAGTAACTTTTAAGCATTTCAAACAGTACACATGCTTTATTTGAGTTTTTATGCCATTTTTCATGAACAGTTAACAGTACCTTGTTGTCGTTTTTGTCATGATCCGTCCATAAACTCAATTATCTTTCTCTTTGGTCCAACTTACAAACACACAGAAAACCTAAGCAGATGTCAGAGCGATAACCAGGTGTACATTGTAGTACTTTGCAAAGTTTTAATTGCTGCAGGGATGTTTCCTAGTTAATGGATCTGTTTATTAAGTGCTTCTATCTGTTGTGTCTTGTTCGGGAGTGTACCTTACATATGGTATTTTCAGGCTGAGTCTGGCTATTTTATGTAGCGACAACCTCAGAGTAACCTTGCAGAGGGACGTGCTTTTTCAGTTATGATGTCCATAGCGTAGTTAGCAAAACTGCCGAATTGCTTGCTGCGTAGAGTACTGTATAATTTGTGATTTTTGGTAAAATCATTAAATGCTTTAGAGTTGCGAGTTTGACACGGCTGGGCCTATGGATGTGACCAGCGTGTAAATATTTACCCTTACTGCCTCTGTAAGCACTCTGGGGTACGGCCAAGCATGGGCCATGAAAAATGGTCGGAGGGCTGGAGCACCTCTCCAGTGAAGAAAGGCTGAGAGGTTGGGGTTGTTTGGCCTGGAGAAAAGAAGGTGCCGGGGAGACCTTATTGTGACCTTTCAATACTTAAAAGGGGCTTGTAAGAAAGATGGAGGGAGACTTTTTACCAAGACCTGTAGTGAGAGGATAAGGGGTAACGGTTTTAAGCTAAAAGAGGGTAGATTTAGATTGGATATAAGGAAGAAGTTCTTTACTGTGAGGGTGGTGAGACACTGGAACAGGTTGCCCAGAGAAGTTGTGGATGCCCCATCCCTGGAAGTGTTCAAGGCCAGGTTGGATGGGGCTTTGAGCAACCTGGTCTAGTGGAAGGTGTCCCTGCCTATGGCAGGGGGGTTGGAACTACAGGATCTTTAAAGATCCCTTCCAACCCAAACCACTCTATGATCTTTGGGTGGCTGCTGATGGTAGCTGTTGGGTGTTCACCTGTGCAAGATGATGGCTGTTGTCATTTGGGAGGAGGGACAACAGGTGAGAAGGGTATGGCCAAAATGACTCAAGACCAGCAGTTCTCAGTGGTGCTTGGAGCGGGGGGCTGTTAGTTTGGTGGCCAAGGGACCCCTCGTGTCTGGGAGCTGGAGGTCAGCTGCTGTGATGGAGAGCGTGGGCAGCTCCCTGGTGTTCCCTGTTATGCTCACCCATGGAGAACCAGCCTTCCTGGAGAGGTGTGAGGGGAGGCACAGTCTCTCTTGGCAGCTGCTTTGGGGTCCGCACTGTTGTGCGTGGAACGGGGAGATGTGGACACAGTCTGAGGATGTCTCCAGTTGCCCTGTGCTTACTGCCCAGAAGAAACTGCATGGCGAGAAAAAGAGGCCCTTGTTTCATGGCCCTGTGCAATACAGCAGATTTGTACCCAGACCAGGCCATGGAGCCAGGACTGGCACTTTTATGAGCAATATTATGTATTGATGGAACAAAGAGAGAGAAAATCTTTTCCCAGGAATTAAATAATTGCTTCCTTGATGAAAGGACCCAACATCTGGCTCTTGTGTTCCATGTATTTTGTCATGTAGATGTAACTGTTTGCTTTGTTCCTGGCAGTAATGTTAACTTACTAGCGTATGAAGCTGTTTCCAGGTCAGTGGAAAACTGCATATAAATCTTTATTACATGTACCTGATTGTCTTTTAACTCTTTATAAGATATAATTAGCGTCCAGTAATCATATTGCAGTGCTGTTTCTGTGATTACGCTGGTAGTTAGTGTGCTGGTTTTATAGACTGGAGCTAATGTTAGCTTGATTAAAATAAAGGATAAACATTGGCCTGTGTTGTGGGCCAGTTAATTTTCTCACCTTCCTGCTGCCCAGTTTCATTGCCTCCTGCAGTTCTGAGATGTGACTGCCTGCCACCGAGCGGCTTCTGATTAAAAAGCCATGATTTTTAATACGTGGTGCTTCAGGCTGAAGTGGAGCCACTTTCGGTAATGGTGTCTGCGATGGGAGGGAAGAAGTGGATTGCGGCAGGGTCTTCAAGGACAGTGACTTGGCGGAGCACTAGTGCCTAGAAATGTTTTGATCCTATTGTAATGAATAGCTGCTAGTTCCTGTTGTTGTTTCTGTTTTGATTGAGTGCCCAGCTGGTGTGTGGTGGAGATAGGATGTTGGGGCAGAGAAAGGAAGTAACTGTCAAAAGTGCATCTCCCTTAGGAAAGCAAGAATGTGGAGGCACGGTGGAATTGGGGTTTAAATAGCACTTATTTTTCCTTGGTTTTCGTAGTGCACTGACCGTATGCAATTTTCCACATGCTGGGTAATGGAAAGTTGGCCCCAGAGGAAGTCACTTCGTAAGTCAAGTTTGGGATTATAAAATCAATCACTGTTGGGTCACTAATTGGAAGATGGGAATTTCCTATACAGTAGGATAAGTTCATTGGTGTTCTGGCAGTGCGTGCGCAGTGAGCTGTTTAGCCAACGATATTCTTTCCTGGTTCTGTTGTTAACTCAGGAAAAGCATCAGGTCATTTATAGCTACACCCAAATCGCTGGTTTGTTTCTGAGTAGTAAGGGGAGGGCGGGGGAGTTTGATGTCATGTAGAATCTGCATGTGTTTTATGAAGTTTGTTTTCATCTCTTTGTGGCATAATAGTGAAGCTTGGCAGCCACGTGGGAATCGTGAAGATTGATTGCTCTTGGTGTTAAGCATCTTGCATCTCTGAGTTTATATCAACACAAGCCTTCTTCCAGCAGCAGCATCTGGCTCATTGGCAAGATCTGCGGACAGTTGTTCTGATCGCTCTGGAGATGCCTCTGGCTGTCATGTGGCTGCTGCCTTGGCCGTGCTGCTTTGTTATTCTAGCTGGTCCCATTTTCATTTATTTATTTTTTGGCTTACCTTTGATTCTGATGAATTGCTCCTGAGATTGTGGTCTTGAATAAATCTTGCCCAGCTTCCTCATGCAGGGACTTCCATGGGATGCTGATGTTAATTTATTTCAGTGACTATTTGCTGATTGGAGCTGGAGCTGTAATATCCCAGTCTGCGCCTTCTGCGCAGGTTTTCTCTGTGAATCACAGCATCGGTCTTGTGAAGTAAAACACACAT
This sequence comes from Calonectris borealis, assembly GCF_964195595.1. Taxonomy (NCBI): domain Eukaryota; kingdom Metazoa; phylum Chordata; class Aves; order Procellariiformes; family Procellariidae; genus Calonectris; species Calonectris borealis. The sequence goes on along the minus strand of NC_134316.1, from coordinate 11,554,913 downwards.
CTTAGCATATCCTGCATAATGGGTTTCTCTGAGACTAGAGCTGCAAGTGTAAGTCAAATATTACCAGTACACAGTCAGTGTCCGGGATAGTGCTGAGAGTCCTGGAGTCAGCCACTTGGATTTCTCAAATTGACCATAGGGAGTAAAGTTTCTGGCCCAGCTGATATAAACTGGCTCAGGAGCAAAGAATTGCATGTGTCAGCTCTGGATTTACGTCATCTCAAGTGCTGTCCCTGTCTGTTTGATTGTATGTTTTTTGTTCATGTATCTTCTACTTTAAAAACATGATTCTTTCAGAAGTACTGTGGCTTTGGAAGATACGTGGGCTCAAATAAAAGTGAATGTTTCTTAAAATACTAAAGCATCATCTATTTTCATTAAAGAAGCCTATCTAGTTGATAGGCTCTTCTAGTTGAAATTAGCAGGGTGTGATGTGCAGGAGGCCGGACAAGATGGTTATCTTCACCGGCCTTTAATGTCATGATCTGTAGAACGGCTTCAGCACTGTCTACAATGGGAGCTGTTTGACAAGCTGTCAGATTTTATAAGGATGTTAGCAAGGCATGGTTACACACAGTTTTCTGGTTTTAAACGTGTATTTACATCTGTAATAATAATAATAAGGCAACTTGGGTAGCATGTATTTTTTTTTTTAGTGATTTACTGCAAACTTGACACAACATCATCCACTGCCGCAAAACTTCGTTTTAAAATGATGGGGGAAATTTGCACGCTAAGACGTAACTTAACTCATCACGCAGCAACTACAAACATGCATTTCATGGGCATTTTATGAAATGGAGAGGCAGACTGGTGAAAGAGTTTATTGCTGATTTGAAGTTAGGAACGGGGATGCTTGAACTTAGAGAGGAAATACTGACTTTGCATTCAGTATGAACGTTTCCATGGATTTCTTTAGAGCCCGGGTCTCACTCTGGGGCTGTAATTTCTCTTCTTAAAAGAACCCTTTCCTCCTCTGTACTTGGCCTTTTCCAGCAGGTGATGAGGCAGCTTCTTTTCCAAGGTCCCAGAACACAAGTGAAAATAAAAACATCCTTTTATGTAGTACCTTCAGCTGAATGGAAACATAAATGTATCCTATGATGTTAGGCATTGTCTACGTTTGTGGAATTTCTATAGAAGCAACGTTAGATACCGTAAATGTTTAAGAGCCCTGTAAGTGTGACTGGTAGGATGAGCTAGAGCCTTTCATCTCTCAGTTGCTGGTTTGTATAGGATCTGGCTTGAAGGGTTTTGAAAGTTGTTGCCAGGTATTGGATTGCTTCTGTGTTTCAGGAGGAGCTAAGGCGCTTTTTTTTTTTTTCCCTTTTCTTTTTTCTTTTTTTGTGAGGAGCCTGAAAGAGTTTGCAGAGGTATTTTAGCCAGCCACCTGTGGGCACGTCTACATGTATGTGTGTTATAGGCAGATACAAGCTCACTCTGCCCGTATGTTTAATGTGTTTATATCCCGTGTTGTAGCAGAGTTTATAAACCCTATTAACATGGCTTTCAAGATGCTCTGAGCATGGGTGGAGTGGGTTTTTGTCTGCCTGTGAGCATAACCACATTGATTTATGTTTGTAGAACAGAGACCTTAGGCAGAAGGAGTTGCTCCTCTTTGATTACACCAGCCCTTTGGATGGGGAGAGGTTGCACAGCTTGCAGGTTTCGTAGGACCACTGCAGGGCTTCTCACCATTGCTGCCGTAAGGATTACAGGTGGGTATTAATCACAGGGCTGTTGTTGTCCCGCACACACAAGTGTGATTTCCTGGGCTGACAAAGAAGAGTGGGTTAAAAAAGGCAATTCTTGCTTGTTATTTAGGTCGCCTAAAAAATATGCAATGCCTTTTGGTGCCCAGTCAGGTATTTTAAGGGTTCAAGGCTGGATACATGCTTTATTGTTCACAATACAGTATAGCCATTGAAAGGCTTGTTACAAGACTGTACAATGGAAGGGTAGCAAAGTGGTAGTCTCCTGGGAAGCCAGAGTACTCTCATGCAAACCGATTGATTGATCTGACAGCACTATTAGAAATAAGTTGTTTTGTAGATAAGGATTATCTAATACTGTTCAGGTAATGGCTGTTGAAGACCAACACGATCAACAAAAACAGCAACGAGAGTATCTTACTGCTAATAATAACCTTGTTCTTGCTATGTTTCTACATAGTGTCTTACTATGACACTGCTGCTAGTTCATGGTCCATGATGTTCTGGTGCTAGGTGCTGAACTTCTCATCTAAAGAAACTGTTGAAATAGGAGAAGTCTGTAAATAAATTATAGCCATAGAACACACTGGGCTGTTTTAAGTTTTCAGGAGCTCTTTAAGTAACTAGTCCTTATCGTTCTTTGTTCAGTGTATATATTTAGGTTTTTGATATCTCTGTCCATCTGTCATTTGTGTGGGTATCTGAGGGAAACCATACCTTCTTATTGTGATTATTTGTTATCCCTGAAAACCTGATAGAAATGTCTCAGGGTCAGAGGAACAACAGGTTTACTGAGAAAAATTTTTTGAAGATGCTGTGAAATGTGTTGATGGCAGAACCTCTAGAAAAATCTAGACAGATAAACCTGCAGATAGCTATGGATCCATTTCTGGTGTACCATCAGCAACCTGGAGACGTCTTCCATTTGTAATCTCTTGTAATCTCTCTCCATTTGCATCTCTTCACAGCTCCTTTTAGTGGGCTTTGCAATGAGTTTTTTTTTAACCTTTGCAAGAGATAGTCTAGTTACTGTAATGCAACTCAGTCTAGTTACTGTAATGCAACTAGTACTCTCTGGTGTGTTGTTTGGGTGTTGTGTTTTTTTTTTTCCCAATTCTTATTTCTGAGGTTTTAATCAATCTTGATTATTATGTTTATTTCCAGAATGATATGGACAGATAGGAGTGGTTGGACTTACACCATCTAATTTAGGCATCTCATTTAGATTCCTAAAATTATCCTGTGAACCTGTAGGGAATGAAATGTAACAATTCTGTACTTTTTATCTGTAAGAGTAGATTGAAAGTGGAATATGTATGTAGTATAGTTAATGATAAAGAATGTTTTGGGTATCATGACGATGGGCTGTGAGTATTTGGCAAAAGAAGAATTATTCAAGGCGATACAGAGGGTCACAACTAGGACAAGAGGCATGGAATTAACAGAGGAATGATGCAAGTTGGAAAACTTGCTGTGAGCAAGATAGCGTAGGTTACTGAATAGTCATCTAAGGAGAATAGTATTTTGAAGTCTATATTTCTTGTCTGTCTGTGGCATTTGAACCCAAGCCACAAGTCTGTCTACAGATGTGTTACTCATCTTTCCAAAATTAGGATCATAAGAACATAGGGCTGGAAAAGGATCTTTAGATCTTTAAAAAGTAGTCCAACTTCCTCCACTGAAATGGGATCACCTATCTCTTGATCACCTCCCATGGATGTTTCTCACCTGCTCTTCAGAACCTGTCATGAAGGAACGGGATTTCTCAACATCATTCTGTAGCACTTGCCAGTATTCACTCACCTTTGACAGTTTTTCTTAAGGCATCTTTGCTGAAAAGTAGCATGATTTCTTATTTTCCTTTCCCAGGTGGATATGGAAAGTAATTGGTCACCAGTCTCTTTGTAACTACTTTTTGTGTACTGGAGGACTCTGCTCAGTTTTCTCTCTTCTAAACTAAATAAACCACACTCCTTTGAACTTCCCACAACATTCCTGTTTTCTAAACTGCTTTTTGTCCTATAGACACTCTGCAAATGGTCTGTCTCCATCTGCTGTTTATATGGCTGAGATCATACTTCACCCTAATGAGATTCCATAGGAGGGTCATTTGATTCTTTGGGCAATGTCCCCCACCTGCAGATGTCCCTTAGGATCTGCATATTTATTTTTTCTTTCTAACGCAAGATGGGGCCAGCAGAATGAGGTCAATTCTTCTATGCACCAGCATCTTAACTGAAACTAAGGGACAACCATGGACTTTAATTCCATCCAAGTCCAGAGATACTGGAGGTGCCAGGACCCCACGTTCCAACAGGTAGCTGATGGCAAATTTGTGTATTTAATTGCTGAAGTTCCTCTGCTGAAAACTGGTATTAAAAAAAGCCACCCAAGAATCAGTTTTGAAGAGCTGCTGTGGGATGAACAGATTGGAGAGGGAGGTGGTGTCTCACACATGTGCCACCTAGTAAGAAAAGGAACCAGACCAGACTCTTCAGGTGGTGTGTGGCCTGCCTGTGGTTGAGGAGTTAGAAATACACTTCATCATTCCATTTCTATTCATCCCTGCTTAGAGGTTTTTTTTCTTCTTTTTTCCCTTGATTAAGTCCAAGCAAGGAGAAAAAGGAAAAAACTCTAACCCACTACAGTACTGCTTAAATTTAGATGTAAACCCAAAATTTTTCAGCCAACAAGTCGGCTTTTGGTGAAGCAGTTAAACTGAGGCAGTGGTACTTTAGTTAAGATGAAGAATAAGCGTAATCCACTTTGTTTCTGGAGACAGACTGCCTGGTGTGCTAACTGTGCACTATAGGCTGCAATTTGTAGCTTGCAAGAGGAGCGCACAATGGGCAGCCCTTCGGTTGTGAAAGCTGAATCGTTTCTGTACGGTCCTCAAGTATTCATTTACCAAACAAGTAATTGATAAAATGAGCAAGTGAAAGAGACACTAAGAGGGTGTGATCCGATGCCAAGAACTGGTTTTCGTAGTTGATTTAAAATCTACATTATGCTAATGATGTTCATTTGGAAAATGTGTCCACTCCCTAACTTCTGCCGCTGAGCGTTCTTTTAATTGGATTCAGATGGTTGGACTGAAACAGTTGTAGGGTTTGTATACAGATGTCCTGCGTGCTCCAACCACTCTCTTTCCTATCCAGTTTTTCTAAGCCAGAGTTGCCTTCACTGCGGCTGCTGTCCAGACGTTCTTGAACTCCCTCATTAAAGGTCTGTCTGATACAAATGGGCACGGTTCTGCTGGGACAAATGCAGTTACGATCACTTAAACATGCTGAAGATCTCATCTGGAGCATTACTCCTCTCCTAGTCCTCTGGGCTGTCTGGGCTGGGTTGCTGGTCTCTGGCCCAAATTCATCAGTGAAGGAGTCCATCGCACAAGGCTTACCATTGCAATTTGTCATTCTGAAAGCATGGGCTGTTGCCTAAATAACTGTAATAGTGGAAACATCCTTTTGTTTCCAATACAATGGTATTAAGAGTTGATGTTTCTGAGGCATTTTGACAGGCAGCATGCTTTCTGATTTTCATCCCTGTGCTGAAATTCAGAGCTGTGGTATTCTCCGAGCAGCCTGATGGAACTCAAACTGTATGTGGAGTAGGTAGCTTTCAATGTGACGAAGGTATCAGAGAGCATTGGTTTCCAGAATAGGCATTCTAACGCTTTTCATAAGCACTCAGTTTGCTTGTAAGAGGAAAGAGAAGTTGTGACTTTTTATGCAGTCTAATAGGCAGAGTTTCTATAATCTGGTTTACCATGTTCATAGGCTAACCCAAATTTACTCTCTGGTTTCAAGAAAGAAATAATTGAGGATGGAAAGCTGTTTATCTTTTAAATAAAAGTGTCTAATTTCTATGAAAAGTTTTTGTCTGAATTTCTGAAAGGCAACTTCGTCTAAGTGGCTATTTCTGAAAGTAATAGTCAAGCAAAGGCGTTTCAGACACCAACGTATTGTGTGGTGATGCGTATGCAACTATTTCCCCAAACACTTGCTGCTGTTCAAAATGATAATACTTTGATGAAGGTTTAAAAAAAAGAAAAAAGAGAGAAAGAAAAAAAGAGTGTTGAAAGACGGTGTTTTCATATGAACAAAATCAGTACTGAATTTGCATTGTGAAGTTACAGTAAGCTACAGACCCAAGAGGGAAAATTAAAGGATTACTTAAAACCAACAATAAACATGCAAATTAAAAGTCATCATTTTTAAATGAAGTCATACACTATTAAAAATAAGCACAAAATTACATACTAGTTTGGATGTGTAGTTTATAGAATACACCAAATGTTAAAATTGAATGAAATTAAGAAAAACACTTTCCAAAGGCAAGTAAAATATCTGTTTAATTAGATCATAAAGAAAGGAGATTAAAAGTAATATTTTGTGATACAGTAATTACTGTTTTTCAGAAGTAGTCAGGTTCCTGTGTGTTGATCTAAATTTAACTGTGATAGCAGATCTCTTTGCGGTCTTTCGTTTTGTTTGTGTCTTTAATTATTTTAAATCGCAACCACTACCTTTATTTTGTTTTCTTTGCGCTAAGCACACTGCATGGCTGTTTGCTGCAGCTCATGAACGCAAATCTGGGAGATCAGCTCATACCCTCTGGTTCTGCGAGGTTAAAAGCCAAATCATTGCAGGGGACTATACAGCAAGATAACAGGAAAGGCGGCTGAAGCCACTGGGAGGTGGGTTGAGGTGCTGATGGGAGTCTGAGATGTAAATAAACCAGATTGCTCTCATTTCCTCTTTCCACTGTATTATGCATTCCAATAGCACTATTCATCTTTATGACAGACACCTATTGCTTTAACTTTACTGCGGGCCACTGAAGTACATTAAAGTGGGCAGGAAATGGAAATAAATAGAGTTCGGTGGAGCTGCAGAATAACTAAACACGCTGCAGTCATTTTTAGTGTGGGGTCATGCGTGTTTTAGCAGATTTATCGTATTGCTTGACTTTTGTTAGAAAGATGGGTGCTGTTTAAAAGAGATGCGGTATACTTATAAAATAAGTAAGAAAATGTGCTCGGATTTTTTTTTTTCCAAACTCGTTGGGATGCCAGAGATGAAATGAAATTGGGTTGAGACTCAGCTGGGCAGAGTCAGTGGCATATGTCTGTGTGCAGTACCTGAGGTTGTGGTTAGAAACAGAATAATGGGGTTAGAGACTTGAAGAAATCCTACTAGCGGACAGCATGGGAGGAGGACCACAGTCCATCGGCTTAAATTAATCTTCCGCCTAAAGGTAGTGAGACATTCAGGTAGAGAGGGCGGCTAGAATTTGGCCTTAAAGATGCATCTATTTGTTTTTTAATGCATGTGCATTTTGCTCATTTTGGAAATGTGGATTGCTCTCCTGCTTATTCAGAGGGCTGTTTTCAAGGACAGCAAAGTTACACTGCAAGTTCCAGATACCCTTAACCCTCAGGAGACAGGACTTCTGGTGAATTCTGTTTTTGTGAAAGCTTTGTGTGTTTGTTTTTCCTTGATTGTTTATATTCTGATAAGATTAGGTCAGTAAATGAGTGAATTCACAACATGAGTTACTTTAAGACTTACAGCTCATATTTTCACTCTCTTGAGACAGTCAGCTACTTGGAAACTTTTCTTTTAGAAAAAATAAAAATTAACCATTAGCACTGTTTTATTCCTTGATTACATTGAGCAGTCTCTGGTTTTGCTGAGTACAATGTTCTCTTTTTCTTCTCTTTTTTCTGACAGTGACTGCTATATAGTTAAAGCAAGCATCAGCCTTCAAAGTATTTGTCAATATAGAAGATATTAGTGGATATTTCACAATGTCATGTAAGATAAAAACTAATTTGTAAGCAGCACGGCAGAAATCTGGGAAGACAATTAAGACAAAAAATCATTAACATTGATTCTTTTGCACTGGGAAAGTACATTCCTTTCTCCCAAAGCATCCTTTAAAAATGTTGTTTACCTAGGTCTGTATTTAAGTATATATTTCAGTGTGACATTCAGTGATTCTTCTTCTTTCAATTATCTTTATATCAAGAATTTAATTTAATTCAGAATACTACTCCAGATACACTTGTGTTGCAGAAACTAGTGCCAGGCAGAATTGCAGGTAATTACTGAGGACGGTTGTTGGCAATTTGACTTTTCATCATTTGTTTGTCATCGTTTGTTCGCACTCCGTGGATAGTTCCTCGCTGAAAGGATTAGGTTACAGATGGGTGGGTATTACTTCAGGGACTTCTTAAGTGAGAATCCAGATGCTTTTCTGCGTCCTCTCCTCTTGCTTAGTTTGGGAGTTACAAGTCAGTAGCTGCAGGTAAGATTTAAAGCTTGTATCTTTGTTTCTCTTTTGCAATGGAAAAGCTGTCTGTTACTCCTCGTTAACAAACACGCTAACTGCAAACTTTAAATACTTGGGAAATTACAGATTGAGCTAAAATTTCAAAAGAATCTAGTTTTTTAAGTGCAATATCACTGACAAACTGCTTCAGGTTTTCAGAAGAGTTCAGCTCCAGCAAGGACATTTGGTGTTGCACGCTTTTGAAAACCTGGCTATGATTTTGGTGCCTAAGCGGTAGTGGGGCTTTTCAGATCTGTTGGCCTTTGGCCACATGCCAGTTGCTTTAAGTATGTCTGTAGTTTCAAGGGCAACGGTCTCAGGCCAGAGTATTTTACAGTTGTGAGATGTGGGTTTTGTTCGTCTGCCCCACATGCAGCACATCGGTGTTACCTGCATAGCTGAAACCCTGCTTGGTCCTCGCTGGATTTCTCAGGGAGGCAATGCAGCAGTTGAGGTATACATCAGAGAGGGAAGCGTGAATTAAAATCATAGAATCATAGAAATGACTCTTTCTTTCTTTCTGCTATATGTTGCTGGATGTGTTTTCAAATCTGAGCTCGTTTTCCCTACTCCTGGTTTCAGAATTAAAGCCTGGAGGCAAACTCCGGGCTAAATGCAGCTGGTGTTGAACTAAACGGGTGTTTTGCCGTGTGTTCTAGCGGGGGAGCACAAGCTTGGTTTCCCAAGTTTACCATCCTGCCCGGTTGAGCTTGGAAGGACTTGCAGACCATGTCCGTGTGCTCTTCCTCGTGCGGGCAATTTGCACGTGTATGTTTCGTCTCCCAGCAGCAGTTTGCAAGCTTGCTTGTGTCTGTAAGAACCGCTTGCTGAAAAACAGTGGCAAATTCAGGCGTTTCAGAAAATTATTCGTCGTATAAGTACAGGTAACTGTCTCGTGCCTTGACCTCGCTGGGGGCTGCTGGGCTCCCCAGTGCAGTTCTCCTTAGTGGGACTGTTTATTGTACCCTTCTAACAGTGTGTGATGTTTGAATATCTAAAATTTGTAAGCAAAAGTTAATAAGCTGAGGCTGAAATCAGGGTTTTGGTTTCTGTAGAGGGAGGGGATGCTGTGAATGTTACAGCATCACAGTATTTTGCTTATCCTGCTTGTTCAGAAGGTAAGAACAGGAAAGTAGGTGGAAAGTAGGTGTGACAAAGACAGCATGGTTTATTTATGCTGTGCAGGAATAAAGGAGTCATCTTTGTAGCACAGCAGATTAAATTGGTTTTGGAGCACTCTTTGGAATAGAGGCTTGTACGTTGTATGTTTAATTTTTGTGCCAACCCCCCCAGCGACTTGCACACCGTCTTTGTCTCTCTTGCCTCTCTGCTGGCGGAGCCGTCACAAGGGTGGCCTTAACTGCTTCCCCCCCCAAGTGTGCGTCTAACACATTTGGTCACTCAAGTTTTATTTCTTCCCTCTGTAAAACATGAGAGTGTAACTTCCACCCCAGCCTTGTTAGGGCGCGAGCTGCCGAGGTGGGGGCTCCCTGGGACCGGGCGTTGTCACCGGGTAGTAAAACCTCTTTAATGGAGCTGGCTTAACTTTTAAGTTATGGTTAATGTTTTTAACAGTAACTTGTGTTTCCTCTGCCCTTCACGCCCAACCATTAGCCCAGGTGTTTTTGTTGCACGGAGTGGAAAAATAAAAGTAATCTAACCGTACAGCTGGGCCCTCGGTGAGGTGCTGGAGGAGGATGGCCGCAGATGCAAACTGGGGATCACAGAGGCTGGATGAGTGGGTTAAAAGGCTCCTTGTAAATGCTTGGCAAAATACAAGCACTGGAAATGAGATGGCTTTTTTTTTTTTTTACACTATAAATAAATTAGAAGGTTTAAATTTGGCATACCATGTGCTTATATGGTTTGCTCTGTGTAATTTTCTAAATAAATAACCTTTTTTTTTTTTTTGGTTCCCCCCTTTAATATGGCATCCTTGTAACTGCCAGACTGGCCTGACTCTGATCTGCCTTACACTGTAAACTCTGTTTATGGAGCTAGAATTGGGGTCATTAATTTTCTTTACATCAAAAGAAGTCATTTCTTTTAAATGAGAAGCCTGTTTCACCTAGTAATTCGCTTTAATTGCTTATTTGAAACTTTTGACATTTGATAGCAATTTTAAACATTGCCAGATGAGGCTCACGCAGTCGGGACCTGCAGGTGCTTCCTTCTGTGCCCAACTTGGATCAAAGGAGCGAGCCCAGGGATGTGCCTGGCTGCGGACAGGGCACCCGGCGCTGGAAGGTGCTGTTTTCTGGGGCTGTTTGAATAGATGCTGTGTGTCAGCCTCGGCAAGAATTTGCTCAGAGGGCTCTCCCTTGGAAAGGTTTCTGCAGAGTGCTGTGCTGTTTGTTTTTCTTGGGAGATAGACTGCGTGGCCTTTGTTTTGCCTGAGGCTTAATAGTGCTCGCAGCACTGAGTTTTTATATTTTTTTAAGTCTAATCGATAGCACTTTCTGCTGAAGGGTTAGAAAAAAAGTTTCTAAAATATTAATTACCTTTTTTCCCTAACTAATATCTGTTAATTTAGTATTATCGTCTTCTGGGAGGTTTGGAGGGAAAGAATTTTCTTGCTCGTGAGGGTAAGCAAATGGTGGAACTTCAAAGGCATTTTTACCAGGATCTAAACCTCAATAAAGAGAAAAGATACAAAAATGAAACAGCGTCTCACCGGATTTTGTAAACTGGTTCACTAATGTGAATGCAATTTATTGTTCGGTCAACAGCAGGAGTAACTTCCCTTAGCCTTAGAAGTGCCTTTTTTTTTTTTTTAAGTCGGTAAATAAACAATAATTTGGATTACTGAGGAAAAAGCAACTTTTGTTAATGGCTTTTGGCTATGGAATGATGTGATGCTAGATATACTCACAATGGTTTCTATCAACACTGTACTGTGTCTTGTGAGATAGATTAAAAACTACTGCAGGAGTAGTCTAGAAACTGAAAATGAGATAAATTTTGTGCTGCTGCTGCAGAAGTTAGGCAGTGTTTTAAGACTTTCTGAATTCAGAGCAAAGGGAAATAGTGCAGTTGGAAGAGAAAAATAAGCAAAGCCAAAGAACCAATGCCAAGACTTTTTAAAAGAGTTTCATTGATGTGTGTTGTAATTAAAACCAGAATTAGTTAGTTTTCTAATAGGACATTCATTTCCTAGAGAGCAATTGCAGCTTGGCATAAAGTAATACATTTTTAAAAATGAGTACTGATCTGGGGATACCCCCAGCATATGTTGGATGGCTGACTTTGTGTGCCCTCATTATTAACAAGCAAATTAAATATTTTCACTTAAAATAATTATACAAATAAACCTTTGGCTGCGCTGTGATTTCATTAAAACCTTAATTGTTTAGAGAGCTCAACGAGTGTGTGTGAAGTTGGGTCATTTTTACTGCTCGGCATTACTCTTGATAGCAGGTTTACAACAGGGCTGGATTTAATCTCTTGACTAATCTTTACAGTAGCAGGCTTGGGATGGGAAGGTGTTTGTGTGTTTCAGGAGATGAACTGGAAACACAGAGCTGGGTTTTAAAATGTCTGGGCAGCCTTAAAATGAACTAGCAAGGGGGAGGGGAGGAAAAATTGCTCTGTGGAAACAAAATAGGTGTTGCTTTTAAATCAGGTTCCTAGTGTGCCCATTGTCACACCTTCACACATGGCTGTAGGCTCAAATCTATTTCTCATCAAAGCAACTGTAGCGTAAGGGAATATTGCGACCATCTGGGTTGCAAAGATCAGAAATAACGGTCCTCGCTAGCAGAGGAGCCAGCTGTGGGCAGCACCATGTAAACTGTTTTTTATGCCATTTGATTAATCATTTCTGAGGGTGAAGACAACAAAACATTTACCAGGTCACGCACTAATTTTTTCAAATACTCTAAAGTCTAAATTTCCTGGGTTTAAGGTAGTGGTGTGCCAAGGAAGCGCATTATGGTGTTTGTAGGGTCAGCATCTCAACTAACGTTGTTCCTGAGCATGGGAAACAGAGGCATGTTAGATGTCTCCAAAGGAGAGTTAATTAGAAGAATGGGTTGTTATCAAGTACACCACAGCTCCACTGTTCAATTCTGATGATGATTTTCATGCTGGGTCTCATACAAATGAATTCACTTACGGTTTATTAATCTGCTGTGACCTGCAAGTCTTTAGAGTATTCCGGAGGGGGGGGAAGCTGAGAGTTACCAGAACAGATTTAAAGTACTTCCATGGGTGGAGAGCAAATCCCAGAGAACTTTTGTCTTTTTCCTTTTCTTTCTTTTTATCTTTCTGCATTGTTTTAACTCAGTATGTTTTTTCTGCCTTTCCCCCCTTCTTTAGGACCCACGATTATCAGCTTTAATTTTTGACAAGCTTCAAGTGCCTGACTATTTACAGAAAAACAGGAATGAAGGAGAGAGCAGATGCGAAACTTGTGCCACTCACTTGAATCAGCTGAAGCAGGAAGCCATTCAGATGATGCACACCCTCAGTCAAGCGAGCTACCCAGAGGTGCCCGACCTCCCGCCCAGCGCCGGGGCAGTGACCAGCATGGTACCCAGGATGGTCACGGTCTCTTCCCAGAGAGACCTGCCGCTCATTGCTGGGCAGGTGGGCAGGCAGCCTGGAAAGTCACCGAATCTCTTCTCTGGGACGGAGAGGAAGAAGGGACTGGGGTGGTCTCAAGGCACAGGCAGTTTTCCAAACTCCAGTGTTCAAGTCACGGTGGCCCCCAGCGGTCTCAGCGGCGCTCTGAGCTCCGTCACCATCCAAGCTCAGCAGTACCTCGAGGGCATGTGGAGTATCTCCAGGGTGAACAGCTTCCTGCCTCAGGCTTGTCTAGTAAGTAGCGATAACTCAGATGCTTGAGTTTTGTTTACGTGTGTGTGGATATCCAGAGAGATAAAGATAAAATTTGAGGTGTATACATATTTATCTTAGAGGGAATCAGCTAATGGTATTCTAAACCATGTTTCAAGAACTGAAGAGCTGAAAAAGAGCTTTGAACGATCTGTCAGATGTCACAGGGAATTTGCTTTCTTATCTCGGATGGTGAGATCCTTTCCTCAGATGTTTTTGCACCTACTTTAGCTTCACGTATGCAGGTGATGTTATTTGGCTGTCACGTACCTGGTGACCCCTTTAGAAAAACATAAAAGGCCAAGTTTGTCACACGTGAAACTCTGGGAGCTTCATGGAATTATATCAAAGATGAACTTGACCCTCAAGTCTAGCGCTGAACTTTGAAGGCTGTGTTCAGTTCAGCAGATGCTGTTGATAGACTGTGATGGAGAACATTAATCTTCAGGTTAGATGTGCTGCAAAACAGTTTGCTGTAAAGGAGGGTGTTCAGAAGGTTGCTTCAGAGCCACATGCCTGTAAATGTCATTGCACTTGGATTTTAAGCATTGATGTTGATTTCCTGTATTCTGTGTATATTTTAAGCACTCTTACGGGAAATGAAAAAGCTTTATAGAGGTGCGTGTTACCTTTAAAAGCAAGTTCATTACAGTTTTGTGACTATCTATGGAACCGTGCTAAGAAGAAGGATATAGTGACTGATTTTGACTAAGATTTATTCTTAAACCATTTTCCTATGGTAGTGAACAGGGGATTGTAAGTAACAATGAAATGTGTACGAATAGAAGCCATGGTTTTCACTAAAAGACGTTGTAGTAGATCTTGCAACACCAGGTATGTCGGTGCTAGGCAGCTTCAAATTTAACATAATGCCTTACGTGCTGTTGAATATAAACACTACCTAATATTGCTTGGTAGCTTCAGTTGGTTGAGCTCCAAGATCATCAGAGATAAATGTTTAAGAGTGCTGCTGTATAACATTACTTTCACAACACGCTGTTGTGGTTCCTTCCAGAAAAGGCTTGGAGACGTGATTCCTCCCTCCCATACTTCTCTCTCGTATGGAAATTTGTGAATGGACACACATCCCACCTCTGAGGGGTCCCCATTTAAATCCAGTGAATCTTCACTGATGTCAGATTGCTCTCTGATGATTTTACATTGAGAAAAGGGAAAAAAATGGCCCATTCAGCTCTTCATAGTTCATGAGGAACTGCTGCTACGAGCGCTTTTCTCTAAAATGCTGCTCCATGCATTAGGGATCAGTTTGGCCAACGTAAGGCATATGATGTTACCTTTTAATTATCTTTTAAATTCAATGTATGTCACAGAAATGTAGGAAAAAATGGGAAAGCTACGGGGTTAAGAAGCCCTCACTCTCTGGAAGCCAAAGTATTTCCATTTCTCTGCTCATTCCTTGTCTGCCCTTATTCTTGTCTTAAATAATTCACTAACAGCTAGCTCCAGATTTCTTCCTGCTTAACCACGCTGACTGATAGATGTGGTTTTCCCTAACCACTGCATTATTCTAAGATAAAACTGAGTTGCCTCATTTAATCCCTGTGAAGGAAAAATGTGTATAATGCAAAAGAGCTTAAGTGTGATCTAGAAATGTGCAAAGAAACTCAGTAGCCTGGAAAAGAGTGACCTTTAATGAAAGGACAAACACTGTTAGACTGTGAGTGTTGGAGGCTGCTTGGATGTGATCCAGTCACCTGCAATGACAGTTTAGATTTAGAAGCAGTTTTTGGAGAGAAGCTAGGCTTCAGTTGTTTTCTCTCTTCTTTTTTTTTTATTTTTTTTTTATTAATTTAAGCCCAAATTACTCTGTATGTATCTCTGCCCAGATTGTGCTTTCTGTGTCTGTCTGAATTCTCCTACTGCCTTTTGTATTATTAAGAGCCTTGTGTCTGATGAAGCTATTTGGGTGGGTGAGGCAGAAAGTGCTTCCCCTACGCTTTTCCCCAGAGGAATCACAGGTGTTGGAGGAAATAGCATTGGAGGGATTTCAGGAACTGGCTAGTCTAGCCCTTGCCTAGGTCAGCATCACTGCAGGACATTCTTGTCCAATGCTCATCTCATCTCATCTTATAATTTTGCAAAGACTGGGAGGATTCCCTGACTTCTATTGATTGTCAAGTCTGAACTTCCTTTCCCATTAGAAAAGTTTTCTTGATTTATTTATTTATTTTTTGATTTTGGCTATTCTTTCCTGAAGTTTTTTTGGCTATTCTTCCCTGACGTCTTTCCTGAAGAGGCAGGGTTTAGGTTTAAGATGAGCCCAGGAGAGAGCTGTGGATATAGATACTTTTTGGAGATGTCTGTTTTTAGTAACCTTTCCCATCTTCTTGTGGGGTGAAGCTGGTCTGGCTAGAGGAATTCTGGAGCAGGAAGAATTGCAGTAGAAAGGACAGCATTGAATGTATTCTTTATTATGTGTAATATGACTGCAGCTTGGAGTCTACAGCCCCCATCGAGACAAGATACCACACAAATGCACAAGAAAAAGATGGTCCCTTCCCCTGGGAGTAAGTTATTTTGACCACTCTGTAAATACCCCCCTTTCACTCAGAATCTCTAATTTTGCCTTTTTGTCTTACCAAAGGGTTGTTTTTGAAACAAGTGCTGAACTCCCTGGTAGGAAACTGTTGTCCAAGCGCTTTATGTCTCAGTGGTTTAACTTGGTGCTCCATCCAAAGTGAACGTGATTAGTTTTCTAGACAGGAAGACAGATACAGATAAAGGCTGGGTTTTAGCTACCAAAAAGACAGGTGTTTATTCTAAGCTAATTACCGAGTCTTCCTTTATAGAACAGGGAGAGCAGCAGGCACCTCCAAGAGGTTCTTTGTCCTTCTCATCTCTTGGATGTCTGTCTTGGCTTGCCTTGTCCGCCAAAGATGCCTGTCGCAGAGCCTGGGTGGGTGACACGGAGCAAACCCTTGCTTGGGTGGCCCGTGCAGGGTGCTGCGTGCCCAGTGCCTTGCAGGGGTGAAAATACACCCCAGCGTATGGCTGCCAAACCACCTCGTACCTACAAACATTTCTCCAGGTTCCATGTTTTTTATTTATGATTAGTTTTAATAGTGGCGCTAGTGGAAGTGTCTACGGAGAGAAAAAAAATGACTTGATTTCTGCTCTTCTCCCTCCCCAAACTCGCATGTATTGCCTTGTAATGTCACTTACAGTTGTGAAAACACTTCTGGGCTGAATGTTGGGGGTCAGAAGTGCAGGACATCATAAATTTTTAATATATGTTTGGAGTTCAAGTGTGAAAATCCATTATATAGATTATAAATTTTTTGAACAGGAATGTGTCTTTGAAGCATAGTGTGGGTGCTGCTCAAACCAAAATAATAACTGTGGGCTTCGGGAGCCGTGAAGAGGAACAGTAATTAAGGATCCAGAGGAAGGTCCAGGGAGGGGAAGACTGGGATTGCAACCAGGGTGCAAAAGGTGAAGATGTAATCAGCTGCTTTACCCAAGTGGCCTGTTGTGAAAAATTACAAAAAATAATCACCGGTAGCAGTGATAAGTAGTCTGACCAGACAGTGAGCACTGTGGAGGGGAGGGAGCTGGTATAACTCTGGGTAAGACAGCTGATTTGTAGTGGACAACTGACAACTTTAATTAATAAATAGTTTTATATTGATGTTTTTAATTCTAGACCTGACAAGTGAATATAAGGTTACTACTCAAATGAAAAAAACATGTTAGCAGTGCTCAGCATTGCCATTCAGTTTAACACAGAAGCAGAGGAGCAAGGGGAGTTTAGGCTTCCTAAATGTGTTGGAATCTGACTGAGAGGTAGAAAATTAAAATCACTGAAAATACCTTGTACACCTGTTAGAAGTATCTGCATGTTTTATGTGTTGGGGAAAAAAAGAGGTCTTGCTCTGTGCTTTCAGTTGGCTGTGTAATTAGTATGCAGTGTTACGTACTGCATCACAGTGAAATAGAGCTTGTTTTGCAAATTGCTTTTTCTTTCCTCTTATGCAAAATGAAATCCTTGCCACACTGTATTTCTAATTCGAATATATACAAATGGTACTGGTTATAAGGCAAAATATCATGGCTCCTTGAATCTTTCTAAGTTGCTTTAAAAATACATTTAAAAATGCACCATTAGGAAATTGGAAAAGTTGGAGCACTGGAAAATTGAAGGTGACTTAAGTAAAACTCTTAAAGCATGTGTATATAAAATTGTAAATTTATCAATAGACCAATGTATGTCCCTTGAGAGCATTCACAAATTTGAAGTTAGGTATACGTTTATGGCCTGATTCAGTGAGGTTCAGAGAGGGAGGGTTCACCCGTAGCATGTGTGAATGGGTGCATGTACTCGAAAGCTAAAGGAGTTATGTTCATTTGTTTTATGTGAAAAATCTCTGAAAGTTATTTTAGTCAAAATTCAAGCTTTCCTATACTTCTTAGGAATAAGTCTCCTGCTTACCCTAATGTAAACCAGATGGATTCATCTGAGGGTAGTTCAGCCTCTGACCTTCCTTAAATCCTCTTTCTTTGTTTATAGTAAGGATGACTTAACGTTTTGCTTAGAAGATGCAATAAAAAACTGACTGTGGAAAACAGAAGAATGACAAGATTTGCTTTCCAGCATTTACTTTTTTACTTTGATAAATGTCATACCAAATGGATTTTTAAATTAATTTTTAAAATCCTTCTTGATAGCTTTCTCAGTGACCTTTTATTAATACAATGCATGAAATACATTTTGTAACGAAACAATTAAAATACAGTGCTTTGACCATAAATCTTGTCTGTGAGACATCTGGATGACTTTCAGCTTTGGGACATTTCTCAGACTCTACATATAACATCTTGGCTCTGCAGAAGTCAATAGCAAACCCCAGACAGGTGGTCGGGCCGGGGTTGCACAGAGGCTTTTCTGTTTTTCCTTTAGCTTTAGTGGTGTTGGTGCTACTGCTTTTGTAGAGGAAGTACATAAAGGAAAAGGGGTGGCAAAAAAAAAAAATCTTCAAAGCTAGCATTGGTCACTCTCCGTAATAAGTCTGAACAGCAGAAGGAAACCTTTTGATCCAAGTTACTAAATGCTTTTCTCATAGTAACCTAATTTATAGCCGCCTGGAAAAGACTTTTCCTGAGACTGGGCAGTATTGCCTTGCATCGCACTTTGCTGCCTTAGCGAATGCAGAGGGAGGGGTGTGATGTGGGAGGACGACGCTGTTACCGGCACCTTGCATTCAGAGCCAGTGAGACCCTGCCCCAGCAGCCAGGTACCAGACCAGCTTAGAAAGCGTGGGTTGGAAATTCAGCCTTAAACACGCTGATAAAAACGTAGCCCTCTGTTTTGTGGAGTTGCCAAGGACTTCATGCTCTTTTTTTCTAGATTGCCCCCAGTGTAGGGTGCTGAAGGTGAAAATGGGGTGACTTTTGAACGTATCCCCAGGTATCAGAGTGACTTAGGAAAAATGTTAAGAGTTGACAGAAAGGGTATTGGCTACGAGATGGAAATGAGCATTTTCTTAGGTGAGGGTGTGGATTGCATCTCTTGACATTTCTGCCATACTATTGGTTTTACAGTGTGGGACAGGATAACTATTCTCAGGACTCTTGTTGCTTAAATTACCACCTGAAAACAGTTCTTTTGATCCTTCACCCCTCTAGGCTAAGCAGTTGTTATTACAGCTCTCACAGGGAAACAAGTCCATACTCGCCTTTGTTGACAATTGAAGTCAACAAGCAATAATAAAGAATGTTGGCCCAGACTTCACCTGTACTCATCAGGGGTAGGTTTAAGACAAGCAGACTTTAGAGATTATGTGCAAATGATAATCCACAGGATTTACCTTTGGCCCACAGGTCATTCTCTCATCCAGCAAGTGTATCATAAGCTACACTAAGAGAAAAAATCCCCTCCTTTTTTTTACCCCAAATATTTAAATTTTCTACTCTCGCCATTGAACTAGTTTCTTTGGGATGGCCTTTTCTCTTCACCCAGTTCACTTTCAGCTTCTTTTCCTTCCAGCTGGTCCATTTATACTCTGCATGTGCTCCACTATGAACTCACCAGTGAACCGATTGTTAATCGATGCATCCCACACCACCCCAACATTAGAAATCACCTTACAAGAAAGGCTCATACTTTTTGGCTGGAGCTCAGAAGCGTCATCCAACATTTGAGAAAGACCCCATATAGCTGATGTAGAAGTGCTTTTATGAGGCTACTGTTGCTCTGCGCTGGCTACATGGGTTGTTAAGGGGGCTGCAGCTGAATAATGCCCTTTGGTTTCAGAGGTTAATGCAGTAGAGAAACCAGATAAATTCAGGCTGAGCTCAGACTTTAGTCGTGTGCAGGCTGGTGGAGAGAAAGTCTTTTGCAGTAGTCTCTGTGTACCACATGGAAGGCACTGATTTGCACGGCTGGATGCAAGCGTGGATTGCCCAGTCGTCCTGCTTCTGTAAAATAGGATCGAACATGGTAGGTTGTTTGGAAAGCACTTTGAATTTAACATTTGCTCCATAGGCTGTGTACTGGAATGATGGCATGTTGAGGTCGTGGGACTCCAGGTAGTCAAGCTGTGCACAGTGTGAGCATTGCTGAAAGCATCTCCCGTTGTTTTGTGGCATGAGCGGCTGAGCATGTGGCAAATATTGATGCTCTTTGTGACTTGCAACTGGAATCACTGAAATGCCCTGGGTGGTAGCTTCTGAAAGGAGGTTTAAAAAGCATCAATAGAAAATGTATCTACTTTTCTGTTTCAGCACTTGGGAGAGAATTTATGATGTATAGATAGAGTTCATAGATGTTTCAAGCATTTCATATGTGTGTGTTTAATGGAATGGATTGCCACTTTACTGAACATAGCATCAAATCAGCTTTGTTAATTGAAAAAGATTTTTCACATTATTGCTAATGATGTGACACAGTTTTGTTAGAGATGGTGCATAAAATAGTGCTACTTGAAATGACATTAATGTATGCATTTAAATTCCTTTTTTCCCATTTACGTGCATTATTGATTTTATTTCATTGTTGAGGAGATAATGGATTTATAATTAGAATACAGTCAACGTAATCAATGATGAGATTATTAGACTTATAAATAGAACTTTAAAACTACGATGAGGTAATTTCCCAGTGTAACGAAGGATCAATAATTAGAGGTTTGCTTTGAATCTGAAAGTAGTACTTGTAAGATTCAAGCGTGAAACACTTCTAGGCAAGTGAGTCCATATAAATTATTATACAAACTGATGTTGTGGTTAGGCATTTTCCAGACTTGACCTATTATTATTACTACTTTTGTTTGGTGCCCAAGTGTTTATGAATTAATTCCTCTGGGTTTGCATAGTTGCCACTCTCTCAAAACTGGATGAGTTTGTTCTTTTCTGATACCTTAGTTGAAGGAAGCATTTGAAAGGTGCCATAGGCAGGAGTCCGTTGCTGTGGTTTTGGTGGTGTTAGGCAAAGGTAATAGATCTACCATTCAGAACCTCCCCCTTCTGCTTCTTAAAAGTCATGGTGGTAAAGCTGGGCAAGGTGGTTGGCTATTCTAGGGGGGTAGATGGCAGTGGAAGGATGAAGAAGGGGAGAGCCCTTGTGATGCCTGGCTTGGGAAGGGTCTGGGTTTAGTTGGTCCATGCAGAGTAGCTGTGTAGACATCCCCCTGAGACTCACCAACCTCTCCTGACGACTCTGAAGTACACATGGGGGCCTATGGGAATGGTGCAACCTCCTGTTATTAGTTAAGCTAAGAAAGACTCTAGTGAAAAGATTGTGTAGGAGTGATAAGAACATAAGAAATATCCTACTGGGTCTGAGCTGCAGCCCATCTAACCCAGGGCTGTCTCTGGCAGCAGAGTTGGAAATAGTGTTTAGGGAGAGCCATGGAGCCTGCATGCTTTCTGCAGTCTGCTCATACTCTCCATCATGCACAGTTGGGGAAGTCTCAGGGACACATCGTGTCTGTTCCCTTTAGTATCTGTTTATGGTCCTGCTGTGCAGGAATTTATCTAATCCCTGTCTGAGCCTGCTGACACTCTGCCTCCACAGCCTCCTGGGTCAGCAGGTTCCACAAGTTCACTATCCCCGTGCAAAGAAGTACTCACTTTCTTTCAGCTTAGCTACCACCTCCATGACTTTGTAAACCTCGGTCAGATGCCGCTCAGCCTTCCTCTCTACAAACCGGAGCCCCAGCCTCTTTCATCTCTGCTTCTAGGGCAGCTGCTCCATCCTGTTGACCATTTACTTGTTTGGCTCTGTCCTTTCCCTTACTTCACTTGAGATGCAGGACTAGGACTGCACCTGGTGCTCAGTATGTGAACCCCCTCCTTCTTGCTCTCAGTGCCCTGCCTTGTGATGTCCAAAATTTGTTTGGGTGTTTTGGTTTTTTGGGTGTGGGTTTTTTTTTGGCTGCTGCTACATCTTGAAGCAATAATTTCAGAGGAACTGTCAACGACCTTTAGATCTTCTGAGTTGTAACTGCCGGTTTTGAGTTCAGCATCTTTTAGGTGTGGTTTAGATTATTTTTGCCTAAATACATGATCTTATCTATGTCAAATCTCATCTGACACTTCTTTGCCCACTCACATTTGGGAAGTTCTTCTGGAGTTCCTCATCACTGGCATGGCATTTGGCCATTTGAAAGAGCTTTGGGACATCTGCAGACTTGGCGATTTCACTCTAGTCATAGTGAGTCATGTCTGTGCATCTGGGTTACATGGTTTCCACGTGGGGAGTAAAGAGCAGGTCGGCAGGGAACAGCCACAAGGAAAAAAGAGCAGCGTCTGCACAGCTCCATCCCTAATTTGGAAGGTCCTTCAACAATGATTACATAGTCAGAGCTGTCCCGTGTTTGCGAACTTAATGCTGCTTCATGAGCTTGCCTTGTTCTCTAGATTTGGGTGTACTAAAGAGCTAGTTTTCCCTTCATATAACGAGGTCTTGTACCTCTTCAAGCAAGATACTAGTCAATGGGTGCCTTGCATGTGGTAGCTGTCAGGCAGATTGGTCCCAACGGATGTTCTCTTTGAAGTAGTTACATCTAATATATAAGCAGTTCAAGCATGATTGAAATGGTATGACAGTCTCCGTCCACCTTTGCCTTTATTTGCTGACATTTTATGTCAATCATTATAACAATATAATGATCGTAATAAAATTGTAAGACCTGGAATTCTTGGGAACATGGTTATTCCATTTTGCTGAATAGAGAGTAATCAAGGCACAGTGAGATTTTGGTTGAGTTGCCTAAAGTCATTGAGAAATTTTGTTGTGGAGTCAGGAAAGCGACACAAGTTCTCCCGATTCAAAGTTCTGTATGTGTCCTGTGATTCACTGCTGTTAGGGACGCATCTGGCCTGTGGAAGTCAGTCCTAATGGAAGAGCATTTGTCTTCTTGTAGGAAACCCAATTCTAAGCTGACAGCAATTTGCATTATTATGAGCTTGTTAATGAATTCCTTCGCTTGCTCGTATCAGCCTCTGACAAAAAGCAGGGATTCAACTGTATATTTGTCCACTTGAATAAACAATTCATTTTTAATTTTGACCACAATGGTAAATTAAAACACCCTGAGCAATACACAGCTATATTTTTTTGGCTTTGGAGGCTGTAACTATTGTAATACATATCAGCAGGGAGGGCTCTGGGCAACATTCCTGATGTTTGCCTGGAGGCATTAGAAGAAACAGTTCCTCTAGTCTGTTTTAAACCCACTGCACGTAAAAAGTCCCAATTTCAGAGTGTTTATGTGCAGCAGGATCTACGTCCTTCTTGATAGCCCTTTTTCATGTCCTCCTGACTTTCCAAGTGGTGGGTTTATATGTGCAGATAGGAGGGTGACTTTTGTGTGACTGGTGGGCAGATAGCTGTGAAGAAGGAAAAAAAATCGTCACTTGCTGCCTCTTTCGGTACCACTGTCCCAAGTGGCTGAAATGTGAAGTAATTGGTCCATCGCTGCCTGCTGGCATCTTTGTGCTACCAGAACCCTGGCTGCAGAGACCTTCCAGCCTGGGAACATGGGCAGGCTGAAGGAAGGAATGGGCGTTTCATAGACGAAGGAGGCCTGCCCAAGACCTGCCCAAAACCTTAATACATTTCTCAGGGACCAAGGAGCATGGTTTAGGAGAGATCTTGGGCCAAGGTGAGATCAGGAGCCCCTGGTCAGAGGGGAACAAGCTGCCTCTTCTCCATCCTTGTTAGCCAAGGGCATCAGCTCTGGATGCAGCTGGGTACTGCAGTTGAAGGATGAGGTCCTTTGTATGCATGAAGCACAGACTGCTAGTGATTTTTGGTGGTGAAGATCCAAACCCTTAACCTGTCTTAGTAATTCAGATATTAATCCAAAAAGCAAGGGCCCTGAGGTTGTCTTTGGATCTCCTATATTACTTTCCAGTCTGTGACAGCAGATGAGCCCTCCTATTTCTATTTAATTGTACTTCTCTGTGAGATCAATGATAAGCCAGGCATTAGCAGCTCTTGTAGCTGAAAACCTGTTTTGGGGGAAGGGATATTATGCTCTGCACTTGATTCACATTGAACATGAGATGCACATAAAAGTCTGAAACTACAGGTTTAGGCATTCTTGTTACCACATTGCAGCTGCAGGTTATAAAATGACTACAGTAGTGTATTGTAGTTATAAAATGCCTTAGTTATTTTATAATGAGCCCCGGCAGAAACATTGTCAAAAGGCGGTAAAAAGTTTATCCAGACCACGTTTCACTTCAACCTGGCGTATACTGCACAGTTAGCTTTACATAATGCTAGGCAGTCTGAGGAGGAGACATTTCACATAGAAGACGTATGCAGGACTTATCCATGCTTATGGGAAGGAAGGGTTTATAGTATGAGCATTATCCAGATAGAGATTTACGTCACATTTGTTCCAGTTAGTGGTAGTAGGTCATAAGAGTCTTAGCATGAACCATTTAGGGGGAAAATGATTGTTTTATCATATACAAACAGTAGATTTAATATATTGCAAAATCATTAGATGAAGCAGTTTTTACAATTTAATTGGCTGTGACGTTCCAGTCTGAAAGAGGAATATAGTAAGTTAAAGCAAATACTAAAATTCTGTATGCCTGCCTGCTAGTCAGAAGGGGGTAAGAACAACTTTTTTAAAAAAAAAAAAAAGTCCCAGTACAGACTCAGGCTTGATCTTGTTAGAGCTTCACCTGCAATTCAGTGTTGAAGCCCTGCTGAATGCTTTCATTATGGGACCAATTTTTTAAAATAAAATAAATTATATGGAGTTCTGACTCTGATTACACAGATGTGTATCAGACTCGTTGATGCTTTTGTAATTTTCTCCACTCCCTCTTCTGTGAATCTGTTCTTGATACTTATATTTAGACATCTTATCTGATTACTTTCTGTTGCAGCTTTATCCAAGCCTCTGGTTTTCTTTTACCATCACAGTGCAATCCCAGGACTGATGTATTTTTCTCTAGATTTTTATATTCCCATGTTTTTCTTGCCTGTCACCAGGCACATATTTTGCACAAGTTACGGAGACAAAGTGGCAGCACTTAGCTTGGCTTTTTTGGATCCCTGGACAAAGGTCAATGTCCAGAGAATGGAAATATTCAGGGAACTGGAAACATTATGGCTTAGGTTTTGGCTTTGTGCTTCAAACTTGTAAAGAGCTTGTTAGGGTTGTAATTGTCCTTTAGATGGTAAAGGCTGTGGACTGTGTACCTGGGAATTTAATCTATGGCCAACTTCTTTACAGTGTAATTTTGGACTAGTCTGACTTGTTTAAACCTGGGCAGATGTTTCCTGCCATCTGGTCACAGCAGGGAACCTGTGTGCTGGGAATCAGGGACAGGGCAGGGGATGCCCCTGCTCTGCCCAGCACACCTCCACACCTGAGGATGTCAGGTCGCCTCCGACTCTTCCTGCCCTCTCCCCCAGCCTTTGGCCATCTTAACGGGGAACAACTCATGCTGTCATTGCTTGTTGTGGCCCTGCCAACCTCAGCTGCGTGTGTGGATGCTGCCAGCCAAAATGCAGCATGTCTAGCTCTGCTCCCATGTCCTCAGGATGGGCGCTGGGACCCGCTACCAGAACCCTCCCGTCCATGACGCAGGCACCGATACGAAGCACTGAGACATCGGTCATTCCTGCATGTGCAAAACGCCTGGTGTGACACTTTCAAGCGTTGTCCTTGCTGTGCACCAGTTTTCATGTGGCTTTGGAGCGAGTAGAGGGAAGGGGTCCTATAGAGCAGTTTTGGAAATCCTTCCTTTGAGGATTAGCTGGTTTCCAGAGGGTTAATGGCTTTTGTCCGGCAAACCTTTTCTTAGAAAATTAAAACAAACATTAATCTCTGGATGCGGAGGCCTGTGACACTTTAAATATTCAGTGCAGTCAGTAACACTTTATAGTGACAAGGTTGTGATTTCTGCGTTTGATCATGAGTGATTTATGAAAATTTAGTAAATGGTGAAGCACAGTTCCCTCTCAGCTGCAGACTGGAGTCTCCCTGTGCAGACTTGCGTGCTTAAAAAAGTCATGCAAAGTTGCTCCCATTCCTCTAGAGAATTACGTTTCCCATACACAATCCCCAGAAGAGCATGGGTTGAGATGAGGGAGATGCATGAAATAATTCTTGCATTTAGTTTAAAAACAAAGCCCCCTTATCTTATTTGTGCCCCTTCAGCAGCTGTAAGCAACACAAGCTGAAAGCTTGGTTGGTGGTGTGACAAACCAGAGTGCCCCGGAGGGTCCCATTACTTGCCTTTAGTTTTCCTGCCTCAGGGCAAATGACTTGGACCTGACAAATTTCCTCATACTGGAGCCCCCCTCATCAGCTGAGAGATGTAGCTGTCTCAGGGAGAGCTGAACATGGTTGTGCTGGAAAATGCTGTCACTTTGGATGGTGCAAGCAGTCCCTGAAATGAATCCTAAACTTGGAAGAACTCGTTTTGGGCTTTTTCAGCTTCTCACCATGCAACAAAACTGATGTTACCTCTGTGTTTAAGAATACTAATTGGGTAGTCGAAGACTTAATGAAAAAGACACGGGTTGTCTTCTGCACTAGCCTGCTGATGATTTTATCTTGCATGTCTTACTTCACTTTTTCCCCCTTTACAAGAATCAATCCTTCTCCTTGGCTTCCCCTCATCTTCCTTTCACACGCACACAGAACTGAGAATAAAACTTCCAAATTTACTCAGAAATTACAGTTTGAGTTTTCAAAAGTGTCTAATGTGGGAATGGCAATTTACAGACATCCAACTTAGATATGTTGGTTTGGAAAGTATATTAACCATTGTATCTGAAATATCAGGGTTGACTTGGATATTTCAACTTAGATGCCTGATATGTCCACAATCATTGGTCTCTTAGAAATGTAGGCTTCTAAGTTTTCATAGAAATTAAAAAGTGGTGAAAAAGGAATGTATGTTATACATTGCTCATATTTTTGTTAAGCGTGAATAGCTTTTACAGGAATTGATCTGTTAGCAGATTCCAGTCAGTTCTTACAAATCTGTTACACTTTGCTGTAAAATTCACTGAAGTTTCATGCTAACTCTGCAGATTTCATATTTAGCTTTAGATTATGCCATCATTTAGATTATGCATTAGTGTCGTGGTTTAACCTGGCAGGCAGCCAAATACCACGCAGCCGCTCACTCACTCCCCCCGCCCCCCCAATGGGACGGGGAGAGAATCGGAAGGGTAAGAGTGAGAAAAACTCGTGGGTTGAGATAAAGACAGTTTAATAGAACAGAAAAGGGAGAATAATGATAATAAATAATGATAGAATATACAAAATGAGTGATGCACAATGCAATTGCTCACCACCCGCGCTGACCGATAACCAAGTAGCGATCGGTACTTCCTGGATCACGCCTACCCTTCATATACTGAGCATGACATCACATGGTATGGAATACCCCATTGGCCAGCTGGGCTGGCTGTCCTGATTATGTTCCCTCCCATCTTGTGTACCTAGCTCAGTCAGTAGGCACGGGAGCTGTCCTTGGATTAGGAGGGCACTTAGCAACAACTGAAAACATCAGTGTGTTATCAACATTTCTTCTCATACTAAATCCAAAACACAGCACTAGGAAGAAAATTAACCCTATCCCAGCCGAAACCAGGACAGTATCCACCCCTTATTCCATACCATTTACGTTATGCTTAGGTCTCACCTTTTTCAATACCTTTCAATTAATCATCACTATCTTTTTTATATATATACATATATAATACATATACATACATATATACATATAATACATATACATACATATATACACATAAATATATATATAAATGTCCATTGAGTTCTTTTAGTCCACAACTTTGGGCTCCATCTGTCATAACAGTCTTTCAGGGCCAGAAGGATGGTGTGTGGTGTTGGGCTGTTGCATCCTGAAGCCAGTTCTCATTTCGGTACTGCTGCCCTCGTTCAGTTCTATCATCGTTGCACTTTGCTCGGTTTCATCGGAGTTAGTTCATTCTTCATTAATCTGGGTGATTTTCACTGCTATACCATTGATAGCAACCATATAAATAATGATATACAATATCATATAACAATTGACATTATAAAATTCAGTTCATTGGCTATTTTCACCCAAAATCAAATCCCCTTGAGGTACACACCGGACTTGCCCATCCTTTCGCATCACCCACCAAGTGCACCCAGGTCCTTGAGCAAAAGCAATCCCACGGATGGGTTTTCCCTTGCCAGAGGCAGGAGTAACCCAGACTGTCTTCCCCAGCATATTTCTTATGTGCACGACAGGGACTTTATCTCCATCTACAGTACGTAAAAGTCTTGATTGGGCAGGGCCAGCTCGATTAACAGACCCCCTAGTGTTGACTAACCAGGTGGCTTTTGCTAAATGTGTGTCCCAATGCTTGAATGTCCCACCACCCATTGCCCTCAGTGTTGTCTTTAGCAGCCCGTTGTATCGTTCGATTTTCCCAGAGGCTGGTGCATGGTAGGGGATGTGATAGACCCACTCAATGCCGTGCTCTTTGGCCCAGGTGTCTATGAGGGCGTTTCGGAAATGAGTCCCGTTGTCTGACTCGATTCTTTCTGGGGTGCCATGTCGCCATAGGACTTGCTTTTCAAGGCCCAGGATGGTGTTCCGGGCAGTGGCATGGGGCACAGGGTATGTTTCTAGCCAGCCGGTGGTTGCTTCCACCATGGTGAGCACATAGCGCTTGCCGTGCCGGGTTTGTGGGAGTGTGATATAATCAATTTGCCAGGCCTCCCCATATTTGTATTTCAACCATCGTCCCCCATACCAAAGAGGCTTTACTCGCTTGGCTTGTTTGATTGCAGCGCACGTTTCACATTCATGGATAACCTGTGCAATAGCGTCCATGGTTAAGTCCACCCCTCGATCACGAGCCCATCTATATGTTGCATCTCTTCCTTGATGGCCTGAGGCATCATGGGCCCACCGAGCTATAAATAATTCACCCTTATGTTGCCAGTCCAGATCCACCTGAGCCACTTCAATCTTAGCAGCCTGATCCACCTGCTGGTTGTTTTGATGTTCTTCAGTGGCTCGACTCTTGGGTACGTGAGCATCTACGTGACGTACTTTTACAACCAGGTTCTCTACTCGGGCAGCAATATCTTGCCACAATGCGGCAGCCCAGATGGGTTTACCTCTGCGCTGCCAGTTGTTCTGCTTCCACTGTTGCAACCAACTCCACAGGGCATTTGCCACCATCCATGAGTCAGTATAGAGATAAAGTACTGGCCATTTTTCTCGTTCAGCAATGTCCAAGGCCAGCTGGATGGCTTTCACCTCTGCAAACTGGCTCGATTCACCTTCTCCTTCAGCAGTTTCTGCAACTTGGCGTATAGGACTCCATACAGCAGCTTTCCACCTCCGATGCTTTCCCACAAGGCGACAAGACCCATCAGTGAACAGGGCATATTGCTTCTCGTTTTCTGGTAGTTTATTATACAGTGGGGCTTCTTCAGCACGTGTCACCTCCTCCTCTGGGGATATTCCAAAATCTTTGCCTTCTGGCCAGTTCGTGATCACCTCCAAGATTCCTGGGCGACTGGGGTTTCCTATTCGGGCCCGTTGTGTGATCAGCGCGACCCACTTACTCCACGTAGCATCGGTTGCATGATGTGTAGAGGGGACACTCCCTTTGAACATCCAGCCCAGCACCGGCAGTCGGGGTGCCAGGAGGAGCTGTGCTTCAGTGCCAACCACTTCCGAAGCAGCTCGAACCCCTTCATATGCTGCCAATATCTCCTTCTCAGTTGGAGTGTAGCGGGCCTCCGATCCTCTGTATCCCCGACTCCAGAACCCTAAGGGTCGACCTCGAGTCTCCCCTGGTGCTTTCTGCCAGAGGCTCCAGGTAGGACCATTCTCCCCGGCTGCGGTGTAGAGCACATTCTTCACATCTTGTCCTGCCCGGACTGGCCCAAGGGCTACTGCATGAACTATCTCCTGTTTAATTTGTTCAAAGGCTTGTTGTTGCTCAGGGCCCCATCTAAAGTCGTTCTTCTTCCTGGTCACTTGATAGAGAGGGCTTATGATCTGACTGTAATTTGGAATATGCATTCTCCAAAAGCCCACAACGCCTAAGAAAGCTTGTGTTTCCCTTTTGCTAGTTGGTGGGGACATGGCTGTTATTTTGTTGATCACATCCATTGGAATCTGACGACGCCCGTCTTGCCATTTTATTCCTAAAAACTGGATCTCCTGTGCAGGTCCCTTGACCTTACTTTGTTTTATGGCAAAACCGGCTTTCAGAAGGATTTGAATTATTCTCTCCCCTTTCTCAAAAACTTCTTCTGCTGTGTTGCCCCACACGATGATGTCATCAATGTATTGCAGGTGTTCTGGAGCCTCACCCTGTTCCAGTGCGGTGTGAATTAGTCCATGGCAAATGGTAGGGCTATGTTTCCACCCCTGGGGCAGTCGGTTCCAGGTGTACTGGATGCCCCTCCAAGTGAAAGCAAACTGTGGCCTGCACTCTGCTGCCAAAGGGATGGAGAAGAAGGCATTAGCAATGTCAATGGTGGCGTACCACTTGGCTGCCTTCGACTCCAGTTCGTATTGAAGTTCTAGCATGTCCGGCACGGCAGCACTCAGTGGCGGCGTGACTTCGTTCAGGCCACGGTAGTCTACTGTTAGTCTCCACTCTCCATTAGACTTTCGCACTGGTCATATGGGACTGTTGAAGGGTGAGCGAGTCTTGCTGATCACTCCTTGGCTCTCCAATCGACGAATCAGCTCATGGATAGGGATCAGGGAATCTCGGTTGGTGCGGTATTGTCGCCGATGCACTGTTGTGGTAGCGATTGGTACTTGTTGTTCTTCAACCCTCAACAACCCCACAACAGAAGGGTCCTCTGAGAGACCGGGCAAGGTGGACAGCTGCTTAATTTCCTCCGTCTCCAGGGCAGCTATACCAAAAGCCCACCGATACCCTTTTGGGTCCTTAAAATACCCTCTCCTGAGGTAGTCTATGCCAAGGATGCACGGAGCCTCTGGGCCAGTTACAACGGGGTGCTTCTGCCACTCGTTCCCGGTCAGGCTCACTTCGGCCTCCAATACAGTTAACTCTTGGGATCCCCCTGTCACTCCAGAAATACAAATGGGTTCTGCCCCTTTATAGCCTGATGGCATCAGGGTACACTGCGCACCGGTGTCTACGAGAGCCTTATACTCCTGTGGCTCTGATGTGCCAGGCCATCGAATCCACACAGTCCAGTAAACCCGGTTGTCCCTTTCCTCCACCTGGCCGGAGGCAGGGCCCCTCTAGTTCTGGTCATAGTATCCGCTTCTCACTTCTTGCAAACGTGAGTCAAGAATTCCTTCATTACAGTCCAAAGTAAGATCAGCCCTTCTACTCTGTCTGGGGAACTGTTCACTGGAAACTGGACCGTCGTGAGACAGGGTTTTCCTGAAAACTGGAGCAGCATTTTTCCTGGGAGAACCCCCTTGTGTGATTGTTTTTCCTTGCAACTCACGTACACGTGCCTCTAGGATGAAGGTAGGTTTTCCATCCCACTGCCTCATGTCCTCTCCGTGGTCACGCAGGTAAAACCACAGGGTGCCCCGTGGTGTGTACTTTCGATATCCTCTCTCTTGAGGAGTAAAACGCTGACTCCTAACGGCTGAGATACTGGTCCGTACAGGTGGAGAATAGGACCTATTGTCTTTGAGTTGCTGGACCTCTCGGGACAGTTTCTCTACAGCCGAGACAAGGGAGGAGGAGATAGTTTCTTCAAAATCCCGAAGTCTGCTAACCACCTCATCCACCGTTGGTGCTTCTTCCTCTTTCCAGCACAGTACTGCCAACGAACTGGCATACGATGCTGGTGCGCTCCGTACCAACTTCCGCCACATGGGTCGCGTGCACTGGACGTCATCTGGATCTTTGGGCGTTTGGTCGTCTTTCAGGTCACTATAAACCACCTCCAGCACGCCTAATTCTCTCAGGTACTGGATACCTCTCTCCATAGTGGTCCATTTGCCTAGGCGATATATAACATCTTCCTTGAAGGGATACCTTTCCTTCACGCCTGACAGCAGTCGCCTCCAGAGGCTGAGGACCTGTGTCCCTTTTCCAATTGCTTTGTCAATGCCTCCTTCCCTAGCAAGGGATCCCAGCTGTTTGGCTTCCTTCCCCTCCAATTCCAGGCTACTGGCCCCATTATCCCAGCATCGGAGCAGCCAGGTAACAATATGCTCGCCTGGACGACGGCCGAAATCTTTCCGCATATCTCGCAGCTCACTCAGGGATAGGGATCGGGTGGTTTCCGTCTCGTTTATGAGTTCTTCCTCTTCCTCCTCCCCTCCTCGTGATGGCCCTGGTCTTTCATCATCCCTTTCTAAACGACCTGATCTCCGCTTCCAAGATTTCCTCTTCTGTACAGGGGCAACGGATACCAGCAAGGGTTGGTCCTCTGGTTCAGCTGTAGTGCCTGTTGCTGGGGTTTGGGTAGCTGCAGTGCTTGTCATGGGGGTTGGAGTAACTGTAGTGCCTGTTGCCGGAGCTTGAGTGGCTGCAGTGCTTGTCGCAGGGGTTGGAGAAGCTACGGTGACTGTTGCCGGGGTTTGAGTAGCCACAGGGGTTGTCGTGGGGGTTGGAGTAGCAGCAGTGCCTGTCGCGGGGTTTTGAGTAGCCACCGTGTCTGTAGCCGCCCCCGAGACTCGCCGCTCCGCCCGCCCTGATGAGGCACCGCTGCTTGCCCTCCCTCTTTTCTTGTTTCTGAGGGTTGATCTCTGGACAGTATTCCTGAATAGTTGTTTAACCCTAAACAAGGCCTGAACCACATTCAGGAGACATAGCAATATGAACATGCTTGTTTGAGCATCCCAAGGATATTCAAAATTCTCAGGGAATATTGTGGACATCTTTGTAAAGAGGATAGAAGAAAAAGGAGTTTCTGACGATATGGAAGGGAAGATGAACAAGTGGGAGAGAGTGTCCCATCCCGTCTCCCCCTTAAATTCATTCTCCGAGGAGAAACAAGTGCAATTACTAATAATTTCTAAGAGGTGGTTCCCGAGGTACAGAAATGACGGCAGCACTGAGTACAGATACCAGATTAGACTTACGACCAATGATTTTATCACCTCATAAAACAGCAACAAAATGATAATCTTGGCCCAGTTCCGAATAATGATAAACAGCACAAAAGGGAACATATACTGCAAGCAAGGTATTACATGACCCAACATTGAGAGCCAGCCCCATAACTTTGACAGCCAATACATCAACATTGTGACCAATCAATATAATGGATGCTTATAACAATTTTGCCTTAACACACTTTGGTCAGATCTATCGTTATCTCAACCCTTCGAGCCCCACGTTGGGCGCCAAAAAGGACTGTCGTGGTTTAACCTGGCAGGCAGCCAAATACCACGCAGCCGCTCACTCACTCCCCCCGCCCCCCCAATGGGACGGGGAGAGAATCGGAAGGGTAAGAGTGAGAAAAACTCGTGGGTTGAGATAAAGACAGTTTAATAGAACAGAAAAGGGAGAATAATGATAATAAATAATGATAGAATATACAAAATGAGTGATGCACAATGCAATTGCTCACCACCCGCGCTGACCGATAACCAAGTAGCGATCGGTACTTCCTGGATCACGCCTACCCTTCATATACTGAGCATGACGTCACATGGTATGGAATACCCCATTGGCCAGCTGGGCTGGCTGTCCTGATTATGTTCCCTCCCATCTTGTGTACCTAGCTCAGTCAGTAGGCACGGGAGCTGTCCTTGGATTAGGAGGGCACTTAGCAACAACTGAAAACATCAGTGTGTTATCAACATTTCTTCTCATACTAAATCCAAAACACAGCACTAGGAAGAAAATTAACCCTATCCCAGCCGAAACCAGGACAATTAGTTAAAGGACGATTGGTTAGAAACACATTGCTGCTTCTGCCTTCTTTTTTCAATATTTTGCTCAAATGTGATTTTCTTCATTTCGAAGTCCTGTCATCTAATATAGCCCCTGTTGAAAGTGAATGGAAAAATATGTCTTGGGAAGTCATCTTGACCCTGTTTTTAGTCTGAGACCACAGCACACGTGACAAAGGGTTATGATTTTCTTCCTGGAAGAACATACGGGAGTATTCAAACACTAATGTTAGCCTGCCAGTGGCTGCTGGTAGGGTTTTCTTCTCTTGCTGGCCATCATGCCACCAGCCGCCGTGGATGGCAGCCCCTTGGTGTGCCAATTTGTGAGCTCTACTTACTGGCCTCAGAGTTTCTGGTATAGATTTCTTAGTCTGTAAATTGCTAAGTCTGTAGTAAGCTCCGCTTATTATTAGTGCTTTGCATCAGTTCATGTAACTCAGAAGTTCAGATGATACATTTGGATCTTTCACAGTCTGCATTGTTTTCTCCATGCCATATACGTTCCATGGCTGGTATAGGTCAAGACCACACATTTGTCGCTTCAATTTGTTAATACTTAAGTACCTGCTCATATTGCTGGCATACCATTTTTTGTGCCAGTCTTGACCTCTAGCAGTGCTTTGGCCACTGCCTTTTTGCCTGCATCGCTAAGTCTCCTGAGACTTCTGTATTACAAAGTGAAGGGTTTTGCAGAGGGTTATTCAAAGGTTCCAGTTAGGCTTCTAGCACGGGTAGCTTTGCTAGGATTAAGTTAATCTGCGTGAATATTCTTCTATGTTTCAGCCTCAGATCTCTTAGGTGAGCTCTATAAAAGTACTTTTTTGTGTGGCAGTCTATGGTAAAGCATTAGTCAGCCACTCCATAATACTGATAATAGTATTAATCTTTAAAGAGCAGACCTTCAAAAGAGCTGGATGCACGTTCTTCTTGTTGACTTTGCTGGGAACGGGGAATTCAGCACTCAGCCTATGGGAATGAGTCCAGATGAAACTCCAGATGGCCTTTCATGCACCAGTCGAGCACTGCTTGGTTGACAAGAGTTTTCTTTTACTTGATACCTAATAATGGGGTTGCCTCAGTTCTCATGAGAAAAACTCTGTTTGGGTTGTCAGTTTATGAGAAAATTGAGGGTGTGTATGTAACTGGGAAGGCCCTATTACCATGTCTGCATATCTGCAGTTGTAAAACATGATCTATGGCAGCACAAAATTTAAAATTTGGTGGCATCCCAGGAAGTACTTAATTGCGTTTTGCTTCATTACAAGGCTGTCTCCTTTTCTGGAATTTATTTTAGCTAATTAGTTGGAAATGTCAAAGTAGTATTTCAGATGACAGAAGCATCATATATTATCATACATGAAGCAATTAACTCTTTTGACAAATATTTATGGTGGTGTCATCTTTAATTAAATCTTCAGTACTCCTAGACATAGAGCAGGTTCTTCCTAAAAGGAGGCCTTCCCAGCACTGTCAATGAGCACTTGACTGATGGGACTTAATTGAACTTGGTACTGAAAGAGTCGGTGGCCTAAGCATGAAGATACCGATGTGACACAGTTTCACAATACAGATGTCTGATATTTTGGCAAAATCCCAAAATAATCCCCCCGGCCCGCCCTCCAAACTCTGTCTCAGATGCCGCAGATGCATTACGCTGGAGAAGACGCATCTCCAGTCACTCCTGTTCTTCCACTGGAACAGTTTGCAGGAGGCAAAAATGCCATGTTCTTGTGCTGCTAAGATAGATAATGCTGAAAAGCAGGGCTGTATATATGTTTTAAAAAATCAATTTTTTTTTTTATTTAGTTCTTGGGGTTATTCGTGTGGAAACATGTTACAAATGTGACTGTTTGGTTACTTCCTCTTAAACAGATAGGCCTTGAGATGATGTGCCACTGAGAAATAATTCCTGACAGTTATAACTGAACCAGATAAACAGTTCTGCCAGCTCCCAAATAACACTCTAAAACAAAAGGTTTTGCTTATCGTTTTCCATTTGTTCATGCCTGTCAAACTATTTAGCTGTGCATTACCCATCACAAAGGGTCTCTGTGTTATTCTGCTTGTCTGCTGCGGTCATGGTTTTTACCTTCTCTGTTGCAGGACCTACTGCGGTACTCTTGTCCAGCTCTGTCGCTCCTCAGCCACTGCTATCTTCACCTTCGCCCTTGCAAAGACACTCTTAGGAAGTGCTGCACGAAATTTCTCCCTGTCATGGCCATTCAGCAAGTGTATTAACCTGTACATATGTTTTTATTTTTTTCAGGCAGAAACAGCACCAGAAAGTGGCCGGGATGGTCCCAATGTTCAGATCAGCTCAGGGCAGAACAACTCCGACCCCGCGGGAGCAGGCGGCTCGGCAGCCTCCCAGAGCCTGGTTGCTCCAGCCGGGGTCTCGGCAGGTACCTCAGCTGCAGCTTCGTTCTTCATAAGGTAGTTTTTCACCTTTCTGGTTTCTGTAACTGCTCATGGGACTTCAAACATTTGTTATTACATGCTGTTGAGTCTCCTTGCCATGTGTAGAAGGTGTAGCGTGTGGTGCTGGTTGCTGAGAGGTGGAGTTGGTCACCTCGTCGTGACTGTGGCTTCCCACTGCTGCTGGGGAGCAGGGATGTGATGGTGATGCCCCGTTTCTCTCTCTGGAGACCTCTATTGACCAAAACCCAAGAAAATGTGTGTTGGTCTTTGTCTAGTCCTTAATGGACATTTCCACCTGTAGCAAGTCTGTTATTCTGTAGGTTTCCTTGGAGCAGAAGGTGAAGTAACAAGGTTTTTTCACGTGGATCCTAATTATAAAAAGTGTAGAATTTTATTCAGTAGCATGGCCTATGTGTGCAAATAACAGTTTTTTCCATAGTTGGTAACAACAGTTAAAACAGTTTAAGACATTTTTTTTTAGCAGTAGCCTAGAACAATCTTTTTTTTTTCCATTCTTGGGTCTTACAACGAAAATGATATGTTAGTTTTGTTTGTGAAATGTTTGTTGTAATTAGCAATGTTGATTAAATGCAATAAGCTGTCAAGCAGATGGTATTTAAAACAACAAAATTCAGGGCTTTGTATTTGCATTCCAAACTTCTTTTTTAATTCAGAACTGAACATGTTTTGAGACAATATTGAAAAATGTATGTCTGTGAATGGCATTAAAGTCAGATTTATGCACTGAGTGAGGATTCTTCTTATCAAGTAATCATGGTGGTAATTGTATTGTTTCCTTTTCCTTGATCTTTAAAATGCTTTGCACCATTTACTGTAAGTTACAATCTGACCTCAGAAGGAGCTCAACTTCCCAAGTTCTGTTTTTTAGAAGAACATAGTACAGTGAGTCTTAAGCATTATATGCCTACATATCACGGTCTGTCTGTACACAAGAGGTTGGGAAATGACTGCCCCAAGAGCGGTGTGTGTGAGTTAGTGTTTTGTCTCTGTGCTAAGTGCTGCAGGTTTAAAGCCCACACAGAGAAATGGTTGCCTACAAAGGATGATTTGTTTCATTTTAAGATAGGTGTCTGGAGTCAGTGGGAGTGGAGAGGAAAGGTAAGGGGAAAAGCTCAGGCATCTCTTTTTCTGGTTTAGTTACCTAAATAAGGACAGATGAATCCTCTCTAAAGTACCTAGACGGGACAGCAGCACAGCTTTCATTACTGTATTTCATATTGTGGGTATGAACACAGTTATTTCAGAGTGAATCTGTGTGTTATAAGCAAATGTAAAGACTGTAACTTTCACTGAGGAATCCAGAAAATAAAATACCCTCCTTGGAATTGAGAGAAAGAAATCAGTGCCTAATAATCTGAAGTAAGACCCAAAATCTTTTCTCTCGGTGATGCTTCTGTCACTGGTCAGCAAAACTCAGTTCTGGTTTTATTGTAAAGCGACAGATCCTTACTAGTGATTGTCGTTGGCTTGATTCAAAGATTCTTGAAGTCAGCAGCAAGACTGCAAATGACATCATTGTACGTTGGATCAGGCCCTAATTGCTTCTCATGAATCTGTCTTTGCCTTGAGTGAATCAGAATTTTATAGCTTTAGCAGCTATGTGCTAGCTAAAACATTTTAAAACCCATTAGTACATTGCTTATTCCCTACCCATGTTTCCTCTGTTCAAAATTGATTCTCTTCAATTTTTTAACAGAAGAACAGGGCTGGTTGAAATTTTTTTGCACAAAGAACTTCTGTTTCTTTTTTTGTGGTTGTTGTTGGAGAGAGAGACTTAAGTGAGAAATAAATTTTTCCTTCAACAATTACCAGTTACCTGAATTAGTTTTGTAGCATTTTCATGGTCTTCATCACACTGCTGATTGATGTATTTCAGCGTTCATTTCTCAGTATTCCAGAGCCCGTCTAAGAATCTCGGGTTCCCTAAAAGCAAACATTCAAGAAACAAGTTCAGTTATGACTGGGATTAAAAAACACAAATTGAAACGCAGAAAATCTCACAAAGGCTGGGGGAGAGAGATCCATTATTGATCCCTGGCAGTCGTAACTGTGTTGAGCAGGTCCTCAGGTGGGTACCGTTGCATAGTCCTGGCCAGGCTGCTCCACCACCATCAGCCTTAGTCTCAGGAGAGGCTCCCTCTCCCACTGCTCCTTCTTGTCTTCCGACTCCTCCTGCCATGGGGACCTTACAGATCAAAGTTTCCATGCTGAGTCTTCCTCTCACCCTCAAGCAGTCTTCAGCAGGAGGGGAGAGTAAGAGGAGGAAATCTTCAAGGATGAGTGAGAGACAGATGCTGGCAGAAACCGGGGTGGAAGTGGCTTATCCAGGGACCACAAGTATTGGGATATCAACAGTTTTGGCTGGTTTTGTTCAGTACTGATGGAATATCAAGCTTCTTTGCTCCAGCCTTTCCAGTCCCATCTCCTCTTTCCCTTTGCACCATCCAGCCTTGAGCACATTGAGGAAGAAGGTCATCCCTGCCTTGAATCCTTTGCAGCAGCATCCACTTCTCTTCGCCTCTCTGTTCAGTTCATCCTCTCGCAGCAAGCACCTAGAGATGAAAGAGGAGTCACGGCACTAGTGTTACGCTGTAGTCCCTATTCAGTGTATTTGCTGAATCTTTCCTTACCATGTTTCTCTCCTCAGCCACTTAAATTCTGAACTTCATAGCAGGGCCAGTGTGCTACTGGCGTTATGCAGAGCCTGGCACATTTTGTTCCTTGTTCTCTATTGGAATAAATGCAATTAATATATTGATAATCACACACACACATATATTTATTTTTTTCAAATCATTGCCCTCTCTTTGACCAAATCTACTGAATACCTCCATCTTTTTACAAGAGCCCTTTTGAAAAAAGGGGCTGTGGTTGGGACTTTAGCTTGGGAAAATGGCTGTTTTGTCATAGAAATAACGTAGCTAGGCAAAAATATGCATGTATGTTAACATTCAGTGTATTGGGGTGCAGTGTTAGTTACTTTGGAAGACAAAGCCTTCATAGGGTGCTTGTGGAAACTGCATCTGTGATTTCCTTAGCAGCAACAACACTAGATACAGATTTTTTTCACATGAATAAAGGATTCCAGTCTTGTTCTTCATGAAACAGCATTAACTGTGTTTGTACAGGTCCTAGCACAATTAGCTTTTGGGCTGTGGCGTGGTTTCCTGGCAGCAAATAAATGTCTTTTTCACATTAAAACTAGAGTCTCTATTCGACAAAATAACACCCTTTGACTCTTGCTTGCGGGCTGTCTTGTGCCTGGGAAGGGAGGAGGTCTGTGCAGGGTTTGTTGGTTGGTTGGTTGGTTTTTTACTCCAGTTTGTTCCTCGGTGAGAGTCACAGCTTTGTGTTTGTAAGGTCAGAAACTCAAAAGACCGTACAGAGAGTTCATGTCCTCACCTGGGAAATAATAACTAAGAGCTGCAGCAAAACGTTTACTTGGTGATAAGAGGTACCCATGGTTAAAATGAGTATCTTTAAGATAGTCTTTGCAGTGAAGGCATTGATTTTGTTAAGCATATGTGCAGCCAAAATCTACATATTCATCCAAAGCTCTTTCTCATTTGAATGTCATATTTAATTTCTTCAAGCTTAATTATGCTCTGCTTTAAAAAAGAAAAAAAGTATTTTATTCATTACCTAGAAATGCAGAGTGTCTAGCATGGAAGTGCTAAGTATTCAAAATCAAAGCCAAATATTAGAGCCAGCAGACAGAAGCGTATTAAGAAATTAAATCGGTTTTAAGCTTTTTTCCTCACTCTGATCTGTCATAGAAGGAAGAAAGCTTTGATTAACATCTGACTGTGTCACACAAGCAAATTGCCAGATATTACTCGATGGTCATGTTACCGAAGGACCAGAGGATTTAGCAGAAAATGCAGCTTCTCAGTAGGTCACTGATAGAATAAGAAAGCCGGAGCAAAAAGCGCAGCTCATGGGCATGGATGGCTGTGAAGAGGCTCCCAGTTTACCCTTACAATACAGGAGGAGAAGTTTAATCTTGCATTCTTCAGATTTAAGAAGAATGCAGCTGGGCTTTGTCCCTTGGTGTGATGTGAGCCGTGCCTTGCTTAGTGCTCCACACTTTATACCTGTTTCCAGGTTTGGTTTTTTTTTGTAAAAGGAACCTGAACAAACTTTATATTACTAAGTGAAAATATGTGAGATAGTTGTAGGACCCTTCTGTGGGCTATGCTTGCAACTAAGTAAATATTGGCATATTGTGGTATAAAGCTGTAATAAGCTGTTGGGATTTTTGTCACCCGGACACCTGGGGAAGAGAGGAAATGGTGTTTCCAAGAACAGGCAGGAGAAGGGCAGCGAGGAGGAGGAGGAGAATGGGCATGCACTTGGGAAGAGATTAACGGCTCTCTGCCAAAAAAGAAAATACCACTCCCTTGGGAGGAGAATCAAGGCCCCCTGAGAAATCGAAGCCATGACCGTTAACGTGCCAATTCCTGTTGGTGGCTGGTGACAGTGGTGGCAGCACCGCCCGTGCTGCTGGGTGGGGGTACGGTGTTTCGGTGAGAGCGAGGGTGTCCGGCCTCGGTGTACAAGGACGAGCTGGAAGGAAGGTTTGAGCAGTGACAGGGCAGCTAGGAGGAATCAAAGCTATTTAGAAGAAAATATGTATAAAAGCAAGCATGTTGAGGTGAAGACAAACCGTATGAAGTCCCCCATCTTAAATTTTGATCTTGTTTATGTTGGGTTATTTTCACATCTTTTCAAACTGGTTTGGTCACAGGGTTGCACTTGCTGCCATGGGACTGCAGCCTTTGACGCAGGGAAATAGCTGTATAGTTGCAGCTACTTTCCCTTGCATCCACCTGCTTTTGTTTGACGAATTAGCCTTCCAAACATAGCACTCACTATGCACTCACTAGTTTTCAGGTTTCTAAATTATTTGCAGTGTTGTTGGGCTTTGCTACATTAAAACCATTTAAGTTAATAAATCTGGAGAATCACAGTGGTGAATTACACCCATTATCTTTCCACTCTGGTCATATTCCTGCATGTTTGGGAAAGCTGTGTCAATTTAGACATGATATAAGACATTACACATGAAATGCTTTTTACAAGCAGCTTTTCTTAACAAGGTATAACGTACTATCTCTGAGTAATGTAATTGAACATCTTAAGAGTTAAAATAAGCATAGTTGTCTTTTCCTAGATTCAGGATATGCCATCATATTTTAATGCCTGTGAGTCGTGGATTAAAGAATCTAATTATTCACTAATGAGCAGTAATGGTACATATAAACTAAGGGTCACTATCCTATTACAGGCACCTGATGGTTCACTGATAAGCATTTGGTCATTAGATTGACCATAAAATATAGCCAATAATTGAGGTTACTCATAGAGCAGACACCTTATCAGCTTTAGGCATGGTGGGACAGCTTGTCAGTACTCTGTGTACTGATTGTGCTGTGACTGAGCATATGATTAGGGTATTGAAGCAGTCTGTATCTAATGAAACTGCAGGACAGGCATAGCAATATTAGCACAACCACTAAATGACTAATGTGTTTTTGTTCCAAGCCTCAGACACTTCAATTAGTTCCAATAAACTCTGATCTAGTGTAGCGGTAGGCAGAGAATTCAGATATTTTGTGTACAAGCTTTCATTACACTAGTCAAAATTTGTAACGTTTCGGGGACAGATGAAGTCTGTGTGGCTTTGAATGAAAAGTGATGGAAATAATAAAGGCTGTCGTTACCATTTCTACTTCATTTTTTTCAGTTTTGTTTTTGCATTTTTTAGATTTAGAATACTTTCTGAGACAATGCCTAGTGCCTGATTTAAAAGGTGAAGCTGACAGCAGCAAATTAGATGTCTACATATTCTGCTTTAAGGTCCATTCATGCAGTTCATGTAAGCTTGTGCATATAGATCTAAACTTAGAATGTGTTCCTTAGCATTTTGTACCATATGGAACATTAGTCAAATAGTCTAGTTCTTGAAGGCTTTTGTAGAGATATTGATTTTACTGTGCTTCAAACTGTTGCTGAGAAAATAACCTCAAAACCTATTCTTTTATGATTTTTTTTCCATGAGGATGCCTTAACTTTCATAAATTATTTAATATGGTGAAGGATGCAAAATGCCTTTTGTCTTTCTGAATTGCTGTTCAGGCTTCTGTGATGCGACCTTGGAAAGTAACCATAGAAACATGTTAAAAGCATCAACTGAAAATCAGTAGTTCAGTTTGACAGTGATGCAAATTCTGTGAAAGAAGATTATGATGTATTAGGAACACTTGAGGCATATATTACTGCTAACCTGTTAAACCTGATTATTCCATGACTATCAGTACTTTCAGAATTTAATGCAGGGGAAAAAAGCACAAAAAAATGAAACATGCATTTTTTTTAAGTTGCCATGTTTAAGATGTTTCTAACTAAATCACTTCAGCCTGTCATTCTCTGTCCTGTTAAAAGCAAGAATTATATTTCTGTTAAGCTCATAATGTAGTTCACTAGTTCTCTGTATTTAATAGCTGTAAACTTTTGCCCTGTACCCTGCTGAGATGCACTGGTATCCTGGCTTTGTGCAGAGCTGGCACAATTTAAATCTCTTTGACAGATAAAGTGGATAACTGGGTTATGAATAAGTAGTAGTTCACTAAAAGGTGAAGAAAACGTGTGACTCAGTGGATCCTGAGTTAGACCTTTTTGTGCTGACCTGTGGTGGTTCAGCCAGTCTGTGAGGCTGAAACAGAAGTGCTTGCTATAGTTACAGGTAACTGTGGTAAATTCTTGGTGAATGACAGGTCAAGGGAAGAAGCGGCGTCAGTTGTTAA
The DNA here is from genome assembly GCF_964195595.1 of Calonectris borealis. Classification (NCBI taxonomy): domain Eukaryota; kingdom Metazoa; phylum Chordata; class Aves; order Procellariiformes; family Procellariidae; genus Calonectris; species Calonectris borealis. The sequence goes on along the minus strand of NC_134316.1, from coordinate 11,512,417 downwards.
AGCTTCCTCATAAAGCACAACTCATGCCCAAGAAATCCTATGTTGAGGTGATGCAGGAAAATTAAATTTGAATTAATTATCTAGGAAAGCAGGGTACCAGCTCTTCCCCATGGGGCAGATATACCCAAAACCCCATTCATGGTTTGTCCCTAGTTCGCGGTGTTGTAGCAGTATCACAGGAGCTGCAGGGCTCTTCAGGGACGTGATGACCCGCCGGCATTGACGCAGCCCAACAGCCGCTCGGTGCATCAACCGTCTTCGTTAAATGCCCCGCAATGCCCCACTTTCTCTTGCTACCATTTGATCACTGTTGCAAGCCAGTCAGGAAGGGTGGCTGAGCAATCTGCGGACTGGGGGAGAGCTACAGATGTGCAGATGAAGTGGAGCGTCCAGGGGGAGCCAGATATATAATTAGCCTTTTCCCCTTAATGAATCCCTCCTCTGAATCTGGTGGGCTGGAGCAGCCTGCTCCTTGCAGACTGTCCTCCCCACTGCATGGTGCTGGCGAAGGAGGTGCCTTCCTGGCCCCCTTTTCCTTTCTGCATGGAGCTGGGGAAAGCAAGAAAGCCTCATGCAGATGTGCGAATGGAGACGGAGCGGGTGCCACCAAAGGGCTTGCCTCGTCTTGCCGGTGCCATGCCGCGGCTGCTGGAATGTGGTTGCTAGCTGTCCCCGGAGACTAAACATGACCGGTGCGTAGCAGGGTGCTATGCGGGGATGGGAGACAGGGCAGGGTGTGCAGCATTGTGCAGTATCTTATATCATCTTAGGGCAGCTTAAGCTTTCCTAGTTGCTGTGGCAGCATAATACTGCCTATAATTAAGGACAAACAGAACAGTGTATGCTTTAGGTATATCCCATTTCGCATTAGCCCGTAAGGAGGATAAATTAGAAGATAAGCCTGAATTTAGTAGGCTTTGTTCTTGGAAACAGAAATGACTCCCAGGACAGCATGTTTAAGAGCAGAACATCATTACTGGTATCATTGCTAATACTACATCATGCATTTACGCAGTGCTTTATCAGCAAACGGTAAGCCAGGCTCCCTGCTATGAAGAGCTCATCCGTGATGACTATGAGACTGACGGGGCAAACAGAGATGAGACACAGAGCTGTAGTTCAGCAAAGGGAGGAGGTAAAGAAATTGGAAGAGCTGAGAGGAGAGGGAGGGCAGAGTTTTAGAGCACTGCTGAAAGCATGAAAAATGTCCCAAAGGCCAATAGATCTGTGATCAGGATATGGCTATTTAATTAGAGGGGGGAGGCACTGAATCATTAGCCATGGTGGAGAGCCAGTGGTGAGGATCTGAGAGAGCCTAAGGGAATTGGCTGAGAAAGCGAAGGGTGGTTGTGACCACATGAAGCGGCCTTGGGCATCTAGGAGTCATTTGTCTTGGAAAGCAAAGCTCCCCAGTGTAGAGGGTTAGGGATCATGGTACGAACCAAGGAGAGATCGTGCAAGGCATCCGTGTCAGGGAGATGTTTGGAAAGAGAATCCTTACCTGGATACGTGGGCCACAGGGGTTGCGTGGGAGCAGGTTGGGCTACGCTGGAGGTGGCAAAATGAAGCAAGGAGGGAGTGCCAACCAGATTGGCAGGAAATAGAAAAAGGAGGAGACAGTGAAAGAGGGGAAAAAACGGATCTCGTGATGTGGGAACCTCACGGTGAGGTGGGATTTTGGAGAGGATGTTCTAAGTCTTTACTCCAGTTTCATAGCAAAAACAGAATTGGGGCATAAGACGACACTTGCAGTGTTTCTGGCTGGCCAGACGCCTTAAAGATCTTTATCATGTGAGGCTGCCTCTGATTTTTGTCAGCCCCAAGTATCTTCATGGATAATATAGGAGGTTCTGGAGCACCAGAGGCAGCCCTCCCAGGAGACATGGTGACTTTTTGAGCAGCCCTAGGTGGATCAGTGCAGACTGCTGTTGCAGCAGTTGGGTCTTGGATTAGCTCTATACTCTGAGACATTCATGATGCCCAGGAGGAAGAGCAAAGCAGAATAATTTAAAACAGATGTGCTCACAGATATGTTGGAGGGGAGAATCTGTGCCCAAGTTTGAATTTATTTGTGGGGGTAAATGGTGGTTAGTGGAAGGGATTTTAAACTAGGGAAAAGTCTGAAGTATTTATGGATAACCTTGACTGGAGTCATGCAGATATTTCTTCTTACTTTGTCCTCTCTATGATCTTCTGCTTTCCTAAACTTGGTATTTTCTCCCTTAATTTAAGGATTTTGCATATGATCCTTTCTATATTTTCTCGTTCATCCATAGCTGAATGCACCTGCACCTGCTTATTCTGTTTTCCTGAATATATGGAATCTCACTGTTGTCTAGCTACCAGAGTCTCTTTTTCCCTTTGGCTTCTTCCCTTCTTTCTGCCCTTCCTAGCTTGTCAAGAGGAGCACTTCTCTCGCCTTACCCCCACCTCAGCCCTCCCAGTCTGCCTGCTTTTTTGGTTCCTGTACTCCAGAACACCAGTGCTTGTTCTGACTCCGATATTTGGGGCTCCTCAGCTCGGTGGCAGTGGCAGCTGCACTGGTGGTTTTGCTGCAGTGGGAACAGAGCATTCCATAGGTAAAATGATAATGGTGACTTTCCTGCAGGGATGTAATTTGACAGTTTGCACCTGTTTTGCAACTTTATTAATGACTTTCAGACTCTTCCAGTAACGTATTTAACTATTTTAATACTTCATTGAGACAGACAGACTTAGCAGGCAAAAGAGTAAAATCAGACTGATTTTAGTTTTCATGGCTGACTTGCAGTCACTCTGACTCAGTTTACTGGGTGCAGGATGCGGTTTGCAGGGCAGATGGACTTTCAAGTGACACTGTCTCTACTCTGAGCTAGACCGCTTTGCTTGCTTGTGCTAGTGGCAAAATAAGGCATCCCCCATTATCATTTATAACAAAAATGAAATGTCAAGCCAAAATAATGCAGTATAGCTGCAGTGCTTGATCAACTGCAGGATTACTCTGAAGGTACTTTTAAATTCTCTGTGAAATAGCAGTGAATTTTGCCTTTCTAAAACTTCCCTCACCCTTCCTGCTGGAGAATGGAAGATGTTTCTTTTGGCAGAATATTTCACAGAGCTTAGCCAGTACCTCACTCAGCATTAGTTAGTGCTGCTTTGCTGGTCATCACTGAGTGATGCTCTTGGGGTTGCTTTCTGCTTTGTTGGGCTTTTCGTGTCCTCAGTGGTGGAGCTCACTTTTAAGAAGCACTGCCCTGTGGAGTTTCTACTGTGAGGAAATGACTCAGTGGAAGTTAATCAGCATAAAATGAATCTAATCTAAATGTTATTAGTGAAGCTACTTGGGAGTCCAGGGCAAGCTTCAGAATCTTCTTTGATAAGTCTCTCAAGCAGGTCTTCAGGAGTTGTTATTTCTGCTGAAATTTGAAGTTAGCATCTTTGGGTCAGAAGTAGTCAAAGCTCTCTGTCTGCAGTGATGGAAGAACGTGCATCTCACATTTTCCTGCTAAGTGCTATTTTAAATGGTGCTGCAATTTCAGCCCATTATACCTCTGAGAAGTATCGTTTCAGAACTGATGTCAGTTAAATAAATCACAGGAACGCTGGGCTTTAAGAAGCCCATGTGTGCCCCCCCGTTTAAAAATATTCATTGTGTGGGCATACGACTTCTGTACCTGGGTGATTTCCACTGCATCATTTAATGCTGTCAGTGACCATTTAACTTGCTAACAGTAGGAATAAGTAAATGCCCCCCTGAGAAGTTATTTGCTTGGCAGTATAGGTGTCAAGCCTTTGACTAAGCATCTGAAATAAAACCCGGCTGACGCAGGGCTGGATCCTCTGTGGATTTCTAGAGTGCACTAAAATGTGGAACTGAGGGAGCTAGAGGTGATGAGAAAAGTATGTCTGTGGGGATGGTGTGTTGGGGCAAAGGAAGGTAACCTGAAAACATAACCCACCCCACAGCTTTTATGGTAAAGGAGGCTTTACAGTTACAGATTTACATTCAGACTGCTATATGTGACTGGGAATGTGAAAATATCCCCCCTTGTTCCATCCCCCTCTTTCCCGTCTAATGTTTGCCTGAACCTTGTGCTTCAGATGAACCCCTTGTTAGCCATCTCCTGCAGCTTCTCTCTCATCCTTTCCACTCACAAACGTGCCTGTTTCTTCCCTGGAGCAGCCTGAATGAGCAGAATGCTTTTGCTTTTCATACCAGATTGTTTTTGATGAATAGCATGGAGTGTAATATCCTGTGTAACAAAAATAATTTATTGCCTGGTAAGTCATTTTTATACTGACTTCTTTCTGCATACCGGGAGCTGATATTGCAGGGCAAATTTTAAGTGATCTATTTAAGTAATTACTTTAATAATGAAGGGCTAGTTAGCACCATTGTTTCTGTTTCATTACTTTGTAGTTTTAAAAATGTCTTTATTACTTTTTCTTGATAGAATACAAATGAGACTAGAATTTTATTTTCCTCAACCTGACTGTTTCAACCTGACTGAGTCTATGTCTCACTGGCAAATAAGTCCAGCATTTTTGCCTAAGGAGCATGCTTAGATTGATGTGGTTCTGCCTGCTTTAGCTCAGTTAGTTCATGAAACAGACCGAGGAAATATTGCTGGCATTCAGGTAGCTGTATTTTCAATACGTAGCTAGCTATGCTGTGTGCAGCCCGGGAACTGACATATTTCTATATTAGGTGTTGACAGTCTTGCTTACATAAAGATAACCTACACAGGTTTTCAGCAGTTTGTCATATGGTACAATTGTAAACAGCAAGTATGGAAGTACAGTAATATGTTCATCTGCTCTTGCTTTGTTTAACATCATTAGTGAACAGAGCTGGAAATGGTATGTGGTGGGCTGCGGTGACTAGCTGTTATTCTGGTGTATATATAAAAAAGTCAGTTCCTGAACCCTGGTCCTGGCTGCTGAAGCAATGTTCTTTGGCCAGAAAAGTGTCTTAAATCTGCAAGCTGAGGAGAATATGGAGCTGACATCATTCACGACAATTTTGTAGCGGTGACCTCAGAAACCGCTGGTTTGGGAGAGTGGAAAAAATAGTTGGAGTGCAACAGGCGGTGCCTGTGAAGCTCTGCCCTTCGGTGTTTCTTAAACCTGGGGAAAAATTACGGAGAAGAGCTGTTGAAAATTCCTTCTTGGAAATGTGTGCAAATCAATTGAATGCTTGAAAATAGGCTTGGTTGGTTGCTTTTGTTTCAATAATAATGTGTAGCTGAGAGAAGGGATCAGCTCTTGGGTCTGTACAGCATGAGGAAGCTCTTCTGATGTCAGGGGTAGCCTGCAGGTTTGTTTTAACTTGTCATATTCCAGAAGTCTATTTGAGTTTATCCCAAATGGTTTTGCCTGGTCTTTCTGTGTGGTGCCTGAATTTGGGTGAGTCTTGACTATTGCTCACCGATGCATTAAGCCTGAATTCTGTACTTCATGAAGATCTGAATAGAGTAGAGGGAGAGCAACAAGGATGGTCAGAAATCAAGGAAACTTGACCTGTGAGGAAAGGTTGGAAGGATCGGGTCTTTTTCATTTGTAAAAGAGAAGACTGAGGTGCGGTAGTGGTCTTCATACAGGTAACAGCTGCTGCAGCAGAAGGAAATAAGGTCCTCTGCATGTCTGCTGGGGAGGTGGGGGAAAACAAGGAACATAAATTCCAGCAAGGCAGACTTACGAGAGACATGAGGTATGAATTTTCTAACAGTAAGGATAGTTAAAAACTGGAATTGATTGCCTTGGGAGGCTTGCTTTCACTGGAGGTTTCTAAGAACGAGTTGGACAAATATTTATTGGGAATGCGTTAGGTAAAGTTCATCCTACCACCAGAGCATTGGGAAAATGTAGATAACCTCTTAAAATCCCTTCTGGACCTGTGTTCTCTGATCAGCTGTGAGCAGATGATGCTCTTAATATGTCAATATAGCTGATTTTTATTTCTGCCTTGCTGATTTTAATAAGAGATAGTAAGAGAAAATTAAGAGGTCACTCAAAGTGAGAGGCTGAAATTCAAGCCTGAATTGCAAGAGTATGCTATATGCAAGAGGCAAGGTATGAACTTAATCTCATACTGGAGATGATACTTTCTCTCATAATGTTGCCTTGGTAATATCCCCACGTCATTAGATGTGGTTTGACATTTTGGAATGTATCAGAATAATGGTTTTCTATTGAAACTTTATTACCATCACCCATTATAAAAATGCTATTGTTTGAGGCTGTGCATTGTGATCCAGACGAACTAATTATTTATTGAGGAAGCTGAACCACTGAAATAAGGAACATGAATTGTTTGTTCTTCCTGGCAGTGCTTCTCCCCAGCATTGCTGGGACAGCTAAGCAAACAAAGGTTTGGTGCTGTACTTGTGTAATGGTACTAATGTGAGGAAAGCCTTTATATCTTCCTGAAGCTATATATGCATCACAGGAACCCAGTAAGCTTGTTCTAGGGGGAAGAACAGACCATAACCTCAAAATTTAACATATACTTTGTAAGTGACTCCTTGGACAAAATTTATTGTAGGAATACAGATGGTGCCTGTCCTTTCCAAACCTTCATCACAGATTTAGGCATTCTCAGTTTTCTATTTAAAAATGGCTCTTTCTGAACCAGATTTTATTTTCCAAATCAAATGCTGTTAGTGGAAACAGATACCTTGTTTATTTTTAAGTTTGCTTGGGATTTTGGGTAGGAACTGCACTGTTTCATTGTGCTACTTTTCTAATTTTAGAACCACAAATCAAACAGTAACAGCAATAATAAAAGTAATAATGCCAACCAAGTTTATGCTGTGAGTTGCGGAAGGCTCAGGACAGAGTGCTGGAGGGTGTATTGTAGGACATCCGTCTATTTGTTGTCTGTATTGACGAGTAATTAAGGAAACAATAACTGGAACTGCAGATACAATGACAGACTGTGACTTTCCCACTGCTTCTTTTGGAGCTAGTTTGCAGTGGGAAAGGCTTGGGATATTGGTTATGTGGTGGAGGAGTGATGCCTTGTTGGGCTGGGAACTGGGAAAGTTTGGAAGAGTCTTGCTTTAAAGTAGATTGATACCCAGTGTAAACCTGTGTCCAGAATTTTGCAAGCTTTGCAGAGGTTTCAGAATCAGGAGAAAAATTGCTCCCATGATGGCTGTCAAGGTCAAACCAAAACTCTTGAGTAAGTGTACTCTTGAGTAAACTCCAAAGTTCAGGATATTTAAGGCTTGGACTGTACAATTCTTTGGCCTTGACCCTCTCCGTGAAGCCCTTAAGCATTGGCATAAGCCCTTAACAATATGAATAATGACAGTGATCTCTGAAAGATAAGGCTGGCTAATAACACTGAAACTGTTAATATGTAATGAGTCATGCTAAAATGAATGTGCAGAAGTTTTCTTTTACTATTTTTGCCAGTGGAGCTTAATAATGGAAGCAGGACTCCCAGTTCTATTTCTGACTTGCGGCGGTTTGTCCGTAAATCCACCATGTCAATTAAATCCTCTGTATCTCTCTCAGTTGACCCATTTCTAGTATGTGTTCCAGAGTACATTCCACATCACTCTTCCTTCTGAAGCTTAATAAATTCCACAAAGTGTAAAGCAAAAATTTTATAATTTTGCATAGTTATAAAAGTTTCAAATCTAGTTTTCTTTTTTGTGGAGAAATTATGCCCAGAAGGAACACTGTTCTTTAGGGATTTAAATAGTGCTGTTTACTTTCACAGCTTTAATGTGCAGAACGTGTACAGTGAAAGTAAGCTAGAAGCAGCTTGCTGTATATCAGAATATCTGAAATGTCATGTTAACCACATAGTCAGAATTTAAAATAAAAAAATGTATGGTTCTTTTAATGGGCAGGCTTTGTAGCTACTGTTGTTGCACAGTCTTATTCCCTAGGTGCGGAGCATTATGCAGTTGATCTGGCCATGCTCTTCCTCACTGGTCTCATCCATGCATGGCAGAAAAGCTAGTAATCTGTAAATTGTGTGGGGGAAAGAGCAGGTTAGACACTGTCCCTTGTCATTTGATATTTGAGTGCCCCTGCATGAGCCATATATTAGTTTTATTTTCTACCGTGACATCGAGCTATGAGAAAAGAACTCTCCAGAGCATCTTAAAAGACATCTTCTATTAAAGATGGGAAGAGTTAAGCAAAACGCAGACAGTAGATCTCACAGCCAGGGGTAAAATAATATACATGGGTGTCTCTCATGCTTTAATTGGAAGAGAGGCATAAGAGTGGAGCTTAGTTTCCCTTGCAAGAATGTTTTGTAGAAAAGTGCTTGGTGGAGGTTGAATGGGGAAAGCGAAGGTAGGTGGAAAGCATACATCTGTGTCAAAGCTGTGACAAAATGCTTGGAAAATGCCCAGAAAAACAAATGACTGTAACACTTAAGTTTTGCATCATATTCCCTAGAGGTCGTAATTTCCCCTGTGAGGAAACAGAAGTTGATATTGGAGGAGGTCAGACAGCCACTGTGGTGCCAAAGATGGATGTGAGGGCCTCCTGTGCAAGATTAAATTTGAGAAAAAGAAGCAAATCAGGAAATAGGCATGGCACCTAATTAGGCTCCTGCAGAAAGTGATCTGGTATGAACCCAACTTCTGTCTTTCTGGTGCTAGGCAAAAAGGGCCCAGTTTATGAGAGCTTTGCCTTCCCTGTCTTCATGAGACAAATTCCACCTGAGAAAAGGAATACGAGGGAAAAAAAGTACTGGAAACTTAGGTGTAAATTCACTAATGGGTTGTTGGATAAGGACTGCAGAAAATCCAGCACTCTGGAGTGTCTCAGAAGTGGCTCCCTGTAAATACATACTCGCATGAATTTTACTGAAGTAAGGAGTTTTATGAACTTGGATTTTGTTTAATTTAGTTGGGCCCATGTCCAAACCAGCCTGGCCTATATTTTGGCCTAATGAGTACTTGGCTGGGATGCCACCAAGCATATTGCTGGTGCTGCAAGAAGTGCGTAAGGATTGATGAGTCCGTATGTGGTGCTCTTTGCCTGGACCAGTCCAGGAGCCCAAGCAAAGCATATGAAGGCTGCTGCCCAGCTGGCTTTTGTAGCAGTTAAAGATCTGACTGTGCTTTTTATAGGAGCTGACGATGACAGTTACTTACATTCATATTCAGAGTCTACAGTTTGATAGTGATGGTCCGTTGTACCTAAATTGCCCTATTCTTCCCATTAGATCCTTAACTTTTCCTTTCTTTAGAAAAACCAAAACCAAAACCAAAACCAAACCCAACAAGCTGTTTGATACTGCTGGTACAAGATGTCTGTGATGTTCCTACTCCAGAAACAACCTCATTTTAATGTCGGGCAAAGTAATTCTTGCATTCAAACACAAAGAGGTTGTAATTAAGCTTTGTGCACTGCTACCTGAGAAGAGATGCTTTTTAGATGTGAACCACATACATCGTTATTAGTGCAGTTGGCCTGTTGCCCATCGAAGCACTGATTATTTTCTACAACAGCTACTCTGGTTCCTCTGCTTTTTCAGTTTCCTGTTATCTCGCATGGACATCAGCAGTCCCTTTGCCAAATTTCTTAGTAAAATCGTGACACTCCAGACTCATAGGAAGAGGATTTATCAGCACTATAGCAGTTAATTGCTTTAGCTAGCATATGGCACTGTCCTTTGAACAGTGGAGATGCAGAAAGTGTGTGCATACTGTTGGAAGTGAATCACTTTGAAAGTTGTTCTGTCTTGGTGGGGGAGTTAAGACAAGTAGTAATGGATTTGGTATCTGCTTTTTGAAATGGTCCAAAACTGTGTTACTGAGCTATTTTGAGAGGTGCTAGACTTTAAAAAGGCTGAATTTTCTGTTTATTTGTTTATATACCTTCCTTAGCTTGGCCTTTTTGGGTGCATTTACTCATTGAGTGTTAACGCTTAGTTAGGTGCTTGAATACACAATTCCTGAGTAAATTTGTCCTTTGTATCTCATTCTCTTTCACGTATGTTTCCCAGAGGAGCTCCTTCAGCCAGACCTATTGAAGGAATAATTATTTCATCAGGATTTAATGTATATCTTGATTGCACTTTGAAAACATTCTCTTGAGGAGTTTTTATCGTTTCAGCAAGGGATCATAGCATGTAAACAAGGAAATAAACATTATCTTTCATATTAATCAACAAGATGATTAAATAATAACCACAATTGTTAATTGGTACTTGGAGATAGAAGGTAATGAATGTCTTGAATTCCACATTGAGAGTACCAACAGGTAGAGACTCTTTTCTGCACAATAAAGCTGCATGTAATTTAGGAGGCATTACGGTTTTAATGTGCAGCTGCAACCATAGTGAAGTTGTGCAACTGTCTGCCTGGTGTCCTATTTCAGGCATATGTTTTCATATTGGATGAGGTATTAGCAAGGGGATTTGAGATTTAGGTAGTTAAATCAGTTCTCATTGCCACCAAAAACCCGAGGTTTTGTATAAACCCATCCTTGCAGTGTTTTGCTTTGCCGTTGCCTTCCAGTTCCTGCTGGTTTCAGGATGCGGCAGGAGTCAAAAGCTGCTTCTTTCCTCAGAGGCAAGAGTCCAACTTGTCCCTCACAAGACAGTGGCTTTTGTCTCCCTCTGAGTTTGGAACTACAGCCTCATTTTTTCATCACACGAGTCTTTGTCTTTTTCTAAATACTGAAGTGTTTGTAGGGGGAGAAGGAAGCACGTAGGGGGTCTGCATCTCTAGAAGTTGATGGAAAAAGGTCCAGGAGTTTAGCACACACATTTGGGGATGTAGAGCACAGGACTGGGAATTCTGGAGATTTGTATTGAGAGTCCTGCCCCTCGTACTGACTAGCTGTCTGATCTTGACCCAAGTGCGTAATTTTGCTCTCAGACAGAACCAGTTCCTTGTACTGTAACTCATTGGAAGCAAGTAGTGCTGCTGGAAGAAACTGTGCAGCCCTCCTGCTCTCAGTGTTCATTTTTGCTTCTAACCTACCATAAATATAACCAAAGGAAGAGTTTCCTTCTCTGATCAGCTTTCTGAGCTCACTTAGTCTGAGGCTGCCAGATCACTGGATCCGTGACAATGTTAGGGGTCTAGATTTACTGTGCATTAGGTACGACAGCAAAGCACTGCCTTAGTTTCTCCATATGTCTGTTGCTTATAATACTTCACAGATGCTAGTGCCAGCTCATTCTCACTGAAAAGTACTTGGAGATCCTGGGCTGAAAGGCATGATAAAAATACAAAGTAGCCCTTGTATCAAGGGACTTTTTGTCATCACATATTTGTAAACTAATTTGTCCAAAGTTACAGGCCTTTATATTGCAAGCGTGGACCAGAAGACCTGTTGGCATCAGTAGTATGGTCTCAGGTCACCCACAGATGCTGGCAGTGTGACACTTCGCGTTTTTGCTGGCTTAACAGTCATTCAAAGTAATGAAAATAGCATGTTGGATGCTTTTACAATATGTATCTGGGGGTGGGCTATCTACTGACAGTCTCAGGGTCAGATCACGCAAGTCTTATTCAGGTGGCAAAGCTCTCCTTGGCTTTGACAGAGCTGAGATTTCACCCTCACTGCCACCCCCAGTAGCCCAGCGTGTGCTCGCTAATACATATATTTGTTCTGCTTAACTCTGCAAGGTGATTTTTCCCATGTGGGTTTTGATGTATAGTCGAGTTTCTGTTTTTGTTTCTTGCTATGCTGTTTGGTGTTGCTGAAGGGGAGTAGCAGAAAAACTGATTATGGTCCTGTTCTTATTCAGAAGGAAGAATGTTACAATTTTAATTGTATGTTTTAATTTTTCCTTCATCTTTTATGTTTTGAAATTCTGCATTTCAAAAGCAGGATCATTATCATTCAGCACATTAAGCATGTCTCTCTAATAGCTTTCCCTTTTAATGTGAAAGAATGGAATTGAGGAGGAAAAACCAATCTGTCTTGAAGGAAATTCTCTGTTATCTAAGGATTTTCAGTGCAGCCAACAAGAGAGGATCTTGAGCTCAGATGAGTTGGAGTGTTATTCTCTGCCTTGAGTAACTTGTAGAGTACAAAGAACCACTTTCATAATGTTATCACCAGCAAAGTCCATCTGGTCCTGCCAGTGACAAGGGAATTATTTCAGCTTTTTATTACAACAGTGATATTTTAGCATTTTAGGATTCAGCTGTCAAGCTGTTGGGGGAAAGAGGGGAAAGTTAGATTATAATTGGAACTCTGTTGGGGGAGAAATTAACTGAATATTTTGCCAGTAATTTTTCTGCCCATATTTCCTTCTATTAGTCTCCTGATGGTTTGTCCTTATGAAATCAGATTAGAACGCAATGACTTGATTTGTTAAGCAGGCAGTGATGACAATGAGCATCTGTTTGTCTGGTCCAGATTCCCATTAACACCTAGTAACATTGTCCTTTCTTGCTATTACTTTTATACAGAGCAGCACAGAAGCTTAACCTGTCTTCGAAGAGAAAGAAATACCATCCGCCCCTGCCACACACACACGACTTCTCTATTTATGCTACTAACTTTAGTGGCATCCTGCAGCTCTGTCCTCCCCCAGCACCACCATGCCTTCTGAGAGCTGTGTCCAAAATCAAGGACAACCCTGGCATTGGAAAGGTAACTTCGGATTTCGATTTTTTAAAATAGTTTTCTAGCTGAATTTTAACAGGGCTGGAAGCTTTCAGCCTAGAACAGGGTTCGATAGGCTCAAGGGAAGGGCCTTGGGATAGAGAGATAGCCACAACCGTTTGAATGGGCCTGAGAGCTGTTATCACCTGTTGACTTTGGAAGGAGTTGGCAGCCTCAGAGCAGATTCGGTGCTAGAGCGTTGGCTTCCTTGAAGCCAGTTAACATCGCTGACGACAACATTGGCAAAGGGTGTTTTGTCTTTCCCTCTATTAAAGCAAGAAACAAATTTTCCTTTGGTATCATTGGTCCAAAACCAATGCACATACAGGCTTCAGCTTTGGCAGAAGTGGTCTCTGCATTGGGAGGAAGGCTCAGCCACTGGTGGTGGTGCTCTCTGTCTGCTTGAGGTTAAGGAGATACATTGAGGGGGCTTTGTTTCCCACTGCTTCACACGTCATTGTAAATCAGGAGTATGTAAATGAGGTAGCAGGAGAGAAATAGATGTCTCTCCAACTTAGGAAATACAGCACCTTTCAAACTGTAAAATTTGTGCTAATTTTATTTAAAATTAATTAAAATACAACCCAATTATTTAGAGCTGATTCATATTTATAACTGTTTAATCACCCACACAGCAGAGTCTGAATACTTATTTACATAGGTTACAAGAGATTAGCGTTTGAAGATAGAATTGAAGTATGTAATGTGCACAGGAGAGCTAAAATAGGCACCTTGAGTAACCATACAAATCAGCATTAACATAAAGAGATTGTCAGCCTAAATACCTATAGCTGACACTGTTGCTCACAGAGAATACTCTATATTTCTGAAGTCAGTGAGTTTGTGCTAAATGGAAAACAAAGGAGTAATTGGGGCTATTTTAAGCAGGTGGAAACTCACAGAAGAAAATGTGGTTTCTTCTCCTGTTTTTCCAGTGTGTTAGAAAAGAGGATGTAGTATTACATGGTGGAATACAGCAAACCTGGCACAGTAACTTAAAGATTCCCAGGTGGAGGAGGGTTTGCTAAGGAACACCCTTTCTATGTGTGGTTTTTAGCACAGCCCTTTTGTTGTGCCTGCCTCTTCTCCGTGAGGCTTAGTGCTTGGCACCAGGAATAACAGGGAACGTGGCGTTTCTGAGGCGCTTTGCCTTAAGACCATTAAAACATGCTTGTACCTCCTTGTGCCTGCAGCTCAATAAAAGTCTTTGCATCTCACTGCACTTGTGTGCCTGCAGCTATGTGTGGCCAAGAGACTTCAGCCTTTTTCCTGTGCTTTGGGGGTGGCCGGTGGAGCTTACCAGCATGACTTGTGCCTCATGGAAAGCTCTGGTTTATCTGGTGTCTTCAAACAGATCAACAAAGTCTAATAAAGATCAAGTGCATGATCCCAGATGGCAGGAGATTACATACCTTGGGTCATGTGGTGTACCTACTTTCTTCTTTAGTGAGCAGAGCAGAGGGCTTTCAAAGGGAAGAGCTCTACCAGAATGCCAAGGGGCATGGCAGGACCTTGAGCAGCTATGCTGCTCAGCTGTGTGAGCTTCTCCTCCAACATGGGATATATAGGTATACCATGCTGGCGATGTGGGTGGTATTTCTCTCCTGCCTGCCACACTGCACCAAGAATTTTCAGACTTTGTGGGTCAACAAGCTGCTGTTGACCCTCAAATGTCTCTGTTGTTTAGCTCTCAGCTGAAGATACTGTTTGTTTGGGCCCAGCTGTGTCCTTCTCACCATGTACTTGTTGACCACAATTTGGAAGAATCCTGTGCTGTGCTGAAGAAGATAAAAGCTCTCTGCTAATTGAATCAGCCCTTTAGTTCTTGAGTTAAGATCTAGACCACCCAAACGGTGATGGGGTGTGCTAGTTACTAGTTTTAATGCTCCTCAAAAAATAAAGTGAGTAGGCATCTGCTCTGATCCACAGTTTAAAATATTAAACACCTCTCTTAAACCATTCCTCTTCTGCAACTTTATAAATTACAGTGTTTGCCCATAGGAAAAACCCTCCAGCAATATAGCTTTTTGTAAAAATTATGAGTCAGCACAAATGAAATTTCATGTATCCTAATTCTTAGAACTTGTGGTCAAAGGAAAAGTGTCAGTCCTATATAGGTGTTCTTTTAGTACTAAACGCTGATAGTTTCACCTTCTTTGAGCAATGCCAAGAAGCTTTTGGTAGCATTTAGCCCACTGTGCAGTAACGTTCTCCATTATAATTTCCTCTTCACCAGCCTCTGCTTATCAAGATTTAGTCAGCTAGTATCTCTTTATGAGGATGATGGGAATAAAGTAATTACCTTTCTTCCTCACTGCTTTAAGTATCATAGCAATTGAGAAACAATCAGCAAATGCTGGCAGATGTTCTGTAGTCCTCTGTTAACTTCAGTCCCTCTTCTTCTAACAGCTTTTTCCTTTACACTCCTCCTGGTTATCTTTTTCCGTGGCTTTTTGTTGCAGCCTGTCCAATAATAAGTACAAGATACGCATAGGGGACAGAATCAGTGATGGATTCTGGAGTCACTTTTTCCTACTGTGGCATCTGTGGCTGGTGCTCTCCTTGGTTTGTGTGATCGTTCCCAGGTCAGCGGTGTCCCTCGCCCTATTATTACCGTGCGGTTACTGTGGGTTAAGCAGCCGGTGGGGCCACCTTTTCCTTCCTCACCTCCCAGTTTGCTGCTGGGTAGTTATGATGTGGAGGACTGGTCCCTTGCTGGTTTCTGCTGTACAGGTAAGAATGTAGACGTGCTGATGGGCTGCCTAATTCCCATCTAACTTCACCTTACTAAGCTGAGAATGACCCATTGAGGACCAGTCCTTACTCTCCTCAAGGGGGTGATTTCTCTGAGCACAGATAGCTTGACAAGTTTTAATTCCCTTCTTGACAAATGGTTTCTTTCAGAGCAGGACAGGATTCCCTAGAGAAACGTGCCTTTTCTTACTGTAAAGGGACTGAAGAGATAAAATTTAAGGAGAAGAGTATAAGTTATGCGAGAATGAAAAATAGAGTAACAAACTGGAAACCCATGAAGTGTCCAAGATACTTCAGTGGGAGCAATGTGGCTCCCTTTACGAAAAGCTGAAGAGGTGAATGACGTCAGCTGTGTGGAAATACCGTTTATATTAGGAGGGAACTAGTGAGTAAGGCCTGACTACTACAACGACTAATTATTTTCTGTAATGACACACTCTAGGTATTCCCATTTCTTTTGTAAATCTGCTGAAAGCTTAGAGCAAAGTACATGTTGAAACATTTACAATGACCAATATCATTGGCTTTCTGTATTTCCCCTGTGATGGTAATTCTTAACATTTCCTCCCCCCACTGATGCTCAAGGTTGCCTTTTAGCTGGTATTCAATACATTGTAAGACACAGGAAGAGAATGTGGAAAATGTGATGTCATTTTTGGGGCCAAAAGGGAGAAAAGGGCTCCAGAGGGAATCCAGAAGTATAGTGTTGTAAGGCTGACTTTCAGACCAGGCAACCAGGCAAAGTGGTTGAAACAATAATAAAGGTAGAAATTAGCAGTCAGGGATTAATGTGATATAGTAGGGATCAGTTGATGGAGCTTTTACAAGTGGAACTCATACGTTAGTGTTCTGTAGAAGAGTCAGCGAGCATTTGAATGGGGTTGGTCTGGTTGATAGAGTGTATTTGGATTTTGAAAAAGCTTTTGGCAAGTGCGCTGACCTAGGTTTCTTAGAAAAACTCTAAGCTGTCATGTATTCTCTAGTGGTTTAATAACTGGTAGGAAACAAGAGGGCAGATCTGCACTGGAGCAAAGTTAGCAGTGGTGTCATATGGAGATCCATGCTGTTTGGTGTCTTCCTCAATGGTTTGGATGAGGTGGGCAAGCTGCGTATTCAGAGCAGCCAAAGCTAAAACTGACTGTGAAGACTTGCAAAAAGATCTCATGACACTGAAGTTACTGAGTGGATAAAGAGGCAGATGAGCTTTAGTATTGACTAACACAAGGTAATATACATAAGAAAAGGAGCTCTAACTATGCATGCACAAGTGATAAGCTGTAAGGAAATCAGGCATGACCATAACCCATTTTACCAGCCATCATGGAAGCTACAGCATTAGGTTTGTTATCATGAGTCTGAACTTCTAAAGAAATGCTTTATTGACTGTTCGAGAGGCAAGAAGATTAAGCATCTTTAGTTTTAGGGGATCTCTAACAGTATGTGATATAAATACATGTTCCTTTTCGGGTTCATAATGCTTAAATAACAGTCACTCATTGTTTTTTTCTTTACTCGCCTTCTTCCTTGAGGTAATATCTTTAAAGAAGTTTAATAGAGGATGGTAACAACTGAAGAAATGTAAAGATTTCCCCTCCTCCCCCATGTATATATCTCTATTATATAGAGGGGAGCTATTGCTGTGGCTAAGCAAGGGAAGAGCTGGATCCTAAGACTCCAGCATGCAGAAGCAGCAGCTGTGTTGGACCCCAGTAAGCCTAAACCTTTGGAAAAAAGACCTCACAAACAAATTAACATCTGTACCTGGAATTTTAACTTCCTTATTTGATTTGCACTTTCAAAGCTGCCCTACCATGACTATTGGCTTTTGCTGCCAAAGAAATTCCCTTTGGCCAAAGCACCGATTCAGTGGAGAGCTTCCCCATGCATTAAGTCCTTTTCATTCATTTCAAAGTTAATCACATGAGTAAGAATTACTCTGAATTGGAGTAAGGGACAGTTGACTCTAAGGAACTGACTGAATTGAGCATAGGCGGCATCTGGACTATCCTGGGTGTTTCTCTGATGACTAGAATTGGAATTAGTCAGTCTGGCTGACAAGTCCAGTCACTGGTTATGGGACCTTGTCTTGAACTCAGGACCTCGATGGACATTTGGGGAAGGGAAGAGGCTTCAATTCTAGCTTTTTGTAAGCTGTATGACTATAGCAAAGGCAGTAACTGTGCATTGTCAGAACTGCTGGAGGAGGCAGGAATGTGAAAACATCGTGATGGCCAGTTCTTGCACTTGAACTCAGTGAGCCCAAGATCTAAATTTCTTCTTAGTCTCACATCATCATTGCCATGCATATCATAGAGTTCTGCTGTGGTAAAATTGCTATATGGCTTCTTATGGTTGAATACATTTGTTGTTAGAGACTTACTACAGTAGAGAGCCTGTATGTATCTTTTGCAATTTCTATCTATAATTTCTCATTTTTTCAAGTACTCTCTTGGAAGGTGGGAAATAAATGTCTTATTAATTTCTTTTACATTTCACAAATACCAATTTTTCCTCTTATAATAATTTCATCAGGAGTGTGTGGACTTGTCCTGTGATACAAATCTTTAATTAAGCCTTTTGCTTAATTTTCTTTACTAAGAGTGCAAAATGTTATATTCTCTTACAGGTGCTTGCAGGGTTTGTCCATGTTCAGGAATACCAAGCAGGGAAAAGTTAAAAAAAAAAAATTAGAACTGTAGGTCTATCTGGGATCGATTTTTTGTGTAATCAACAATAATCAAACTCTCATGCACAAAGGAAAATCCCACTACCAATGCAAACTGGATGCTGAAAGGAATTTTGCTCACTACTGATAAATGTTATGTAGCAAATTTGATACCTTTCTCTTGAATGTGCCAAAAACACTAGAGTCCAAATCATTTAGCTGAATCCTACTTAAAAGGCAATGATCCAATACAGTATGATTCTTGTAACGGAATCATTTTTGTGGTCTCTCTGGGTGTTATTAAATTTAATGTCAGAATAGTAGGAAAGACGTCTGAAAGCCATTTAATATTGTCACTGGAAAGAAGTTAGATTATGCTCAATTTCTGACATTAATGTGCTACTTAAGATAATTTATCATATTGTGGTATTAAAAAAGACATCCTTTTTACAGTGGCTGCTGTGTAGCATTCTAATTTGCTATTTTTCTTTAGCATGGTAGGAAGCCTTTTTCATGCAAAATGTTTTTTCTGGGGTTCTATTCAGCTCATTCTTTATAATACTGCATCACTTACAACAGCAACTTTAAGTGCTTGTCTCTTCCAAGGATCCTGTCAATTTTTTATGTTAGAATGACAGAATCCTCCCATGTGAGACAATTGAAGTGGAGCATTTAAAGAGAACCTGAGTTGTCAGACATGTTTCTTGGACAGGTATATACACACTGGTCTCCATTTATGTGTTTTAGTCATTTACTTTCATTTATACTTTACCAAGCCATAGCTAAGGTACTGCTAATATGATTTACTGATCATGCAGGGTTTTCTTAAGTGTGCTGTTTGTCCCATTCACTGGTTCTTATGATGGTTTGATGACGGATAACAAATAGGTACTTAATTTTGTCATCTTTATTGCTGCTTGTTTCCTAATGACTAGAGTGTTATTTCTGATATAAATCATGTATCATACTAAGTACTCTTCTATCCATGTATGTAGTCCTGTATCATCCAAGGTACATACATCCCTGCTGAAATGCCTTGAAGTGCTTAAACAAAAATGTGGAAAAATTAGATAAAAATACACAATTCCTTCTAGTTTGTAATGAAATAGTTTTCTTCATGTCTCCTGAGAGTAGAGAATCAATTCTTCTTTAATAGAGTACAATACAGAAGTGATTTTTTTTTTTTTTTTTTAGGTTCTCCCCGGGGAGCTAGATGGTCTATGCTAGCATGGCAATTTTGCATATAAATTTGCCATCCATTGGTAGTGGCAGTATATGATAGGCTTGTAAGAACTACCCACAGTAAACCAATTTAGCAAGGGTTATATATCTGTCAGTTACAATTAAATCCATGAAAAATATTGGCTCTGAACTAGGACTTTTGTAATTTGATTTACACTGTAGTTGAAAAATAAGTTATTTCACTGGAAAATGGTCTTTATTCAACTGAATGTGAATTCTTTGTAATTTCTTGCTGAGAAATCTTAATTCAGAATGGTGGATGTCTAAACATAGTTATTTAATTAACCTGCTGTAATACGCCATTTTGTGAACACTGGACAAAATTAACTTCCTGGCTGCACGATGCCGATGCTGTCTAGGATGTGTGTTTCCAGGGAATATTTAGTGTCCATTCAAATTTGATATAAAGACATTTATTGCTAAAGACCAAATTGCTTGTTCATTTATGGATTATGATACTGCTGTAACACAGAATATGACCAGCATTTTTAGAATGGATTCCAGTATAGTGCCAGCACTTTCCCAAAATACAGACAGATAAAGTCAGAATTTATGTTAGTAAAAAAGGCTTGAGCGCATATATTTTAAAATTTTACATGCTTTTTAATTAATTCCTTCTATTTTTTCCTTCTCATTCTGTCTAATTTGAAACTTGACAACTGTATAAGCATCAAATGCTAACAAAGCATCACTATAAACACATGAACACTGCACGTCCATTGATTTCAAAGGAGGTACCATATGTTACAGTTATGCCTGTGCTGACATACTTGGCTGGGTCAGGGTCTTAATTTCCTCAGCATTCAAAATGCCATGGAGTCTAGTCATTACTTGGTGAATTAGTGGAGTCTTCTCTGTCTACACGTCTGCCCCAAATTAAACCGCATAGAGTATTTGGCACTCCCTTCACTGAAAGATGAATGACCAACTTTCTGAGATATATATATAGTATTTTTTGTATTCATTGTCTAAAACTTATACTAGACGTCCCTGATAGTCTTAGGAACAGAATCCAAATCATCTGGCTCTTTAAGTGTGAGACTGTCCTTCCCCTTCGTCTGATCTCAGAGTTGATAGCCCTTCCATCTCTTTTGATTATGGGGTAATAATCAATGTGAACCCGACTGTCTCAGTCTCCTGGCTGTTTCTGTCTAAAATTGTGTAGGATTGTGTCATTTTCTCTGTTATCACTGGCTCTTTTCTCCACAAATTCAGCCTTGGACGTGATTTCTTCTGGGACGACGCATGCCTCACTGGTCTTGGAGGAGTTGTGTGTTCATTGATGCGTGGCTTTGCCGTAGCTCCATTCAATTCAGCATATCCAAAATATATGGGCTGTATTAGACAAAACTGCTAGCTTGCCTCTGGCCATCAGTCTCCCATTCATGTCAGAGAGTTACTTTGAAATTTGGGTTTCACGGCTTTTTGGTCTCTCTCACTTTTTCCAAACCTGCTTTCTGATGCTGACATACGCTTAATGTTTTGTGCTATTTGACCAGTCCTGCAGCCAGCCCATCATTTTGGTTGCTGTGACTCCCTCGTCCTGTTCTCCTCAACTCCAGCTGATTCAGTATGCAGGGGGAGGTCTGGAAATCACGAGTCCGCACAAAGGGGGCACGTGGGGACGGCACTCCTGGAGGATGTCACAGCACGGGAACAGCGACTGCCATGTGGCGATGGGGCAGAAGGTCTCTCCTTGTGACCCTTAGGTGTGAAATGGGGTAGACAGTAGCAATGGAGGAGGAAGGCTGTAAGAAGAGGAAGGGCAGGTACCAGCCAGGATGTACATCCCTCAGTTTCTGAGATGTTTCATTGTTTAGGCCAGAATTGTTAAATACGCATCTGTATTTGACTTTCATAAGGGTCCAAGAAGCCAAGGTCTAGAGTTTTGGCTCAGGGCGCCAACAAATTACTGATATTTGAGGTTCTGTGGTTCTCTAGTGGTCTCATCAGATGTTTCTAAAACTGTATGGGGTTTAGCCTCATAGTCTTCCACATAGTCATTGTCCTCCACACACGGGACTTTTTTTTTCCCCCCTCTCATTTTATTCGGAAATCTGCCCTTTGCCAGTTTGTCTCCTTTGAAATTCTTTATGCGCACATAAAACTGCGGTATGACTTTTGTTTTTATGCTGCAGCATCCATCCACTGGATTTGCCCTTACGTACCCGGAGCAAATGAATTCTAGCTTGCAGATGTTTGCTTTTACAGCCTTTCTTTTCTCTGACTTCCACTGTAGGCTGACAGACAGATAAACTTTAAAAAAAACAAACGCAACAACAATTCCTTGATTGCTATGAATCTCTCTCCCATCCTTGCCAGTGAAGGTTAAAATTACTCCTATTGTTGTGCTGAGTGGGTAGGCCTCTGACCGTATGCCACCCATTTCTAGGGCTTTTCCAAATTATGTGCTTGTTTATTTACTTTTTAAATTCTTTATCTTTTAATGGCATATTCAGGATGTATTTACCATCTTCTTTTCCCAAACACTTTTGATTTTAATAGGGTTTCCTTCAGCAGTTTTGCTGACCTCCTGGTTCCTGCAGAAACATGAATTTGGAAAGTCCAGCAGCTGAGTGTTAACCTCCAGTGTACAAAACCCACCAGATTAGAGTCAGTTAATGAATGAGATACTTCAGTGGTTTGCATGATTTAGGCTGTCTTCAGGCACTGAGAAAAATGTTAATAATGTGCATGTATTGTATTTGTGTTTCTTTTATTTTTATTTGCAGAAATTGAACTCAAATACAAACCTATCCTCTTTTTCTGTCAACATCCTCATTAAAATGGAGCCTCTATCCAATATTCGATGCCTGTATGAATGCCTATGAACAGATCTGTGTATCCTTGAAAAACTTCCACTTGTAATTCTTTTTCTTACTCTGCATCTTTCTGTGACATTGAAGAAGAAATACACAAAAGCGGGGAAAAAAAAGGAGTTACTAAAAATCCGCAGTTCTAGCAGGAAGGGTCACCTCCATCACAGGAAGGATATGCCATCTTAGCTCTCCTTAAGGAATCTAAAAGTGACCTTAAATGACTTTTCTGGAATCGCCATATTTGTATTGTCTTTCCTTTTTTGTGTTCTTTCTCTCCTCTTGCCCCTCCCCCCCATTCCTTTTAGCTCTTTTTTTTTTTCCATTCCCATTCTTATTCTTTCAGACCTGTCTTATTCTTCCATTTCTTCATTCATTCTCCTCTAAATTCCTTATCCTTTGTTTTCTTTGCTTTGTGCAAGTGTTACCAGTAGTGGTATTGCTGCAGTTGGAACCGACCACCAAAGCAGGCCACGTTGTTGAATAAGTACCCACAGAGGCTGTGATCCTTTGTGGGCCTGAAATTAATGTTATTGCACTTAATTTTAGTCATTCATTTTCATAAGCAAATAAAAGCATTAGAGTGCAGTGCAGGTATTGTTGCTATGCTCCCCAGTTACGGGCCAAAGTTCCTTTAAAATTTGCAGGTTCCCATGTTTTCTTGAATTCTCTTCTCACTTCAAGCCCTTGTGTCTGGATGGTTTCCTGCATTGCATGTTGCTATCGCTAAGAGCGAGCATGCCTTTTGTATGAGAACTAGATAAAGAAACCCAGGGGAAGATGCAGTTAAGTTGATCCTTAAGGCAGGAACCATGCTGGCTCTTAGTACGCTGCTTTTTCTGCAGTACTCATCCCAGAAGAGTACTGGGATGAACTTCAGAGCTGAGAATATAAACCTGCCATTTAAGATTGGTCCTGAAACACAGGAGGGCAAGAAGTGTAAGAACAACAAATAGTATAACACCAAACCTTTCTTTTATGTACTTAGAAGCGTATGCATGCACCCGGGATCTGCCTGCACTTAGTTTTTGCTGTTGCAAAGGGATATGTTTCAGTAATCTTTGTGCTTGTTGGTACTTCCATGAGCATTTCCACTTCATTTCCGAGTGAAGTCAGAGTCTGGCTCAGCATCGTGAATGAGTGTGACACATCATAACCCTACAATTTCTGGTAGGCATCACTTATAGAAAGATTTAATGGGCAGAGAAACTGAATTTGAAATCAGTGTTTTTCTACTCCGCAAATCAGCTTTTATACACAAAACACTAAAAGAGGAACTCCCTCAAGCTGCTTTTCTCTTCCCCCTCCCATTTGTCTTGAAAGTTCACTTCCACTCTGAAAATGAAGACCCTTGAGGCCTGTTAAGTTTGGGGTCTGGTCCATTATGGGAAGCTATTTTAGTATCTTTCTGCTTCAGAGAGGTGGTCTCAAAAAGCTGATTTGACACGCAAGGTTTTTCTGGGGGTGAAGCCATCTTTGTTTTAGGGGGAACAACGCTCTCATGGAGGTAACTTCCTGTTTACGTCAGGAGCAAACCAATTTTCCTCTTATCTTATTCATTTTAATCAAGTGACCCTGAAGTGGGCATTTGTATTTATATATATATTTAGGTGTTAGGGTTTTTTTTCTTCCTGAGGGAGGTTATTTTTCTGAGCACCTTGGTAGCATGTCAAGGCTGAGCTAGCAGGCTATTACACAAAGCTGGCTTCATGGAGCTTTTATGGGGAAACAGCCTTGAGTGTATCACCTCTGATGCACTTTGCTTCTGAAGCAGCTGTTTCATTTATTCTAAGGTTCGCTTATTTTCTGGGGTATTTTCATATTCATATCACTATGAAATCGGGGCACTGCTTGAGCCAATAGGTGAAAGAATTTGCTGCTACCTTTGGTGGAGTCTCCTGCAGTGTTTACTGGAGGAATTGGTTGTTTCTTAACCTCTTTGTTTGGAAAAAATGTTGGGGAAGAGCTTTTATAGCCGCTTTCTCGAAAATATTTTCTGTGAGGATGCTTGAGTAACTGTGCAGGGATGCCTGTGTGCAGCTTAGCCCCCATAGAAAGTAGGAACTGGAAAAATGAAACAGTTGAGCACCTAATTGAAACCTTCAGATTACTCACCCTCCCCAGGGACAGGTTCAGCATGGTGCTTACTGCTGCACCCACCCGTCTGCTGTGGATCATCCTGGCTTGGACACTACATTTCGCTTGCATCCTCTGGGTGCAGGTGTGTATGCCATCACCTTGCCATCTTGTCTGGTATAAAGGGCAGTCCTAGAGGGTGGCTCAGCCTGCTCCGGTCTCTGTTCATTGCCTGCATTTCCCTGCACATGTTGTGCTTTGCTGAAGTAGTTTTTCAGCTTTGGTTCTTCGTTTGCCATTATTTATCTGGATAGAGGAATGACGGGGAAGTGCTGACTGCAAAGCGCATTTTTTTTTTGTGAAGACACAAAGAATGTGTCAGTGTAATAAGTGCACACCATTTTAATGAAATAATGTTCTCAGAACATAGTAAATAGGAGTCAAATTGTTCTGGCAGATTTAAGGTTAAATTTAGCAACAAAAAGTTACTGAAAAGGAGGATCATTCTTTATCAGAGATGGATGCTTTCCAACCCAGCTTCCCCCTGCACCATCCAGCTCAGGGCTAGAGGTGAGCCTGACTCAGATCAGCAAGCGACTGCGTGCTCTGTGTTTGGAGGGTTCACCTGGTGATTTGCAGCAGCGGGGTTGCTATCTGTCATCCCCTTCCAAATCAGGTGCAAGTGCTGTAAAAGGAGTGGGTGTTTTGTGGGTCAGTAGTTGCATTGCAGAAGCTGAAGCTCCTGTTGGGTGCTCTGGAGAGTACGGGTGTAAATTGTTCCAGCTCTGCTGGCTGTGGCGCATTACAGCCATGGAGGCTCTTCACCCAGTGAAACTAGATGGTTAACACTGGTGCTGTGAACGTTGTCTGGTAGTTGGAGAAGGAGAAAATACTGCGGTTTAGCTTGCTATTGAAACATTTCATACTGGCCATGGAAAGTCACTAGGGCTGAGCATTGCTTTTCTCTTAAGTTTGATCTGCTGGGCAGTGCAGAATTGAAGATCAGCAAAATGATTCACTGCGCCTGTAATAGTCATTTACTTCAGTGCAAGGTGTATAAAACACTCTGGTTCTGACCTGGGAGCATTTCATAAGGATAAATGGTTGTAAATGGGTGTGAGGCAATATTTCACGGTTTTTCAGAGTAGAAGTATGATTTCCAGGAAGCTTAAAAGAAGCAGGTGTGCAGCCTTTGCTGAACTTTAGTGAGACCCAGTCACTTGGCTCCCATAAGCTGCTTTGGAAATCACAGCCAACGTGTCTGAGCTCTCTAAAAATGCTGTCTTAAAATGCCATGTGTAGGAAACTGGCATTTGCAATGTTGCAATAGAAACGTACTTTGTGAGTGGTTTCTTTTCAAGCTTTTTGACCTTTTAATGCTTTTTTCCCTTCCCTTCTTTCCCATTAAATCTGCAACTACCCACCGATGAGCCTAGCAATGACAGCATAAAGGTGTCTGCCTGGGAAGGCTATAAAAGAAGCACCTTTTTATTAGAAGAACGTGAACCAGGAATTGAAAGTTTCTAGATTTAGTTCTGTTTGAATGCACTAGCTGTTTGAGCCTCGTGTTATTCAGACTGATTTTCAGAGTGGATCGGTTTGTGCTTTCGGTCACATTAAGTACTTGAAAGGTAGGAGACTAGTTTCCTTTTCTTTAGGCATGGTATTACACCTACAGTGGATCATACCTGCAGATCAGACATTTATAAATTGAAATGGTAAAACTGGAACCGAGTCAACTGAAGGGACAAAGCGTACCTTTAAAAGCTAGTTCAGTGAAGACCCCAGGGTGGAAAATCTGGCTCTGGTTTTATCCCACGGTTGTTCTGACACACCTAAATATTACAAATGAACGTGTCATGTGAGGGGGAGTGGGTTTGGGAGGAATGCTTTGCATGTGTTTATCTGTAGCTGGGAACTCAAATTGTCGCTTTCTTCTGAATTCTTGCAGGTGAAAGTGATGGTAAGGATTTGTCCCTCTCAAGGAGCACATGAAACATCCGAATCCATGTCCTTCTTAAAGGTAGACCCGCGAAAAAAGCAAATCACATTTTATGATCCAGCAGCAAGTGGGCCTTCCAATGCAGGTCACAGGAGAGGCATTGTTGCTGTCCCAAAGATGTTTGCCTTTGATGCGGTTTTCCCCCAGGATGCGTCACAGGTACTGGAGTCACTTGCATAAACCTCCTGAGTCTTCTCTTGGCCACTGCATTTGATTGCCTTAAGAGTTCTTTCTGTTTCTGGGGAATTTTATTTGAATGAGTTGCCTTAATGCCTGGAAAAACCAAGGTAATTAATAGATAAGTGGGTAAATTCTTACATTTTTAGTTTAGTCGAGATGTAAAATTAAGGAGTAATAGCTGGGGAGATGGATTTGCTGACTAAATTATCTTCCTGCATTTTCTCCTGTTAGAGAAAGACACACAGCCAATTTGAAATTCACTTTTCCATCCAGTTAGGTTTTAACCCATTTGATGTCACTGAAATAAAGTCCTTCCCCACTGCTTGCAATGGTAAATGAACATGTGCTTAACGTTAAACTAAAAGCTGTTGTTAGAAGAGATACAGCTAACCCTGTGGGATTGCTATACTGAAACAGCTAGGGAGCTTTTATATTTTCCTTGCCTTTTCCAGTTTGTTTATACTGTGTTTTTGACTGATTCTTTTATCTTGATGGTGCTGATGGTGCATGCCTTTCTTTTGCCCTGCAAAAGGGTGTATTTGTACAGTAGTAGCCCCAGACCTGAAATTTGAGACACAGATAGGATGGCTGGTATTTGATAGGATTGTGGGCTGCAGTATATTTGGGGAGATTGGACATCTGAAATGTCCTTCTGGGAAAAATCTTGGGTTCAGAAAAAAAATCCTAGAACAATTTTAAAAAGAGGAAAAAAAATAAGCAGAGTATGAAGAACTACTTCAAGTTTGAACTGCCTGAAAAAAATTAGGGTTTGATGCAAGAAAAATAAAACACAAAACATCCAAGGTGAAAATGGTATATTAATGTTGAGAAAACATGACAAGATCTAGTTCAGAATCCCGCCTCAGATCTTCTCCTAGGATTTTGTTTAATTTTTTGGGTCCCAAACTAGAAACATGAAACTATGTATTAGGTCCAAGTTCTAGCCAAGCACTAAAGATGGAGAATAACCTTCCACACGATTAGTGCCTAAAGCCATGGTAACCACGCCAGGAGGCTGGTTTTAAGATTCTGCATAAGCTCAAATGGCATCTTTGTGCAGAAATATGCAACAGTGATCTCAAGACTAGTCCAGAACTGGAAGTGGCTTTTTCTTACTTGTGTTGCCAGCCCTGCTGCAAGGTGGCCGGTCACAGATTGCTTCTCTGCCGGTTTTGGCACCCGTCCTTCAGGTTGTTGACCCCTGGCTAGGCTCTTTCAGGTCCTTGTGGTGGGCCTGTTGGGTGGCCTGTTTGTGGTGTTTCTGGGTGACATCAGTCAGCGCAGCCACTTCTGTGCAGGCGTCGTAGCTCGAGGCAAGCTTGCTGCCATGCACCTGCAAACAGAGCCTTATCATTTCACTGTAGTAATATTTACACCAACCCTCTCCCCTGCCCCCAGCTGCCGTACTTAATAGATCATCTTATTGTGTATTTGAAACCTTCACTGACGTGGATAAACTGGTTTTAGTACACTCAAATATTTTAGCATGTTCTCTTTATTGATGATGATGTTTCCCCTGGAAGAGGAAAATGTGATACTACGAAATCTTATTCAGGGATCTTAATGCATTTTCTCTGATATAAACGTCTTTTTAATTCCTGTGCGCACTCTTGAGTAGCTTAATTTCAGTGGAGTTGCTACTATTGCTGAATAGCCTTGGCTAAGCTATTATACCAGCAGGAAGCCTGGTTGGGTAGCATTCAGTTTGCTACATTAGTCATAGAATCAATATTCCAAGAGAATTGGTTTAATAGAATTGAGAACTATTTTAGGCTATAGTAGCATATTTTATTATTTTTTAAGATAGCATAGTTACTAAAATAATAGGACTGATGCCATAAAAATGGGGAGAATATTGTACCTCAAAAATATTGAGTCATTCATTTCATTACAGAGGAATAGTAAAAACTGTAGCAGTATATGCTCTTTTACTTATTTGTCTCCAATCTTTCTTTCAGGCTGAGGTATGCTCTGGAACAGTAGCAGAAGTAATCCAGTCTGTTGTGAATGGTGCAGATGGTTGCATATTTTGCTTTGGTCATGTCAAGCTTGGTGAGCTCCCAAATTCGTTACAGTTAATTACTATGTCAGTCTGGTAATTACATGCTGTCAGCTCCTGGAACAATAAACCTGGAGTATATGAATAGATTAGAATTTCTTTTTAATTAGCTTTGCAAACTTATCATGGTTTATTTCTACACTGGTATTGTAAGTTTTAATTTGAAAAGGTAAAACGTAACATCAGATTAGCTTATTCAAGAGCAAGTTTATATAGGTGCATTGTGATGAAAATCAAAAGATCAGAGATGTTTTTAACGTTAATTTTCTGGTGGGTCTGAGTTACAAAAATTGCAAAACTAATTGAGTAAATAGTAATGAATTAATAATTAAATACTTGGCATTTTTGCATCTGTTCTTTCCCATTATCTGTGCAGCACATGGCATTGCATGTAATGTACAGTGGTGATATGAAGAGACACTGTCTTGTACAAGAAAGGTGAATTAAGTTCATGTTTGTCTTTTCATTCTAGGAAAATCTTTTACCATGATTGGGAAAGATAACTCCACGCAAAGCCTTGGTATCATCCCTTGTGCAATTTCTTGGCTCTTCAAATTAATCAATGAACGTAAAGAAAAAACTGGGACTCGTTTCTCTATTAGAGTATCTGCTGTGGAGATCAGTGGCAAAGATGAAAACCTTAAGGATTTGTTAGCTGAAGTAGCCACTGGCAGCCTTCAGGATGGCCAGTCTCCCGGGGTTTATCTGAGAGAAGATCCAATATGTGGAACCCAGGTATAAAGGATTTCACAACATAGATTTTTCTGAGCCTGACTTTCTTCTGCTTTTTATTTCCTTTTATCTGACAACAATTATGACAACTTTTAAGACAGTAAAAAAAATTTATTGCTTTTAATTTATAAGCCTTTCTCCCATGGTGTACATATTTGTTTCTTTTAGTGCCCTAGAGATATAGCCAGTTCAGCAAAAAATAATAATAAAAAATGCCCTTGTGCTAATTAGTCATTTTCTTGTTTATATTCAAGCTTCAAAACCAAAGTGAGCTAAGGGCCCCGACAGCAGAGAAAGCTGCCTTTTTCCTTGATGCTGCAATTGCTGCCAGAAGTACCAGCAAACCTGAATGCGAGGAAGAAGATAGGAGGAATTCACATATGCTCTTTACTCTTCACATATACCAGTATCGCATGGAGAAGAGTGGCAAAGGAGGAAGTATGAATCTTCTTACCATACTGTTTATTTTTAAATGACGTGGTTTTGGGTTACTTTAAACAATAATTTGCAATAAACTTAAAAAGAAAAAACGAGGTGAACCCTCAGGCCAGTCGAGTCACTTTTAATTTTGGTAGCTGTGGCTAATATCTGGTTTCCTTACTATTAATATTTAATTTGGTCATTATCCTATGCTGTATTCGTTATTTTCCTCATTTGAATACATTTTGAATACCAAGTTTGGCTTGAGTCCATGCAAGAACGTGATGTACAACTGTTTTTCTCCTTTTTGTTTTAGTGTCTGGAGGACGCAGCCGTTTGCATCTCATTGATCTAGGGAGCTGTGAAAAAGTGCTGAGCAAGAGCCGAGATGGAGGAGGGTCTCTGTGTCTGTCTCTCTCTGCCCTGGGCAATGTAATTTTGGCCTTAATTAATGGTGCTAAGCATGTGCCATATAAGTAAGTGAATTATTGTCCGCATTATCTTAAATTTGTGGCTGGTGTTACCTCAGCAATGATTTGCATCAACAATTTACTCTTTACCTAAGATGGAGTTAAAGGAAGTTCTGTCAGAGAGGGATCTGTCTTCTTTTAAGGTCACTTCTATATTACAAATACATATCTCTATTTGTCTACCTGTATATACGTATATATACATACACACAACTTTTAAAATGTCACTTAGTAACATGAATTTTTTAATTACATGGCCAAAAATTATATGCATATTGGTATATACTTAAGTTGGGTGAAATATTGAGGAGGGTTTGATTGTTGAAAAAAAGCAGGGGAAAATGGCCAAAATGTTTTCTTTCCTTCTATCTCCTCTTTGTTTCCTGGGTTTGGAATTTAGACTGATCTCAGCCAGCTGGACATTAGTGAACAATTTCATCAAAATTTCATAGGATTTTCTCTCCTTTTTCCAAATTTAAAAATTGTGTTGAAATTTCAGAAAATACTAGAGAGTTTATCAAGTATGGTCATCAAAGGTTGTTATTTCTGTATGCCTTTTTGGTACATCTTTTCAATTAAAAAAAAGAAGACCACCATGTTGCACATTTGTTTAGCAGAAACGAACATTTAGGTGTGTTCCTTTGTGGAATATTATGTCAAACACACCTGTGGGGAGCCCAGCTTAAAAACAACAGCCACATTGTAAACACCCTTACCAGAACTTGGCCTTCAGTTCTTAAATTTAATTGCTGTTTGTCTTCTTGCATTATAACTTTGTGCCGTTGTTATCAATCATGTCATTTCACATATTTATCTAGTGCTGCATCTCAAACAGGTGTTCTTTCTTTCTGTATTAGGCAGAAAGATAATTTCCTCAGGCTAGTTGCTACGTCTGTGGATGGAGTAGAGGATGGATGGGTTAGAAAAGGGAAGGGCAGATCCTCAACCTTGTCACCTACCATGGTTTAGTGAGCAGACATGACGGTAGTTCCCACATGTTGGGCCAGCTCAGGGGGGCGATAGGAAGCAGCTTCCAGGGAGCCCTGGGGAGAGATGTCTTGGAGACCAGGTAGGACAAAATGTCACCTGTCTTGTCAGCTTTGCTGTCCATGGTGGAGGACTTGCATCATCAGGAAAGCCTTCAGAGGGAAATTCTGCTTCCCATTTGCTGTCAGAGCAGAGCACAGCAGGCAGAAAGGCAACTAGATTAGCTGGGGTGGCACTGCTAATGTATTTCTGATATCTAACATTGTTATATTTGTTTAGAGATTTCTTACCGTTTCTGTTGACTTATTTTTTTCTTATTATCAAAATTGTTTGCATAGACCTCACAGAGCTTAGCTATCCAGGTACTAAGCCTGCTCAGCTAAAAATACAGCACTCATGAGCTTTTTGGGTAATATGAGCTAAACCTGAGATAATTAAAACAATCATTTGTTTTACAATTGTCTAAGTAACAAATAAAATGACTTATCATACAGCAAATACGCAGGCAGATAAACAATTAAAATATCGGTATCTTTGTATGTGTACATTTAGACACATTAAGTGTGGTCAAATAATAGGAGCATGTTTCTTATCTACATGTACCATACATGCATATATCCTATGACAGTGAAAGCACAGCTTGTGGTGTTCATCTGCAAAAAATGATTGTGATTTCTTTAAACCATCCTAGTGTTCTCATTTGTTACACAGGGACAACAAGTTGACAATGTTGTTGAGGGAATCACTTGGGAACATCAACTGCAGAACTACTATGATTGCGCATATTTCTGACTCCCCAGCCAATTATGCAGAAACTCTAACCACCATTCAGCTTGCATCGCGAATCCACCGAATGAGGAAGAAGAAATCCAAGGTTGGTTCACAAACAAGCAGAAATTAATTCATTTGAAAATGAGTTTTCCTAACCTCTCGGTGGGGGAACATGGGATTTCTCGGTGGTAAGAAGTAATACAAAATGCATAAAAGCTCAGGAGAGGAACTGATAAATGACTTGGCACTGAGCCATCATCCCACCCCCAATCCTTAATCCTGAAATTCCCTTCTTTTTGTTCCAAACATGTATTTTTTCTTTGCTTATATATGGAACTATCTCAAAAGCTCCTATTTGTATTAATTAAAAAACAGTAAGGAAGGAACAGAAAACTGTTGAGGAGAAAGACAATGCATAATATTTAATGTAAATTATCTGAAAAGGTGTGATTGTTATATTACCCCAAATACAGTATTTGTTATTTTAATTCACACTCTAATTTTTCCACTAGATGTAGTTGTGATAGTATACACAAAGCACAGAGTATATAGCAAACCTGACCTTTACTCAATTATATGTACACATATATATATATACTTATATATCAATTTATATTAATAACTTTTTCCTTACTGATCATTTGCAGTATGCATCCAGTTCGTCTGGAGGAGAGAGTTCATGTGAAGAAGGACATGTCCGAAGACCACCCCATTTGCGACCGTTCCACCCACGAACTGTTGCCCTTGACCCTGACCTTCCTGTCCTGAGTATATCTAGTGATCCTGATTATTCCTCCAGCAGTGAACAGTCTTGTGATACTGTCATCTATGTTGGTCCCAATGGTGCAGCTTTGTCTGACAGGGAATTGACAGATAATGAAGGTCCTCCAGAGTTTGTTCCCATAATCCCATCCCTAAACAAGAAGAGAAGTAAAGACAATTCTGCTATTGGTAGGAGTTCTGACAAGGACCATTTTAAATGCAACACCTTTGCTGAACTGCAAGAAAGGTTAGAGTGCATTGATGGAAGTGAGGAACCCATCAAATTTGCTTGTGGAGAAATCTCTGTTGTGTCCAATTGTAGCCCAGTCTCTGGAGGTACAGAAAATGCACAGTCTAAGCTGATAAAGGAAAAAATATCTTCTCCTTCTGGAGGATTTAAGAAACCAGTTCCACAAGAAACTGCATCTCCCAAAAAAGGACATAACCTTCCTTTCCAGGCTGTTGTGCCAAGGGGTGGCAATGGCAATTGTCATGAAAAGAGCACACCTCACTTGAAAACAGAGCTTTCCAAGCCGCAGAGCAGAGCTGACAACAAAATAATAGACTCGATACTGGAGGGAGAGAGAGAGACAATCACCGATTCCCTGCAGTCCTCAAGGTGTAGCCCTTCAAGGAATCCGGAGCAGAATAAGGCCACAGCTGAATGTGTTATTAAGGAAAAGCCCTTGTATGTTAAGAGACCCTTGCCAAGCCCAGCACCTCCACCTCCACAGCAGAAAGAGCACGTACCAAGCTCCAAAGCTGAGAATTTGGAGCTGGACAATAGCAATGCAGTTCGGACTCCTCCTGTGGGAATGAGCAAGCAGATGGGAAACAAACCTGAGCAAAACCCCATAGGAAGCACGTTCCTGGTTGGTAGCAATGCCCAGAATCAGTCAGGTGCGATAGAGGTACACAGCTTCAGGTCAGCATTCAGAGGAAAATGTTTTGATCGGGATATACTAACCACCACAGTGACTTTGCAGCAGCCTGTTGAGCTGAACGGAGAGGATGAGCTTGTTTTCACTGTGGTCGAAGAACTATCCATTAGTGGGATTATGGATAATGGAAGACCATCCAGTATCATTAGCTTTAACAGCGACTGCTCCCTTCAGGCCCTTGCATCGGGTTCAAGGCCGGTCAGTATTATCAGCAGCATAAATGATGAGTTTGATGCTTATACCTCACAGGAGACTTCTACTGGTGTAAATATTGATATTGTTGTGCCCTTTGCTAAGGATCCCTTTACCAGCAGCAGACGTTCCTCCATCAGTTCATGGCTTAGTGAAGTCAGCATCTGTACAATCGAAAGTGATGGAGCCCAGTCTAGTGACAGTTTTGTCGCACAGTCATCTTACAGCTGTAATAAGTCCGAGGAGCCCTTCAACCTGGATTCATCCCCTTTATCCGTCCCCCTGAAAAGCGCTCTGAATGACAGTGGATTTTGCTTCTCTGAACTGGAGAGTGAGAGCTTGAGTTCCAGCAAGCTGTCCTCAGGCATCAGCAAAAGCCCTCAAACCTCTGAAACTACCAAAGCATCTCAGATAAAAAGTGCTTTTTGTGTCACTGATCAGCCCATAAAAATAAAATTTAGTAATTCTCGCGATATGCCTGTGATAGAAACAATACATTCTAGTCTTCCTAGGAAAACAAAAACTACCTCGTCTCCAATCCACAATAATACTGTCCTCAGCTATAAAGAGCTGCAGAATCCACATGGTATATTTGAAGATCCCTGGCTGTTGCGCACCGATTATCAGTTGGAAGCAAAACCTGCAGACTCACTGCTGTCTCCAAAATCTCATGCATTTGGTACTGAGAAGCAGCCAGGAAAAGCTGCCCAGTATTTTGGCGCAGCACCCAGGCCAACGAAGTCGCAGACTATGCTCGCCTGTTCGCAGAGGGTTGTGGATGGTTGCGAAATGGCCTGCAAATCCTCCAGCGGAGCTGCAAAGAAGTCAGAAGTTGCGATGAAGATGCCACAGCTGAAGAGAGGAGCCACCACGCTGGGAGTGATGCCAGTGTCGCACGCTAACAGTACTTTGTCGGAGGCCGTGACTCGAGGGAATTCAGATGCTTCCTTGACCTCTGGCAGCTTGAAATCGTCACTGGGAAAGAAGAGTGCACCACAGAAGTCAACCATGTTGCCCAGGCCAGGTGGGCCAACACCTCCAACACCTCCTGTACGCAAATCGAGCCTGGAGCAGAAACCTGTTGGTCTGGGTAATGGTGGGGGAAAAGCATCCGGCCTGGACTTTGCCAGAGCTGCCACACCAAAGGCTGAAGATGAAGCAGATTTGCGGTTGAAAGCTGGGTCTTACTTCAGCGAAAGTGCCAGCAGCAAAATTAACCTGAAGGGCGACCACTCTTTGCCCAAGATGACATCCAGCTTAAAGGTGAAGGCGTCGAAGAGCGAAGCCGTGCACCGTTACGGGAGCCACATGTCCCTGGAGAGGTGCGACAGCCTGACGTCAGTCGGATCCAAAGCAAGCGTGGTGAGGGAGAACGGGAGCGCCAGCAACAGCCGGGCAGGGCGCGCCGTCCCCAGGCTGGGGGTCCCCCCTGTTGCCTCCAGTGTGGGTTTACCACTGCCCTTCACCGCCCCTGCGCCTGGTAAAAACAGCCAGGCAAAACCCACAGCTAACCAGAAGGTGCAAGCGAACGGAAATAAAAACCGGGGCCTCTCTGCCAGCGGGTCGAAGTCCCTCAGTTCTTCTGTGAAGTCCCTGGCGCAGCCCGCAGGGAAGGGCTCTGTCATGGCCCCTGGCGGGAAGGTGGCCCCCCGCCCCATGCAGCCCGTCAGTGGCAAACCCGGCCGAGGGACCATCATGGGGACCAAGCAGGCCATGAGGGCAGCCAACAGCCGCGTGAATGAGCTGGTGTCGGGCGGCTCTGCTAAGGTGGGCCACTTCCGAGGCTCCACCGACTCCGACAGCGGAAACGACAGCGGCATTAACCTCAGCGACGAGAAGTCGCAAATCCCGGTGCTGCCGTCTCCATACAGCAAGATAACGGCACCCCGGCGGCCTCAGCGGTACAGCAGCGGGCATGGCAGCGACAACAGCAGCGTCCTAAGCGGGGAGCTGCCGCCAGCCATGGGGAGGACGGCTCTGTTTTACCACAGCGGGGGCAGTAGCGGCTACGAGAGCATGATTCGGGACAGCGAGGCCACTGGCAGCGCCTCCTCGGCACACGACTCCATGAGCGAAAGCGGGATGTCGTCGCCGGGCCGGATGAGGAGCCTCAAGTCCCCCAAGAAACGGTCAACAGGTAAGAAATGAAGGGGAAGGTGGCCAGGTGTCCACTGGCGTTCCACTGCATCTGAGGATGGGGGGTTTTCATGGCGTCTCTGACAGAGAGGGAGAGGAGGTTTGGGGGAAACTCAAAGCGGGGAGGGGGACTGCCTGCCTGCGCTTGCGTGTGCACGCGTATCGCTGTGACAGCAGCTACTTGTCATTTATTTCACTTCAAAGCTGCAGGTGTGACACAGGTGCTGCGGCAGAGAGGGCAGGAGAGGCGCCGGGTGCCCCGGGGCGCCGGCAGCCTTCCTGCGAGGGAGGAGGCAGCAGATGGCCGCCGGCAGGAGGGGGGATGTTCCTTCCTCCCTCAGCAGGGTCGGCAGCGAGCGCAGCACCAGGGCGGCCCGAAATAGAAGGGTGTTATGGGTGGGTTGGGAAGAGTGAGGGTGCTGGGTGGGCACTGATGAGTTTTTGTAAGGATCAAATGAGTGTCAGGGAAGACCTGTGA
This sequence comes from Calonectris borealis, assembly GCF_964195595.1. Classification (NCBI taxonomy): domain Eukaryota; kingdom Metazoa; phylum Chordata; class Aves; order Procellariiformes; family Procellariidae; genus Calonectris; species Calonectris borealis. Next base: position 11,476,155 of record NC_134316.1, on the reverse strand, counting down.
GAGAAGGGCAATGAGGAGAGGAGGAGCTCTGCTGCCAGGCAGCTGTGAGCCAATTTCAGAGAGATGGGCTGGGACTGTAGTTTGGAAACAAGGGAATAGGCCTGGAGGGGAGAAGAGTGTTTGTGCATTAATGAGGATTGCTGAATGTGCGTTAGATTACCCAAAGGTAAGGCTTTGGGGCACTGCGTAGGGTGCGTACGTAAGATGCAGTGACTCCTACATTAATGCTACCAGCTAATTGCAAAATTATTGTATTGCACCGTAATAGTGTTTTTGTACGGAAATTTTAGTGTACATGTGGATACTATAAGCAATAGGAAACCAACTGGAGGAATTGCTCAGAACAGGCAGCTCTGGCTCACATACTGTGCCAAGGCAGACACGTCCGACCACACCATGCAAAGGTGGGCGTACGAGAGCCAGGTCCCCCTTCCCGCTCTCCGGTGCCTTTCCTTACTGCTTTCGCAGGTGGTGCTCATGTAAGTGCCGCTAGTTGTAGCCAGCTTCAAAATCAGGCTCATATGACTGCTGTTACAGTATTCATTTTTACTGATCTAGGTTGAAGTCCTGTAGTATCGTAAAAAATCGGTGGCAATCAGTGGCATGTAGCTAATGACCAGCAGCCTCATTCAGCAACCTAAGCATGCTGACTGTTGGAAATATAGTAGGAACTAATATCAGCAATGCGCTGAATCTGAGCTTTTGGTTAGAAAGTGCTACTTATTGCAATCCCTGTAGACACCCATGATGCTCGATTCTGGCAGTAAAACCAAATGAGTTAAACTGAGGTAGATCTCGTGGTGCTTTCTGGTCAAAGCAACTGAGTTGCTTCAGCAGGTGATAAATCATTTTGGAAACTTAATACAACATTTGCTGCAGTTCTCTTTCCATAGCATATCAACCTCTTAAACCTTTCCTACAAATCAATATTAACAGCTGTATAAGTTGCACACATATTGAGGAGGCATTACCTACTGATGGATTTGTATTTGTTTTTGCCCCAGGAAATGCTTATAAGGTCTTTAAAAATGACGAACTATTTCTTTTTCCAATTGAAATTGCTCTATATCAGTAAATTATGTATTACTTTTTTGCAGTGCTGTAGACTTGGAGACAATACTGTGTTTTATACATGAAATGAGGTTTCCTAGGGAGTTCATGAAATATTTCTTACAAGAATGTTTGGTGCAGACCCATTATTGGCCTAAAATATATTGTAATCTTTGTGAAGTGTCAGAGATTCTTGGAGTAGCTCACAAAGTAGTAGCTCCAAACTGTGTTGGAGTCATGCAGTCTCTGGATTTAAGGACAAATCCTACTCCCATATATGTCACTGGAAACCTTGTCCCGTTACCCTTTAACTTCATCCTTGGGGAAATGACATTGACCCTGGCTGGTACAGTGGAAGGGTATGAAGTTTGTCTGCTTAGTATATATGTTTGACTGCATCTGTTTAGTGTCCTCTTCAAAGGGATCCTGCTGTCACCAAAGTGGTTACAGGATCAGAGTTACAGCAGGTGATTTCAGCAGGCAGGACTATAGTGGTGATTCAGGCTAAATGAATTGGGGTTGTAAGAATGATGAACAGGTGTTGTAGAAGTAGAAAAAGTCTTCCCCTTTTCAAAACATTCCCGTTGTGATTGTTCTTTTTACTTAGAAATTAGTAAGGATGCAATTAAGTATTAGGGATGTTTTTCTTAAGAATGTGTAAAGCAGGTAACTCTTCAGGTATCTATGGAGGTGTGTTGCTTTTGGGGGTACCTGCTGGGATTTAGTCTCCATTTCACGTTGACATTTGTGACAGGGCTTACCTGACAGCCTTAACTTGCAGTTAACTCTCTTGTAGAGGTCTCAGCCCAGACGTTATTTTGTCAGCACTGTCCTCTGAACAGCACTGTCTCGTCTGTTTGATGTGCTCCCTTTTGTAAGAAGACCAGAAGAAATAAGACTCCTTATCTCTGAGTTGGTTTTCAATAGGAGGAAATTAGGCACTAAATTTATTGTCACCAGTCACCCAAAAGCTGCTTATACTTACTACTACCATGTGACACTTCAGCTTGTTCCTGGTGGCCTTCAGCCCTCCTATTTACCTAGGGATTGGACTGCAGCCTTGCTAACATTGCCTGACCAGCTCTATGCGTGTACTTATCCTTGACACATGTAGTGTAAAGGTCAGCCTTTTAGAGAATGAAGAGAGACTTACAATAGCAAAAAATGCTGGACACCAAAGTGCCAACTCTTGTATACAAATGTACCAGCGTTTTTGAAGGATGTAAATCAGTCTCTGCTTCATGAAACTTGAGCCCTAGCAGATGCATCAAGGTGGCAGTATGCTGTTTATTTGTAAATCTGGGAGCCCTCTTGTTGAGGAATTGGTGAGTTTTGTCATGCTCTGAGCTTCTGAGTGCTGGTGCAAATGGGTGGTGATAGGCCTTGACATTAGAGGTGGCTCAAGTTGCAGCTTGGTTGGTTGCTTGCTGCCTTCTGAATGCCTCCTAATCCCACAAAGTCACTGAAAACTGCTGGTATTTAGCACCTTGTGGTGGGTTGACCCTGGCTGGGCATCAGATGCCCATCAAAGCTGCTCTATCACTCCCCCTCCTCAGCTGGACAGGGGAAAGAAAATATAACGAAAAGGCTCATGGGTCGAGATAAAGACAGGGAGAGACCACTCAGCAATTACTGTCATGGGCAAGACAGACTTGACTTGGGGGAAATTAGTTTAATTTATTACCAATCAAATCAGAGTAGGGTAATGAGAAATGAAAACTAAATCTTAAAACACTTTTCCCCCGCCCTCCCTTTTTCCTGGGCTCAACTTGACTCCTGATTTTCTCTACCACCTCCCTCTCAGCGACGCAGGGGGATGGGGAACGGGGGTTGCGGTCAGTTCATCACACGTCTCTGCCGCTCCTTTCTCCAGGGGGAGGACTCCTCACACTCTTTCCCTGCTCCAGTGTGGCGTCCCTCCCACAGGAGACAGTTCTCCACAAACTTCTCCAACATAAGTCCTTCACACGGACTGCAGTTCTTCACAAACTGCTCCATTGTGGGTCCTTTCCATGGGGTGCAGTCCTCCAGGAACAGATTGCTCCAGCATGAGTCCCCCACGGGGTCACAACTCCTGCCAGTAAACCTGCTCCAGCGTGGGCTCCTCTTCATGGGGTCACAGGTCCTGCCAGGAGCCTGCTCCAGCGCAGGCTTCCCACGAGGTCACAGCCTCCTTCGGGTGCATCCACCTGCTCTGGCGTGGGGTCCTCCACGGGCTGCAGGTGCATATCTGCTCCATCATTAACCTCCATGGGCTGCAGGGGGACAGCCTGCCTCACCATGGTCTTCGCCACAGGCTGCAGGGGAATCTTTGCTCTGGCACCTGGAGCACCTCCTCCCCTCCTTCTTCACTGACCTTGGTGTCTGCAGGGCTGTTCCTCTCACATATTCTCACTCCTCTCTTCCGGCTGCTGTTGCTGTTGCACAGCAGTTTTTTCTCCTTCTTAAATATGTTATCACAGAGGTGCTACCACCGTCGCTGATGGGCTTGGCCTTGGCAAGCAGTGAGTCTGTCTTGAAGCCGGCTGGCATTGGCTTTATCGGACATAAGGGAAGCTTCTAGCAGCTTCTCACAGAAGCCATCCCTGTAGCCCCCCCGCTACCAAAACCTGGCTACGCAAACCCAGTACACACCTTAAAGCATTTGTAGAGTTCTGGAGGGAACTGTTTGCTCTTTGCAGAGAGGTAATACAATGAGAGGGATCTTACCTTGCTTGGCTTTAACTGGAGGAGCAGGAGATTTCCAGATTCGTCTGCCATTATCAGTATTGGTTTGAAATTACTCACTATCTCATTGCCATTGCAAGGTAATGAATACCACTGTAGCCCACTAAAGAAAAATTAATCCAGGCAAAATATTTTTGCAAGGACAGAAAAAAGAACTGATGCTCAGACATCTGCTTTGGGAGAGGAACTGCTGTTACTCCATCCATGAACGAAGTGGAGCATACTTTGTCAAGACAGTAACTCAATTAGCAGCCTGAGGGTATTTTACTAAAAGGAGAAGATCAAGAAAAGCATTTCTTCCTAAGTATCCTGAGAACCTAGATCTTTCTTTAATTCATTCACTGAAGTACATTCTGCAGTCTGATAGTCTCTTAGAGTCTGAGGAATGCTTGTTTTTTGAATTTTAGGTCTCCAGCGTCGTAGACTGATTCCTGCTCCGTTGCCAGATGCTGCCTCCCTGGGAAGAAAACCCAGTGTTACTGGCCAATGGGTTGATCTACCACCTTTGCCAGGCACTTTAAAAGAGCCATTTGAAATTAAAGTTTATGAGATAGATGATGTGGAACGATTACAGCGACACAGACAAGAGGAAACTGAGGTCAGCACATATTTTACAACAACTGTAGACAACTTAAATTACAGTATACAGGCAGAATCCTTGCTTGAATGCTGGAATGGTGTTCAGGAAATTGATTGCAATTAAAGCACTATAATTATTAATTTTAGAATTCATATGTTGGGGTACCCTTAACACAGAAAATGAAAATGATTACTGTCTAAAATTAATTGTGTCTAACATGACTGATGGTGTAAATGGAAGTTACCAATGAATACATTATGAGAAGACTTTATAATCTTAGCTTGGCTGATGAAACCTTACAGCCTCCCTCAACTATAGGGTCATTAACTCTTTATGTAAATGACAGGATTCTATTAAATCAGGGATGCGCTGAGCTTAATTTACTTGTAATTGGAAAACACTTCAGCTAATTCTATTTTGGAGACCAGAATTCTATATTCTTCTGATGCCTTTTTCCCATTTCTTTCATAATAGCCTTTCCAGGATGTTGAGAAGGTAGGAATGCTTTTAAGAAAATAAGAATTCATATGTTTTAGGATTAAATATAACTCTCACATTATTATTAGGCTGTGTTTATCATTTGCACTGCTGGAAGAAAAATTCCTCTATAAACAGTAGTAATTTCAGAATGTATTAGAATGTTTGCTAATTCAGAGAAGTGCCACAAATGCTCGAGTGGTGTAGCATGCAGTTCCTCTAGATTAGAATCCATTAATGTAAACTTCAAATAAAAAACCCCAGAAAACAAAAAAACCCCCACCAACCCCACAACCAAACAAAACAACTCACCTGCTAACTCTTACAAGTAATGAGCTGGGAGCAATTTGTGTCAAACTGTTGGAGGTCAGCTCATAACAGGCAAATTCATGAAATGGTCTTTCTGTGTCTTAAAAGGGTCTGATGTATTTCCATACCAAGCTGAAGATACTAGAAAGGCGCCAGCAGCGAATCAGAGAAGTAAAGGCAAAGCATGAATTTTTGAAGGAAGAGTTGGAAGAGACAAAGTGCAGGTTGATGATGGATCCAAATAAGTGGAAAGACGACTGTAAGTACTTTGCAAAAACAGCAGTATGGTGAGCATGTAACAAATTTTCAGCATGTGAGCAGTCCCACTGAAAAAGTTAAGCACTTGCTAAGATAGTTTGCTGAATTGAGCCCTAAAATACTCTGTGATACGGGATTTGTTCAGTGCTGAGTAGTACCAGAAATGAACAAAAAAACCCCCTCCAAACCAACCAGAAGAGAATGTCAAAACAATCCAGAGACTCACTGTGATGCTTGTTAATATTAAATATTTATATAACCTTTTATTATCCTTCTTTCCAAAGAAGGAAAAAAATGTTTCCATATCCATGTTATAGCTGGGAAACTGAGGCATGAGATTTGTTCACAGACTGAATGCTGTGCTTAACTGGAGCCTCAAGGTAGAGTTTTGCATCTGCTGAGTAAAGTGAAAAAAAATTCTTAGTTCAAGAGAAATAAAATTGTACTCTACATTATTGGCTCCCTTGTGATAGAATAATGTTTTGCTATGAGCTGTTTCTCTTACTCACTAATTTTTTGTCTGACAGTTGAAGTGGATCCTGATCTCGATAAGGAGTCACAGGAGTACCTGGAGGCACTGGAACAAGTGACAGAGGAACTGGAGCAGTGTGTTAATCTGTGCAAGTCACATATCATGATAGTGACGTGTTTTGATATAGGAATAACAGATGCACAAGATGGAGTAAGGGAAGTGGAGGTTTGAAGAGAGGTTTTTCAAGGGACTGAAGGAAGTGAAGCTGGATCGTCCGACATGAAGAAGTAAAGAGATTAAGTAGCTGGGAAGTGAAGGAGGAAAGTTGAAGCAACAATGAATGTTGTAAGAGAAAGAAACAGCTGAGGGATGGGAATGTTCATAAATCATTTGGTGCCTCAGCGTGACCTGAACTGTACAAAGATAAAGTAGGCTCAAGCTCAAGTATTGCTTCTACCAGAGGGAAGCGAAGAAATTTAGTACAAACCAAGATGTTAACAAACAAACAAACATACAATGGAAGTGCCTTTAAAGTTAATTTGTTTTTCATTTTTGTATTTGGTGCTAGAATTAAAGCCAGCAAACCTAAGCAGACCACAAAATGTATTCCTATGAAATATTTTATACTGTATAGTGTATTTATGACTATATGTAAAAAACAAACAACATTGTAGCAAAAGCAATAAGTAAATTATGTTTTCATACCTGAACTTGCCTTCTTGTTTCATAGAAAAGCTGTTTTATGTAGCAGAATTAAAATTGTATTATAATTGTTTTCTTGGTTAGGGTTCAAGATATTTTTATGAACATTTATCTATTGAAAAGGTGTATTATGGCATTTTGAGATGATTGTTTTACCTTCAGGTTTTGTATTATTACTTTTTCAGATCAAAATAAATGTTTGTTTTCCATTTTATATATACATATATAGATATATATTAACTGCTTACCTACTTCCTTGGTTACTAACCTCACTTATCACAGACCTGGTCTTTTTGGAGTCGTAAACTTAATGTGAGGAAGTCTACAAAGGGCACTGTGGTTTGTTTTGGTTTTCTTTTTTCCTCTCTGACTGCAGGAATTGAGAATTATGTTTATTACCAAAACCATAAAACAAACAAAAAAAAAAAGGAACAAAAAGTTTTTGTAAATGTTAAGTTAGGTCCATATTTTTATATAGTTTTGACTATAAATATAGCATTTGCATTTTGAACTTTTAAGACAAATAGTATATCTTTTTACAGTTTTTCTAAGGAAGGCAAACCCTCAGGATCAAGTTTATACATGCTGCATGAGATTTGTGCTTTTTTGAAGGAGGCCACTTAAGTGTGGAAACTATTGATAAACTGTTGCCAAACAAATACTTTTGAAAAGGTTTAATAGTGTATGTAATACCACATTTCATAATGAATCATATTTTCTAATCATTTTCCTTTTTATGGTTTTTTCAAATCCTTTGTACAAATATGTATTATAACAGCTTGCTTCAGTTTTTACCTGTGAATAAAAGATACATCTATTGTTACGATTGCTTCTTGCTATGTACATGATTTTAATGTTCGGAAGAGAGAAGTACACTGTATTAAATGTCATATTATATTATCTCTTTGCCCAAGAGAGCTAACTGGGAACAGAGTTTTGACGTTAGTCATCATAAACCAATCGGGAAAGAGAGACAAAACACCAAAGGGTAAAATAAATAGCGATGATAATACTTATATTCTCTTAGCACTTTATAGTTTACAGAACAAAGACCTGCGGCTCACATGCTTGTTTTCCCTGATGAGGCAAAGCAATTAAAAATGGGTCTAAAAACACAAGAAGTCTTTAGGAACTGGAATCAAGCCCTGGGCCCTGTAGGTCCGTGACAGCAAACGACTACATTCATTTCTCTCTGACACTGCTGCATTTGCTCTCTGGTTAGACAGTAGCTGTGCCTGGACCTCGTCTCCCACTGATGCTGGCTGGAGTAACTCCAGGCAGATTTAATGTAAAGCTAGTGCTTCTAATGACACCATCTCGAGTATTTTCCAGCTATTTGGCCAAACGGCCTGTAATGTGTGAAATTTTCCCCTCCCTCTTTATCGCTCCTTATGTAGCCCTAACAGCATGGCATCCAAGCAGCAAGTTCTCTTACCCTCACAAGAGGCCTGTGAGAGGGAGAAAATGCTTTCCTCCTCTTTCTGCAGCTGGAGAAGTGGGAGAGTGAGAGCAAGAGTTTGATGCTTATATATCTTTGTGACTTTGCATAGGTTACGAAGGATGCCCTGCTCTTTTCTACCTCTCTGTGATTTATCCCTGGAAAAGTGTGCGCTGTGTTTGCTTCCTGATATTTGGCACTGCATTGGGTTGTATGCAGGGGAACGTGGCATCTAGAATTTCTGGAGGATCCCCTTGTTGATATCCTTGAATACCAGATATATTTATTAAGTTTTAAGTTTCTGCTATATTTACTTTCTCTGTGTGTGCAGACACTCAGTTCTTCCTAAGGTGGAATCAAAACCATGGAGTGATTCAATACCTTGTGGGTTTTTTTTTCAGAGCAAGGTTCAGATAAATAAATACAGTCAAAATAAAAAAGGCAGCAGATGCGGAGGGATGAGTCTTTCTTAGCAAAGGGGAAAACCTCCAAACGAAGGGCCGAAGCAGAATATATTTATGGGGAGCTCCGCACTGTGGTGTTAGGTTTTGCGCTGGTGCCATTACACTGTCCTCTGGAGATGGGCATCCTAATGGTGCTGCTGTGAGGTGGGTTGACCTGTGGTAGCCTCTGAGCCCTGGGCACAGCAGGACTGGGCTCACAGTCTTTTCAGGGTAGCCTGTAACCCCCTCTTGAATGGACACAAGAGTTTTTGTTTCTTTTATTTGCCAGCCACTTTATCCTCTCCTCAGAGGTCTTAATTGTTTCTCCCCTACTGTGGCAATATTATAATCCTCTGAAATAAAAATCAAGCCGCTAATCATCCATCCCAATTTTTATAAACCTGACAATTTGTTTAAATATTCTGCTCTATAGTGTTTGCTGATCAGTCCTGCATCCTTTGATACTTTCTCCTTAATTTCTAGTTATGGTTATATTTTCCACAAAGTACCAAAAGAGACATTTCAGGGCTGCTTAGTTCCATGTCAACATGGTAATAGCATGCATATTAAATGCATTTAGCCTCTGGCTTGGTGACACAAAACAAGCCTGAGATGCAAAATAAGGTGAGGCACTGATGGATGAAATAGCAGACTTTTCCCTATGCAAATTCTGTTCTTCATTGGTGTTTGTGGATAGTGAATTGTCTTTCATATCTCAAGACTTCAGAGCCTGTAATATTCCTTTCTTTTTGGTTACTTTTGCAGTTCTGTCCAGTTAAAATTTATGCAAATACATGCTTAGTTTATGATTCAAGCTTATTTTGCAAAAGGCTTAATTATATAAGGTTACAAATGATAATTGCAAAATGAAGCTGAATGCTTTATTTCATTAATTTTCTATTGAGAAAATTCAAGGTCAGGTTGGACGGGGCTCTGAGCAACCTGATCTAGTTGAAGATGTCCCTACCCATGGCAGGGGGGTTGGACTAGATGACCTTTAAAGGTCCCTTCCGATCCAAACTATGCTATGATTCTATGAGATTTAATGATTTAAGAGAGCTATTAAATTGCACACTTGAAGAAGGGATCTTGTTGGGTTTGTTACGGTATCAAATAAAACCTTAGAAACTCACTGGTGTTGGAGAACTGCCTGTGTTACTTTTGGCAGGGCTAATTCACAGTAGAATTCTTTGACCCTTGGTTGCAGATCTTCCTGTGAAATCCCTCACCTCCTCCTTGCTGGGGCAACCCTTTCTAGGTCCCTTGATGCCCCAGTCTACCAAGCAGCTCACCTCATGCTTATTTCCCAGCAACAGGAAAAAATGTATTGACAGCTGCTGTTTTTTTAAACCAATGCAATGGTGACTTTAAATAAAGCCTGAAGATTGAAGTTCAGGAAGTGGGACATAAATTCCCTTTTCCTCAAACCCACCTCTCACCAGGTTTCACTAACCAGGAGGCCAGAGGTGAGCTTGCCTGCGTGTGAGGAGCAGGGAGAGGAGAGGTCCCCACCGCCTCAGTCACAAGGTCAGGCACCTTTCAGGAAGAGATGAAGTATGGACTGGACCAGAAATCAAGTGAGCAAGCAGGACTCTCATCTGGCGAGCAGGGACTCAGGAAAGCGAGGAGAACCTTGCATTCTGGATATGGCCTCCAAGCTTCCTTTTGCGTTTTCCCATCCAATGGTCATGGTCCAATATATAAACTACTCCTAGGAGGTGGGAGTTCAACTCACCTGACAGAATTTGCAAGCTGGATGGATGAGTCGAGGAGTCAGTAGCCACTCCTGTCAGCTGTGCTGTTGCTAACCATGTGCTAAGCAGTGTACGTCTAGGGGGACATTGCTACGTTGCTAGAAGTGTTTGGAAATGCAGTTATTGCAAATATAGATTCCTTATAGAGAAATCAGATGGTGTGTAGGCAAAAACTCATTTAATGTATGTGTAAAACCTTTTTCCTTACAGTGCTTCTGGTCTAACCAGTTCCAGCTAAGGCATTTCTAGGACACTCTAGCTGGAGTATTGAAATGTCAGTACTAAAAGAGAATGCAATAGAAATAGGAGATTATTTGTTCTTTTCTCAGCAGGCAGAAAGTGTTTCATTTATTTCTATTTCAAGGTACCCATGTATTCTGGTTCTAGTTATAAACCCACGTTTTCCAGTCACTTGCATTTTATTTTTAAAGTTATGTGTGGAACATAACTCCACAGGCAGCTGTTCTATATTGTGGTTATCGGCAGGGTTTAAGGCAAAAATGTTAGCTATAAGATGACCTCTGTATCAGATGTCCAAGCTGGCAGAAGTGGACACAAATAAAAAATGGGCCCCAATTTGGGCCTCAATTCACTAGAGCACTTAGGCACCTGTTCAACCAAGCAAGTAAATCTGGTTTGTATCCAGCAAAACACTCGAATTTTGGCTTATATCCCATTGACTTGGATTTTTTTGCTCCAGGGCTTCAGATGGTGTAAATTGCTTTAGCAGTGGCTCAGTGGAACTACGCTGACTTTCACCAAATGAAGATCCTGCTGAAAATATTTTACTTATATCAGTGGTATTTGGGAGAAGGGAAAGAATAATTCTGTTGATGTGCAATGATATCATGAGTGCAAATTAGAAAGCAGAAATTGCCTCCCAGGCTGCTCCTGTATGTAGCATCTCATGGCTTCATGCAGAATTTGACTTGCAGAAATCTGTTTGTGGAATACGTAGAATAAGACATAACTCTTGACAGTGTAGATGTTCAGAGAGATTTATTATCAGACCTGCAGGGGAACTGCCTGATGGTGGGGTGGGTTTGGCATGGCAGTAACCTTACAGCAGCTTACGTAGAAGCCCATTATTTCACTCATTGTTTCCCTTCCCGAGACTCTCCCCGCAAGCTGGTGGGGGGCAGCAGGAGCATGGTGGCAAAAGGAGGGGAATCTTTCCGAGCAGCCCACACAGGGACTCGGGGTGATGCACACTTCCTCAGTGGCCTGCTTTTACCTTTTTTTATATCTCTGTTGCTTCTGACGGTTGCATTCAGCTTGAGACAGGTTATTCCTGGGCATATTCCTGTGGCTCCCGGATGAGAGGGAAGGGCAGCTGTCACTTGGCTACATCTCACTGGGGGATGGACAGTAAGGAGATGCTCATACAGCAAATACAAGTAACATTTCTGCCTTCTATCCATTGCATCAACACTTATTCAGTAGCATAATTCACTTGTACTTTTATATTAATATATTCTATAGAGATTAGGACCTTATTCAAATCTTGGTGGTAAGGAGGTCTCTCTAAGACAGCTTTTGTTTGGTTAATTTGTCTTTCAAGTGGACGGCCCAGGTCCTGGTGTGAGCCAGTACGGCTTCATTCTGCAAAGGTTTTGCTTCATTCATTTCTTTAATGTAAACATTTCCGTGGGAGCTTCCTCTCAGGTCTGGCAAAGGAAGGCAGCAGCGCACACTGTGCTGCCTGGTCTCTCTGGGGCGGCTGAAAGAGCTTGTTCTGACTTTTGAAAGCACAACCCTGTCTTTTACCGAGACTAAATGGATCTTTGTGTCGACTTCACTAGGGGAAGAAGCAGGTAATTAGTTAACTCCTGGCATCGCTGGTGTTACAGCAATATTACGTGGCCAGAAGGAGCAAAGCCCTCAGTCCCAGGGTGGTGAAAAAGCAGGTTCATGCCTCCTTGTTATCTGGCTCTCCTACCCGAGGTCAGCAGATTGCCTTAGATTCCGCCCTTCAGAGTGTCAGGGACCTAATCAGGGCTGCAGAGCTCCCGACACAGCTCACGTGACTGTATTTAAAGCGCATTTTAATTGATCTGACCTTGCATGGGAAATACCTTTAGAGTCCTAATGTGCTGCTCTCTGGGAGGCAGGCGCAGTGCTCCAGGGCACAGGCAGTAGAGAAATAAGCAGACATTTTAGAGTTTGGCCTTTGACTGGAAAAACTGACTTTTAAATATTGGCTCACTGAGACCTTTCCCTGCATCTGTAACAATGACACTCCATTTGTCAGCACCTGGCACAGATATACTTACAAATGCCCCTTGTTTTGAAGGGTGCCACTCATTTTGTTGTACATTACCATTTAAATGAGTTACATTTGTACCTAAAGGCTTCAGTCTCATGGGGCTAAGTGCTGTACAAACACAATTTTTTAGTCTAAATAGACAGGGTATGAGGGGGAAGGACAAAGTGGACTATTGTGTTTCCCTCCAAATTGAGCATATAACAGTTCTTAAAAATATGTCTCTCTCAATGTCCTTTGCTGAGTATGGAGGAAAATCTTCAGACGCGGCAGCTGAAACACTGCAGACAAGCTCCGATGGGATGCCATTTTCAAACTGCTCCGTTTTCACAGTGAAGACGTTATTTACTTTTATGACAGGAAATGAGGGAAAGCAAAGCTTTCCCTTCAGCTTTTGGGGAGAGAAACAGAAGGAGGAAAATGTTATAATGTATACAAATACATCCATAAAGAAGGAAAATGCCAGTGCCTGGACTGTGCATGTCTTTGCAAAAGCTGTGCATTCTGGGCAGGCACAAAGGGGTGGCGAGGACCGAGGGCAGCCATGTGCTGCACCTTCCATCCTCCCCCTGTTTATATCCTTGGTCACATCTCTGCTCAGCCTCCTCCCAACTGAATCATTTCCAAAACCCCTATGTATAGCTTTGATGTATCAATTTTATAAAACGCTTTTGCAAACGCAAGGTTTCCCTGTTTTCTCCTTTTCCCAGTTCTTAGCGTTCTGTAGGGCATTGTCTATTCTTCTTGCTGTTGCCTCTTCAGAACCTCGCTTGGTCTCTGATTTGCTCTTTGATAACTAAAGTATCTCCACCTTTTCTTCCAGCTCTTCTTTACTAATATTCCAGTTGTAAATGCAGTCTGCCATTAGGTTATTGTGCAATGTGAGCTGGTCCCTGCCAGGAGAGGATACAGCGTAAGAAGAGAGGGGTTGGTAAAAGGAAAGCTGCCTGGTAGAAAAACTGGGAATGGACACCTCTAGGACTCAAACACTCAGCTGTGTTGGGCTCAGTGAGGTTATGCTTAGAATTGGACCAGCAGTGCTGATATGCACAGCTGAGACATTTCTTAGTCATCATATATAATAGGTCAAAATTTCTTCTGCCTGAACATCACTGAGCTATGCTTGTATTTAAACTGCATTTGAGAACTGCTCAGTTTTGTGTCATACTTTCATCACACTGTTAGGTATAGACAATAAGCCATAATCATTACTAAATCCAAGTTCAAGAGATTGAATTTCACACTGCTAGGATTTTTAAAGATTATTTTTTAGGCAACTACTGAAATCATGCATACACACCACATATCCATACTCCAGAGAGACAGCTTCTCATTTGTATAGGGTTCAGAGCTTATTACGTTGCCTTATTAATCCACGGTTTCGAAAAAACAAAATGCAGTGGATCAGCAAACTAAGGTCTGGTACATTCTTGGTGTGCCCTGGAGCCTTCAAAAGTCCTGTGACTTTGGAAAAATTCCCTTCTCCAGTCTGGATGTTGAAGTTACTTGACAGGGTTGTCCTTGATAGAGAGCCGACCCAACACAAGCCGGGCTCTGAAATGGCGTGGAAGCATTAAACTTCAAAGATACATCTCATTTACTTTTTTTTTTAAATCAGAAACTAGGGAAGCTATTCTGATAAACTCTGTCAGGAGGGACTTCCAGATGTACTGACAACACACTCACTGGTTTGCCATAGGGACTAAAGATCCCTTTTCAGGTGTATAAATTGTAAATGCAGGTTTGAAAGCTTCATAAAATTTACCTCTCCATGGTGCCTATGTTATGGATGTGATATTTGAGTCACTGATGTTGTAAGAGCAGTTAATATAATAGATAGGTCTGTATATGTTGGGAGTATGGCCAGGAATTTCAGCTCTGTATGCACCAGGCATGCAGCTGTGCAGTCCTTGCCCTCCAAGGCCTTTCCTCATTAGCAGTGTTAATAATCAGGTTGGAAATGAGCACAGCAGTCTGACAGCACCATATGCAAACTAACTGGGAACCTTTGGAAATGCTAACACCCTGCCTTCCCTTCTCTGGCAAAAGCCTCTCTCTGCCCCATGCATATACGTGGCTAGTTAATAATTTTCCAGCTGAGGGTAACCTAGAAAATGTAGGGCTGCTCCCAGCACTGCAGGACTCATGCAAGTTGTTGCATGCATTTCAAGTGGCTTCCACTGTGTTGCTATTTACACAGAACTCCCGATACTTTGCAAGGGGTGATTTAACTGTAATCTCCCACAGCAGCAAGCTGCACAGGCAGTAGTTCTGCTATTTGTATGTAAGTTTAAAATGTGGCAATACTTCAACAAAGCCAGCGTGGCTTTGTGTTTACAAATGTGTTGCATCAGCCTTGCCTTTGTTGTGCTATCATCTTATCAGAGTGGATGACTGATGCGTTTTGCCAGCCTGCAGCGCGTTGGCACATACTCTTCTAAGGGACCTGTTGCTGCTTTTTGTTTCTGGAGTGCACACGTATAGGCTGGGGAGAGGGTCGGTGCATGACTGAGCAACTCCACTGGTTGACAGAAGTATCTGTGACAACCAGAGTATGATTCAAGTTCTCCTGCTAGTTCCCAGTCTTTGAAAAGTCCAGGTCTAGTTTTAGCAATGTCACAGATGTCAGTGCCAGTGTGGCAGGGCCCTGTGGGCCACCTGGAACCTGTCCAGTTTTTGTCCTTATTGCACTGCAGTTGCTGTTTCTCGGACCTTAAGTTTTAAACCACTTAATGGCAAGATGGGAGTTTTGTTAGCATTTACATGCATCAGATTACGATCACTCCCATTGCCCAGAGGGATGTGAGACCGATGAAGAAATAACAGATTTCACTGTGCATTTGGAACAAGGAGTGAAAAGGCTGTAGTCTTTTTTTGCAGCTCTTCTGCACACAGAGAGGGCAGCGGTGACCATGTGGAAGGACTCAGCTCTGTACTGTAGCCAGCTTAAGTGACGACTTGACAGCCCTGGCAGTGTGCTGGCGACTCACCACACCTAGCAATCTAACAAGAGCTGCAGATTTGCTCTGTATAAAGACAAACAGCTCTTTTTATTTGCTTTATGTTGATTTTTGCCTTTTCTAAGATGCGTGATGAACCAAGGAGAGTGGTAAGATGTTTCATACCTTAGCAAACAGTTTTTTTTTTCCTCTCTGTTTTGTCCAAACTTGAACTTGTCCAGAGGCCTTTGAATAGAAGCAGTTTGCTTTTTATATTGGGTGTTTCAGACATGTTCTGACTGCATCATAAAATGACAATAGGAAAAGTGCAGAACAACTATAACAGAAGAGAACCTGCGGCTGTTAGTAACTATCTCTGAGCTTATTGTTCTCCCTTAGACCAGTACTATTCCCACACACACCAGTAACAGAAAATATTAATGCAAGAGAGCTTTGCCCCATGGTTTGCACTTCAGGCTGTGCATGGTATTTGGCGGGGGAAGCAGTGAAGCATGATTTCTTAGGGACTTACGAACACCTCCCCTCCATCCCCTCCCGCTAAAGTCGAGCTCCTGACACGTTCCCAGTGACAACCCCAGCAGACAAAAGGCAGCGTGTGCTGCGGCTAGTGCAGAGCAGTTCGCGTGCCGGCTGCCCGGCCAATTGCTGCCACAGGGACTGCGTGATGCCTGACTTGCGTCCGCCCTTCCCTCGGTGGAGGAGTTAATTTCCTCCTCTCTCACTGCCAGTTTTCATGAAACCCTGTGGGAATGTAATTATCACTGAGATTTCTGCCCTTGGCCAGATTTGTTTGATGTTGGCCAACCCTCCTCCCAGTTACTGGGGATAAGGGGGAGCGTGGTGAGATGTACAATATTATTGAATAAAAATGGCTCAGCAGTTAGAGGAGTTCCTATGTGCAGTATGAATCGAAATAATTTGCTTTCAAAGCTGAGCATGGTATTAAACCGGAAAAATATGCAATGAAGCTACACACTCCTGAGTGATTCAGTGACTTCTAGTCCTAAACCTGAGGTCATCTCCCGTAATGAGGTACATCTGAAATAGGGTTTTGCTTCTCTCAGTAAATAACGCCTATCTCTGCTTCTGGGATCGAATTGTAAGTAGTTGAGACGAGGGGACATCGGTTCAGCTGGTCGATCTCTGTTCACTGGGGTTAGAAAAGCTGAA
Source organism: Calonectris borealis (assembly GCF_964195595.1). Classification (NCBI taxonomy): domain Eukaryota; kingdom Metazoa; phylum Chordata; class Aves; order Procellariiformes; family Procellariidae; genus Calonectris; species Calonectris borealis. The sequence goes on along the minus strand of NC_134316.1, from coordinate 11,459,552 downwards.
AAGAACTCTGTCCTGGAGTTTGCTTATGAAGACTTCTTACAGCTCCAGATTCTGGTTACAGATTACATCGGCACAGCTTTACCTGAGAGTACACTCAGGTAAATTTAGGTTGTCTGAACTTACATCAGTATTGATGAAAAGAGGATTTGGTCCTTAGGCCTTCATTCAGGAAAGCACCTGTGTTTGGAAAGGATGCTTACACGCTGGCTTAACTCACTGCCATGCTTCAGAAAGCACTTTTCTAATTTACGGGCTTCCTGTGCATTATTGAATGGTTGCGAATTAACTGGAGGTGAAAACAATTCTAGCACATTTCTTCAGCTGCTGGCAATACATGTAACTCCATTGTCTTTAATAACAAGTGCTAATTTTACACCTGTTAAGGGCTTGATAAAGAGCAGTGTTGGCAGTGCTGTGCCTTCTGGGGTAGATAATGAGCCTTTTTGTGTCTCTGAGTCCTGGCTTTCTCGCTTGCTTGTGCTGGCTGGAGCGTTATGAGGGTGAGATGTGGATTTTATTTGCTGCTGAGCCTTCTGTATTATTATTCTGCCTCTCCCATGCTGCTAGTAGCCATATGGGTGACTCTTTTGGGAACATGCAAGCACTGTATTTTGACTTGCACCCCTGTGTAAATGGATTGAATGGCTTTCTTGACCTGTGTGATCAGACCTAATATGAGGAGAACATTTGAAAATAGTCTTGGCTTGCACATACCTTTGTCTCTAGAAGTGAGGGCAGCCGTGTCTCAGCTTTGGAGGAGTTCTAGCGAGAATTTTTTGAAGCCACTAATTGTATGGGCCATCTGTTGTGGCGGGGGAGGGCTGAAAAATAGTAGGTATTGTCTTAAGTGTGTGTAATCCAATTTTTTTTGTGAATGCAGCCTTTAATCACTAGTCTTGCAAAGTGAGGCATCTGTTTCTGAATTTAAGTAGCTGAGACTAATCAAACTAATTCAAGTCCTTCTGCAATAGGCCTAACTGATCAACCTAGTATCTTTGCAAAAAAAAAAAAAAAAGAGTAATTGTTTATTTATGTTACTCTTTTCAGTAAGGAAGATGATGAGTCTTTTAATCACTTTGCATGGTAATCTTGCAAGTTGATGTAAAAATTTGTTTACAAAATACACCTGTTCTCATTTGTTGCTACTTCAAAGCCTGCACTGTGCTTAAAGGGAGAGGAAAGTGCTGATGTGTGTATTTTTTACCAGAGTTCTCTTATTCTCGTAGTAGTGCAAAAAGTTATGTTAGTTTGAAATACAACTTAGCCTGAAGTGGATGTGAATTCTTCCAATGTAAATTGTCGGTCTGAACTGAAGCATTTAGTCTCAGAGGAGTTTTTCAGTTAAGCGTTTTCTTGTATTCATATAGCATGCCAAAATACTTTGTTTTCAGAGCTGAGCATCCTGCTACGAAGAGAAATCATTAGTATATATATTTAGGTGTACAGTGCCTAGCTCTCAGTATATTTTGCAAACATTGAAGCAAGCTATTATTAGAAGAGTGCTATTGAGGGTAAACTGAGGAAGACCAAAGCACACAAGTCAGTGAGGCTAGCAGGTAGTGCACTTGGCTCCTTGTGCCTCACTCTGGCTGCTGGAAAATACATCACATCCCAGTTTAACGTTGCCTGGACCTGCCCAAAAATCTTGAATCAAATGCAGAGATATTATTTACAGGGCAAAATTGTGCTTCTGAGAAAAGGATACTCATCCTGACATTGTAAAACTAGCAAACCTGAATTCTGCTACACTTGCCTCAGGTAGGAATTCACTGATATTTTTACAATTGGGTATTGTCACATTCCTGAGGACAGCTGATGTGGACTAAATTATTCATTTTATTATACACAGAGACACACATTCAGGCAGAAAACTGTGGTAGCAACAAAACTGCATTGCTTTGCTTTGTGAACTTGTTAAAATAAGGTGTTTTATTTGCTGGTATTGAAAGCTAGAACAAGTCTTCCTTACAGCTTTAGATAAACTCTGACATTTCACACACACAGGCTCAACTCTGGGCAGATTATTAACCCCTGAATGAAGTTACCCTTGACTTCAGTCTAACATATGTAGTGAAAGTTATTCATATACCTAAGCCTTTATCTTAATAATCATCCGCCTGCCGTATTAGGGAATGGTTAATGTGCCAAAGGCAAAAAACCCTCTGCATTTCTATTCTGCAAGTGCCTATGGGACCAGATCTTTTTCTTAAAACTTACAGGGTGTAGCCCTCTTTCTACTGTTCTTGTAATGGTAACCTAAGAAGAGAGGAAACTACAGTATTGAACATAATAATGAAATAGTGCCTATTGCTTTATAAGGCTGTGGTGGAAAATAACCAAGGGAGATGCAAGAGTAAGCCAGCGAGAGTCAGCTTGCAAAAATCTGGCATTACACAAAGTCAGAAACACATGGCAACTTCCAACTCACTTTATTTCACTTAGTTAATATTTTGCAGAGTGTTTGCATATGTAGTGCTGATCAGTACTAGTCCACCTAAGCCTTTTACCAGGTAAATAAACCAACATCCGCCAAATAACATTTAAGCATAGATACTTATCTTGACTTCATCTGTCATGAACATTTATTACAAATGTTCTCATCCTTTCCCCTCCTATCTTTTACAAAGACAGCACCATAAGGCTTATAGGATGTATTTGGGGTGTTTCTTAACTCCCGGAAGACATTGTAGCATAAATAATTTTACTAAATGATATTACTTGAACACTCTCTTGGTACTTGTTCTTTCCTATCAGGATAGTACTTTCATATCAGTATCCAGTAACCAGGGTAGCACCTTGCTATCACTACAGTGGTGGAATGAGATATCTTGGTATCGCAGGTGTTGCCACAGCCCAAGATAAATTTCATCACTTAGAAAAATTAAATACTGGGACATAGCCATGGTGCTTTCATGCGGTTTGCTGTTGTTTTATTGATGGTGTTGTTGGAAGTCTAGTATCATGTAATACCAGGAGGAATTGTTACTATCAAGTGTCTGATCCATAAGCAAGTAGCGATCTAGTGAAATTTGTTCAATGAAATGTCTGTAGCATTCTGTTACCAGAGGTGAAATAATAGGAGGCTGCTTGGGCACTGGCCTGTTTGGTAAATTTAAGCGGGAGGCTCCTTACGAGCTGAGAGGCTCAGAGGGGCTTTTCTGAAAAATGCAGGGCCTGGGCAACTGGTTAGTTGTGGGCTTTCTTTTGCATATGCAGTGGCAGAAAACTAAGGGAGCTGTTGTGAAGGTGGAGGAAACGGAGCATTTGAGGGGGACAAAGTGAGAAAGGCAGACTTGTATTTTGTAGCAAAGTAATTGCTGGCTGCTGTTTGTTCATCTGGTACTTTGGTGGCAGGACTTGGTGTGTGTCTTCTGTAACTAGGCAGGGCTGTACCAAAGATGTTCCTGACAAGTAGTGGGCTTGCACCAATAGTAACTAATGGGAGCACTATCTGTCTTGTTATTGGGTTGCAGTCGCTACTGTGATTGATTTTTACTGGAGTGTGGATATGAACAGGACTTTTAAATACGTGGGAAGACCCTTTCCACCCTCAAACAATCTTATACTACCATCCTTCCTGCAGAGGAGGCGAGATCATTGTATTCTTCTCAGCTCAGCAGTCTGCAGGAGCATGAGGTAAGAAACTTTTTTCACTCTGAATAAATTATGACATGAGTTTTGAAAGTCAGCTCTAACTAAATTTGCCATTTCCTATCCATCTTCTGCTGCGCAGCCTCTTGCTGAAAAGTAACAGCTTTTGTGACACAGGAAGTATGAGACTGTCTAGCAAGAGCATGTAATATAGTCCTCATCCTACTTTAATACTTGTTTAATAATCTCTCAAGGCCCAGTTGTGATCTCTGGCCCAGAGCTGCCAAGATTGGAATAATCTTGGCGTTTGAGAATAGAAGTAGCTTTATACTGAAAATTCTTGTCCTGTTGGGATTTTTGCAGTCTCCCTTAAAGTGACTTAAGGTTGCTGTGTGTGTCTAGAAGAGGTGAGCTTAAATTTAAAATTAAGTTAAGCTTTTATTTTGGTAAAAAATAAAGCCTTTGGTAAAAAACTAGACTTGCGTGGTTGATTCAGCCTTATTCATCTGCAAACACCTGAAGTGATATAACGTAACTTATAGAGTAAAGATATTGTGTTTACTCTGTATCCAGTATTGTGGAGGGATGTGATTTACTTAAGGGTCTTTCTCTCCCTGCTCCACACTCCAAGTTCAGATCTTCTACCTGAATCAGGCATAACAGATTTGAAAGTAGCATTTCGCACACTGCTCTACTAAATTCCTTTTTGCAGAAGCTCTAATCTGGGTGTCGCTTCATAAATCTGGTACTGCTGGGTACTGTACTTTTGCTCACATGTCATAAGTTTTAATCCTGGCATTTAGTTAGGGTGTTGCAAAACTAAACAACCATACCTGCATGGTTGTTTACGACATGCCTCATAACGCATGCAATTTTCCCCACGGTACTAGTTCCTTTGCTGGTTAAAGAAAGCTGTTCCCTGTGCTACAAGTTCAATTTAGAGTAGTGCATGTGTGCTTAAAGCCAAGATTGCTTCTTTTGCATTCTATCCAGGTTAATCCATTTCAGCCAAATTTGTTAGCCCAGGCATTTGGGATCCTTCTCATATACAGCCTCAATAGATTCTGCAAGCATCTTTTTGTAGGGATGCTGACAGATGAGTATCTGGTTAAGGGTTAAATGGAAATGAAGATGTCCTTAAGACAGTTTTAGGCACTCCTTATGTTGGAACAGTTCTGGTGCTGAAAAGCTTTGAGAGCAGTTAGAACAACTGGGAAAGAATTGGGATTTGGGGACACCCGATTATGTCCCTTTCTTTGAACACAGACACTTCTTCAGATTTCCCTTTATGGGAGAAATGTAGATTCTTAGACTGTATCCTTAGTGGAGGTAAAGCAGCACTTTACTGAAGTCAGACTGACGCTGCCTCTACAGGATCTGTCTTTAAGTCTTTTTCATCACTTTGCAGAGCAAAAGAGGTGTGCTTTCCTCTAAAAGACATTGTGTTCTCTGTGGAGCTTCAGTGATGAGCAAAGAGAAATCTTTCCATTTAAATAACTATAATTTATATTGATGATAATATGCTGAATTCTATAACCACTTCCATCTCTCAGAAGGATCTTAATACATCCTTGAGTTTTGGGACTCCGTTTCATTTCGATGTAGTAGATGGATGTAGATGTCATGGGGTCTTTAATTTTCACTCCTTAGATTCATTTTCCTTCTTTCTGATTAATTTCTCTATGGGGTGTCTGCCTTTTACACCATGGCAAATGGAGTGCCGGGGGGAGGGAGATGTAATGTTTTATTAGCAGCCTCTGTTTAATGTAACTGTGCTAGTCCTGTGAACTAAATATGCTATCAAATGTAATTCCCCTGAGATGAACAGACTTACTGATACTGGGAGAACTGTAGAAGAACAGCTATAGAGGAAAGCTTGAAAAGCCAAATCTTTTCTGTACCTTTTTTGTAAGCCTGACCCAGGGGTCTTTTCTGTTAATCTTAACTTTTGCTTTCTTGTAGGGAAGGAAAGATATTTCAATGTATAGTAAGTATTTGACAGCTGATTGAATGAAAAGGTTGAAACTAATGTGTGATATGAATTGTACTGAAGCGGCCCTGGGAGCATATCAAAGAATGGCTGAAATCAACATAGTATATTAGGAGCCCTAATGCACGAAGTGTGTTCTCTTATTAAGTAAGTTTTTGAGTAAGTCTATTGAAGCACAGAACCCAAGGAATTACGAAGTCAGTGCCAGCATCACTCTGTTATGTCTCTGCTTTCACATCTTTAATTCCATAAGACTGAGATCCATATTGCTGCTTCTGTAAATTGCAGGTCGCTGTTCCCCCCACTTAGTGTGAAATGGGGTGGTGGCACTGGTGCTGAAGCACACAGGAATGAATACTTATGCTATAGCTTCCTCCCTCTTCACTGGGAGAGGTTAGCTGAGTCCCACGAGCATTTACAAGTTTTTCCCCAAAGTCTTTTGCTTTATTACTTGTGTGTTCGGATGCGTCAGCTGCCATGAAACGAAGCAGCACAATCACAACGGATCATAGGGTAGTCTATATGGCACTGATAGGCATGAGGAGTAAGTTGTGATGTGAAGTTACAGTGCACTAGCACGAACTTGCCCACGTTCTTAGGCTCCAAGGCTGCCTTGATGTGAAGTCATTTTATACTTTGAAAGGAAAGGTGGAATAAGCTGCCTTGTGTAAGGTGTATCTGCACTGGGGGTGGTGTGTAACCTCCTTGAATTAGCCTGTGCTTTAGCTCCTATTGTCTAAGACTAAGCAGTTGGCAATTTAGAGAGGAGTTATTTTTCCCTTCCTTCATATGGATAACAACAAGCAGTGCTTGCTTGTGCTGTATGTGGCTGGGTTACCCTGACACTTTCTGTCCTTATCTGAGGAGTCCCAGATCTTGCTCCTGCCTAATTAGTTTCACCTACTTGTATTAGTGATGAACCTGGAAATACTTGTAAGCATGCCAGCCAGAAAACAAAAGGCGTATGGGAAAAAAGTGACTTCAGATCTCCCAAGCATCAATCTGGTGCTTAGCTATTAAGCAGCCTTCCTTTTCATTACCATAAAGAACACTTTGAATCTGCCACAGACTATTTAAGGGATCTGAGGGCAAGACGCTTAGCTTCTCAATCTCTGTTTACTTCTGCAGTGTATGGTACAGTAAATACATCTAACTGGAATATTATGAAGCTTATGGTGATTAGTAAGCCTCCTTGAGAAACCTGGATGCAATATAATATAGAGTGATGTAACTAATGGTATCTTTACTGATCAAAAAGTGATTACTTTTAGAGGAGTCTAATTGTACCTGAAAATTTTGTAGTCAGTACTAGCAGAGGTCATTGCCCAGACACCCTGCTGCTTCATAAACCAACAATTTGAATGCTATATTGACAAGTCAAATTTATGTTGACCAGATGTATAGTCAAGGACTAAGCACATCCTTAGTCATGTGTAAATAAGTGCTTTTAAAAGAAAGGTGGTGTTCTAAAAAGAACTAGGGATCTTTTTAGTATCTCTTTTCTAGATAGAAGAAGGGGAAAAGTAATGCATATAACTGCAACTTCCAATTGAAATTTTGAAATTTAGGTTCTGCATGTGATATTGGACCTGAATCAATGACCTCTTCATGCATACCTGCTTGTCATGTCAAGTGCTCCACTGAAAAAACCCCACACATTAATTTCTTTAACACCATGGCTTCCATTGATCTGTGCTTTCCCTGAACCACCTGCTGTGATGGTACTGTAGCCTGTAGGGAAGCATATCGCCGATCGGTACAGCTTTATTACAAAAAGACCTGATTCTTGAATGGCATTTTGCTGGGGACGTTCCAGGCACTCTGAAGAAGAACTACTGCCATGCAGAGGTAGAGACATCTGTGGTCACTGACACTTTCGCTACTTGCTTTTTGCCATGTATCTGTTCTTCATCCTTGGAATTTCTGTCTGCATTCAGTGTCTCAGCCTTTAAATCAAAAAGCCAGGAAAAACTTTTTGGGAAGAGCTGTTCTTGCTTCTCACATGTTGAGATTTCTTTCTCGGTGGATACTAGTGCTTCTTAGCCCCTCATATATTCATCCAAATCTTCACAGAACACGCGTCTGTTTTATTGTTGATGTTCCTCCTGGAAAGGCAGAGGGATCCATCCTCTTGATGCTTGACTTCTAGTACCTGTAGAGTTGAGTTTGAGCAATGAGTGCACCTTCTCCCACAGTCAAACTGCTGTGCTGTTGTCTTGGGGGAGGAATTAATTGATCTCCAATACCTTTGCCTGTGACAACACCTGTGCAGGAAATACATGTCCCTGTAATGATCTGGTTGCTGTGGTTGAGGCGCAGCTACTCCTTCAGCACACTTAGGAGGTGATACCTCTGGCCAACTCTGAATCATGGTCCAAGTGACCAGAACCTGTTTACAGTGCCATGGACTGGAACAACCATTGGCACAAGTTTGGAGTGTCTAGAGTCATGCTTTTTAACTGTGTACTTTGCAGTACCACCTCCTGACACCCTGACCAGGGAGTGCTTGTTCCACAGAGGAATGTCCACCCAGTTTGGGGGAATTTGACCCTTAGTTCTTCCACATCTATCCTTGAAGCCACAAGCTAGTGGACTACTTTATTTCCCTGTTGTGACAATGTAAGGGACACAACTCACCAGGTTTAAGCAGTGGGGGCTTGCAGTGGTGACCTGTTTGAGTAGGCCATGAACTGCTCCATGCTGGTCACCACTGCTGCCAGCCAGCTCTGAGGCAGCTGGAAACAACAGTGGCAACCCATCATGGGCCACAACCTCAGCCAGCATGGTATCCCTGCTTGACATATTTAAACAAGAAATATTTCTTAATGAAGAAACTGCTTGTGCCACCTAGACCTCCTGTGTGGCCCATCATCTCACTGGGGTAATTTTGACTGACTGAGTGTAACTCACTGAAAATAAGGCAAGTTGAGACTGAGGAATGGACACAATAAATGTTTTATGAAAAAAAAAAACCCCACAAATCCCAAAACAAAACAAACCACCACATTATGTTTGTGTATCTGTGCCCATTTTCTCAATGCCCAAATTAGTGATCAGAAATGTGTGTTATTTAGTAATAAATGAAGTGAAATTCCCTGACTTGAGAGTGTTTTTCTGATGACAGGCGGAAAGGTTAAAGCTGGTAAATTTATTTTGAAAGCATGCTCCCAGATCACAAGCCTCTGAAAATGAGTGTTGGATGCTTAGAGGAGCTTTATGAGCATGCTTTTGTTAAATAGCTGCTCTGATCTTGCTTATTCAGTCTTTAAATTAATGTGTAAAAGATGCCCATAAGCAACCAGCAGCTGAATTTACTGTGATTAGATGGATTATTACTATTACTCAGCCCAACAAGTTGCTATATGTTTTGTGTACTCAAGCAAATTTTGCTGTGCAGGCAAGTGGAATGATATGCACATAGGCTAACATAAAATCCCTCAAAATATCCCAGGATTAGACAAACAGACTTAAGTTGAAATAGAAATGAATTGCCTGTGTTTCTAAATTAGAGGCTTTCTGGCATTTACATATACAAATAGCTTCTATCTCAAAATATTCTATTTCAAACAAGCATTGACTCAGTTGCTTCTTTTCTCCCCATGCTAGGAAATAGGAGCCAATTTATCAGAGCATCAAACTGATTAAGAAGAGATTATCTGCTGTGGGGGCTCATTTAAAGAGGTCTGGGGATTCCACTGGGTTGCTGTGTTTGGTTGAATTCATTTCACACAGTAAAAAGCCAATCTCTTGGCTTCAAAATTCTTTAACTCTTTCTCTTGGGGTGAAATAACAAGGAAGTTCTTAAAGTTTTGAAGCTGTGCAAATTGCAAAGGTTGTCAGGATCCCTGGTGATAAAGCAACCCTGAAGGGTCTGCATCATACGATGAAGAAAAGGCTTCGCAATGTGGACCATGAGCCAGGTCCTGTTACCCAACACTCCTTCCTGTGGTTGACTGATCTGGGCCCTGAGCTTGTGCGCTCCTTAGGAAGGATTGAGTGCTGTTGCTGATGGACTGGGCTGAAGCGTGCTCAGCCCTGCCTGCCTGCTTTAGACAGTTACCCCAAGGATGGCAGTTGGGTTTTAAGGTGGCAAGCCTTTCTTACTTCTGCAGTTTCTGGAGAGCTCTGGAGCTCAAGTTGACGTAGGAGTTGAACGCTTTCAGGATGGCAGGTAAACCTGACTTTGAAAAAGTTCTAGACCTGTGGATTTGTCAGCTGAGATACAGCAATTGTATTACCACCCCGGGAATCAGAGGAGTAAGACCAGGAATATACTGGGAATGAGAGGGGAACTAGGAGGCCCTGTGGTCCTCTCTGCTCCCTCAGAGCCCCTGAGGACTTCATTCCAGTTCCTTTCCAGACCTGGGGTTGTAGAATGCAGCTCTAGATCTTATTCTGTTCTACAGAATGTGTTTTAATATCTGACTGAATTTTTTACATAACAATTTATCACTCATTGTCTAGGAGGAAACAGATAATTGATGCCCTTACTGCAAGACTGGAAATGGCCATTAAGACAAATCCTTATTTCATAATTTCCAGGTGTTCTTTGGGGAAACTCTATATGGCAGGAAATTCAAGCCATGAGTCAAATAGTTGCAACACGAACAGTATTATTTCAATCAAGGGACCTTCTTCTGAAATAAACTATAAAAATACAGGAGAATACTTTATTTCCTCTTTAAGCTTTTGTTCGGGAAAGTACTTAGTAATTTTAAGGCTCACTGACTGCAACATGACTTACACATATGTTTAAGTGCTTTATTGACTAGAGGTATATTCCCAGTGAGAGACAAGCATTCATTGACTATGTGCCCTGCTCTACAGGTCTCCTATCTGGTCCAGACTTGTATTTGCTACTACAATACGGTAACTTTTCATATTTTTTGATTGGTGTTGTGTTGGAACCTGGTGTATTGCTGCTCTGTCCGCTGGGTTTGGGCAAGAGAAGGAAACTATTGTAATCAATGCAGCAGCACTTTCCTTGATCTCCCCGGGTCTGGGAGAATTTGCTGATGGCAATTCCTTAGACAGGTGATAGCTGGGGATCAAGAAGGCATAAATTATGTGAAAACATGGTAGCAATACACTGAAATGCTGTGGTATTTTTTGTACAACTTTATATCAAGGCTGGATCACACTGTTATTAAAGTAGCATCTGCTGAACGGGTAGGGGAGGGCACCAGTAGTGTAATGGTGATTTTGTCCTTTCGCAGTGATTTCTGAACAACAGCTTACAGGGGAAATAAAGCATTCTCCTGTATTTTTATAGTCCTGTAAATCCCCTCCAGAGTTTGTTTTCACATTACGCTGTGCTTGGGAAGCACCTTGCAGCCGAGGCCTCCCTGGGCTATTGTGAGCAGCCCCAACCAAGTGTTTATAATCAAAATAGAGCAGGCAGAGAAATGGTGGGAGATGAAAGACATATGGAATGACATATCCAGGGTGACAGGTCATCTCTACTTCTTCCAGCCATGGGCTCAGGCCTCCCTGCACACACTCATGTGCCTCCTGAACAAGCTCTTTCCTGCGTATTTCAAATGCACATTCCACTGCATGCTGCATAAATGTGAAACCAGACTTGTTGGCCCTGAAAAGTGTGGCAAGTTGAAAGTGGGACTTCCTTGCTTGAGTTTTTGTCCTTTAACACACCCTATTGTGGTTTGCCATGTTGATAAAGATACTGAGCCAAAATAAAGACAACAAATGGCATTTACACAGCCTGAAGAATATCCACTCTGTGGGTAAAACCTAGCTAAGTGACTCTAATGTCTAAGTTAATCTTCAGTCATCTGTTTAAAGCTTGCAGATCAATGTATTTTAATCATACTGCATGCTATCAGTCAAATGTAAAAACAAAGTTCCTTTTTAAAAGATTAATTTACTTCATTTGCAAATAACATACACTTAATGTACAGGAATTTTGATTTTTTTTTTTTCCTGAGAGCTCTTTGAATGTTCATTGAAGTAAGATTTCCATTTATATTATATTAGAGTTGACAGAGGGGAAAAATGAATAGCTATCTGCTAATCAGTTTGTTTCTCATAATGAAAACAAATCTGCCATTTCCCTAATCTGAAGGGCATAGAGCACTAACTTTGCAGAGAGCCAGTTACTTGCTGTCCAGGGAGTCTGCTTTCGTCTTGCAGAAAACAACTGCTTGTGGAAGACCTTTATTGTGAAATCAAAAGTGATTGTGAAGTCAAAAGTAGCCCTTGGTAGGTACTGCAATGTGCAAGGCCTATAAGAACAGGTATCAATTCATATGGTCAGATGTGTAAGGCTCTGTACCCATGTCCCAAGTCTGCTCCTGTTTAAAAGCCATGCAGTTGTTAGTGAACCTAATTCAATAAACCCTGCTGAGAAGTAGTGTACAGCACGCTTAAGGGGTGTGGTAATGTGAATGTGGATTTCTGGAGCTGTGGGCAGGCTCCAAGAGCCTCAGTATCTGGGTCCATGATGAGAAAAAATGTAGGCTAGTTCCCTCTTCTACCACAACTTGTCTAATGCTGCAGAAAGTATGTACTATAAACTAGAAGCTGTGCCTGTTGTGTCAGGCGATGTCTGAGAGTGAGAGTAAGCTCTTACAAATCTGCCTTTCTTTAAAGAGCAACGTGAGGTGGAGGTTGTTTTTCCCTGAACCTAGTGGCTTATAGCATATTAGTAGCAAAACTGAGAATGTTCTTGCTTCAAAATTAAGGTTGTGATATGGGTTGGAGAAGAAAGTTGATCTGAACAGACAACATGTGTCAGTGACAGATCCTGTACACAATTAATTTCCCTGCACGAGCATAAAACAAAACCAATGTTCTCCTAGCTGTCTGTTAGCCTCATGGTAGAATGGCTCATATACCTAAAAATCTGTCTGTTGAAGGTGCTAGTAAGGGAGATGAAAATATATGTATTGAAAGTAATCGTTACTGATGTCTAACTCAGTTAATAAAGTTGGTGTTGAAAGATATCAGTGTAACTGTTAGGCAAATAAAAAATGTCAGTGTTAAGATGCTTGTGGGCTGTGTTAGACTGGCCAGCATCCTGATGCAAGGAAAATTTCCAACTGAAAGCAGGGGGGGCGGGAGAAAAAAATTTTCCTTGCCAACATGTGGATAGAGGGAATAATTTTCCTTGCCAGCATCCTAGAGCAAGGAATTTTTTTCTATCTGTGCTAACTCTTGCAAAAACTATTTCAGCATGTAAAATGTGCATGCTGAACAGTGACAGCAATGACCTTTTTTTATTGCTGCTGCTGCTCTCCTCAGGCAGAATCAAGTGCGGGAGCTGGCAAGGTGATGAATTAGTCCATGAGCTGTGGCTTAGATCCTGAAAAGCAGCTGTACAACTTAGTCTATACAGTCATGAGACCTGTGTTGGTCCAGGGTTGACTTCCAAGCTTCACACAGGCTTGAGCAGATGGAAGGGAGTGGGGGCCCAGGAGGCCACAGAGAGCTTGGAGAGGGGAGGACTGTGGCAGCTGGGAGGGAGGTAAGATGGGAAACTCTCTCCATAAAGTTTTGGGTGCAGAAGTTATGTGCTGCTGTTGAATTGTATGTTGTGCTGCTTGCTGCTTTTGAATCTTTCTGCTGTGGGTATAAATCGGCAATCCCAGTTTTCTGTCAGTTTAGCGTGATGATGGCAGTGATTGTCCCAACAAATAAATGTCAAGGTGATGAATACTGAGGAGTGAAGAATAAAACCCTTACAAGCAGACTGGTACCCTGGGTTTTTTCCCCTGTGTTCTGGCAAAAAGCAGGTCTGTGGAGCAGGGACGGTAACTCATGTCAGAGTTGGTAGCTTAGTGCATCAAGCCTGTGTGAGCTTAGCAGTGCCAGCTGGACTGGGTCTGCTGTGAGACTGCGGATGAGACTTGTCTTTTGACACAAACGGAGAAAATAACTGTCAAATTTGAACAGAAATATGAAAGCTTATTTGTTTTTTTGGAGAGCTGCAGCTTTGTGATGTGCCTTCTTCCCTGTTTTCCCCAGTTTTTGGGCTGTGGTGGTTTTTCTTACATGGGAATCTGCAGTGAGGAAGCAAGGAAAGGCTTTTCTCACTATGAGCACACAGGTGTTCACAGGCATTTGTTAAGGAAAATTTGTAGTTAAGTGGAAAGCTGTGGGTTTGGGAGAATAATTTTACAAGTTATGGCTTTTGAGTATTGAGCATCAAAGAAAGTGCTGAGTCCGTGGAAGGGTATGGGATTTATTAGAGACCTTGTTAGAAAAATGGTAGCATATTTTCATATGTGACTTCTCCGTGTTGATACGGAGATTACGTGGACTGATCAACAATATGACATGACCTTAAAATCATAGAACATTTAGTGTATATGTGGCTTTTGAGACATTTGCTTCCTTTTGAAGTAACTTCTCAGATACTAGAACAAAAAAAAAATCATTCATGGTAAACATCAGCTTCTTTACATTTGGAAGGGTGTAGACGAGTATTTGAAGGTTAATGTAGATCATCCCCTCAAACATGCCAGGGTTTGTTCAGCCTCTCAGCATCACTGTATTTTTATATGTAGCCTCTACTTTAAGTACTATATAAGCAGAAAAATGAGCTTTGTGGCAATTCATACAGCAACAAAACTGGCTAGGACAGCCTGAACTAAAATAATGTGACGTACCACGGCTTCGTGCTTTGGCCTGTCTGGGCTAGAGTGTTTTCCATTCTTTCTCCTTTGATACCTAATTTTAAGACTTCTCTCATGGCTGCCCTTGATGTAACATGAATGCAGCCATTCTCATGATCCCTGTCAACTCCCCAGAGGTTTTTTTCCTTTTCCTGTAGTTTAGGAAAAAGCTGATGAAGGTACTATCATAGAAAAGAGATTCCCTGTCAAGTATTTCTTTGGAGTGAAGATAAATCAGATTGTCTCCAAATAGCTCTGAATTTTAGAGAGAAATCTTTTAAAGAACCTGAAATGTATGGCTTTCCTCTCTTCCCCTCAGTAATGAACCAAGTGCTAGACTCATGTGTTCATGTGCAGTCTAGGTTTGCCTGTAGCTTTTGATTTGAACTGCTCAGCTGATGCCTGTTGCTGATATCCTATTTTCCTATAGTCTACAACATGTCTGTATTTCACCATGAAGCTCATGGGGTAAGGACACAGACGGGGTGCAGTAAACCTTTCCATAGAGGAACAGACCAGCAATTACTGGCTGTGAAGTGACCCATGTAGATCATATGCATAGACATGAATTCGAAGTTCTACATGCAGTTTTGGCACTAACACATGCTCTGTGTAGGTATACTTAGCGATTTGTTTTTTTTAAGGTTTATTTTGGCCTAGTTTTATCAACACTGTTTACAATAAGCTGGTAGGTGAAGTTTTGGAGGTCTTTGAATTGCAGCTCCAACAGATTTCATTTCCACACCAATTAAGATCTGGTAATATCGTTAGCTAGTAAAAAGGAACCTCGTAAGGAGAGAAGTGAATCAGTTTAATGTTCACATGGTAATTACCTATTTTGGGGTGACATTTAATAGACTGAAGTTCACTGCTGTTCATTTTATCCTTTTGTGTGGGGATTGCTGGAAAAGAACGTGTACTTAACATTTTGGGATGTGACAAAGGAGGAGAAAATTATACCCCTTGGCTATGCTCTTTTGATCTCCTATTTTTACCAAGGTGAAAATGTAGTATACGTCAGATGCTAGCTGCAAAGTACATCTAGACTATTTTTGGTTTGGACTTGCAGAGAAATTGGTCATTCAGATTGCAGAAGCATTTCTTTCGTGGAGGAGAATTTTTTTGAGACCTATCAGTCCTTTCATTGAACATTTGTGGTTATTTAGACTATGCAGTTACTTTGCAGCAGCCAGTAACTCTGCTGAGTTTGGTGATATTGGAAGTAGAACAGAGATATTAAATCTGCATTAAATCCAATTATAGCTAGGTTTCAATTTAATCTGTGGACAAGTTAAAGGATTTGTGACTTGTTTTATTTTACTGTTTCATATGAAAGCAGTATCAACACATCCGTGATTTTTAAATGGGAATAATTAAGATGTGTCCAAAGAATTATAATGGGGGTACAAGCCTCAGTTTTAACCAGTGAAAACTAAGACCAGTGGGATTTACCTGCATTTTTTTATCCCTCTTCATTTTAGCATTTGAGAGTGGACGGGGAGAGGGTGTTAATAACAACAAAACCTAAGGTTTCTGGCATGTTGGCAGGATATGGTGTGTATGAGACACAGACTATATGTGTCTCTCAAGGCTTCATCAGGTGCTAACAGTAGGGAGGGGAATTACATGCAGCCTTACTCCCATACCATGAGTCTGTCTATTGTAAAATGAAGGTGTAGATATACAGAAGAAAAGTGAACCCATTGTGTCTTCAAGTTACACTAACATTTGTAAAACTTGAGATGACCTTTCTCTGAATTCTTTTTTCTACCTCTGAAAATCTTCTCATGAGGCAGGTAGGTCTCCATTTTTAAAAAGCAAGAAATTTATGCCTGAGGAAATATAAATAGCAAAAGGTGAGGGGAAGATGGGCAAAGAAAGGAACTTGGATGCTGATAACAATGGAGCCTGAGAGGCATGGTTAACAGCAATTCCCCCTCTTTTCAGACACCCTGCAGAACAGCAGGAAGCTCTTCAAGGAGGCTTTCTTGTGTTGCTGAGAGAAACGAAGGACTGTTTCCTTCAAAAAAGACCTTGTCTTGGATGGCCCTGTGAGAAGTGAAGCTTTACTGTTATTCCTCCAGTATATTGCCAATAAAGATGCCCAAATAATTTTAAAAAAGTCTCTTGAAAGTTAGACTCTTAAAATGCATCATAGGTCAGGGTTTGCATGGAGGAAAAGAGGGAAGAATAAAATTATTGGACCAAATCATTATCTGATCCAAATTGATGGTGGGGGGGGATGAGGGGGGTGTCTCCTGAAATCACTAGTTCTGCCGCTAGTTATGCGTCTGGCCCATTCATCACTGCTTATTCTTGAGTCTCTAGTATATAACAAGGACCACACACTTGCTGATGAAAATGAATTGGATTAGTACACTTGGAAGAACTACACCAGATAATTAGAGCTGTATTTTTTTAAACCAGTGTGGTATACTCTTCTACAGAATATATTTTCTGAACTAATCATAACAGCAATGCCTGCTGCTGAAATGAAGCACCAGAATCTCAGTCTAGCATAAATCTACCAGCCAGAGAAGTTCCTTTAGTTTATACCAGCCTGAGGTATAAAGTTTCCGTTTGTTCTGATAGAGAGATTTTCTGTGAAAAGAACAGAGACCAATAAAAGTGGCTGCAGGTTGAAGCAGAGTCTGCAAACAAGTCTTTATGAAGAGCTGTATTAAGTGGACTGATTTGTTTTTGAAAACCATCAAATCCACTGGAAATCCATGCAAATGAATTAAAACTGTCACAAATTTGGATCATATTCAGTGATTTCCTCTAGCTGAGAATTTTTTACATTTAAAGATTTTCCAATTTGTCTAAAACTGGAGTTTTCAGTTTAAAAATTAACAAAAATAACAAAGAAAACCTTTACAGGTTTACATCCAAATTAAGTAGAAGAGTTTGCTTTGAAATTGAACCATCAGTCATTTTTAAATTGTTCTTCCTCTAATATTATGGGATAGTTTGTTTTGAGTCAATTTGAGCTTTTGTGCTGATGTTTTTTATTGTGAAAATGAGAATCAGTTGCTCACTACATTTAACACATCTGTCACAGTAGCATTCAGGAGGAACTTTCTTTCAGAGTCAGAAAACATCCCTGTTAACTAAAGAGCGGTAGTGTAATATGAAGTACCCAACACCCACTTCAACTGAAAGGGACGTTAATTGTCGAACAGAAATGTGCCACATTCTCAGCTCTAAGCCACTACTGTACCAGAAGGGGATGATCGACTCTTTCCCCTTCTCTCAGATGAGGAATTTTGTTATTAAAATGTTTCTTCAGAGTGTCTTGCAGTGTCAGAAATCAAAGGTCATAAAGGTAGAAGGCAGGGTTTATTTATTGCTATCCTGCTGCTCTAATTAAAGGGTCAGAAGCAACTGGAAAGTCCCAGTTCCCTTTGGTTCTCAGTAAGCCTCTACAATTTATTCTAGAAGGGGTGGAGAGAAGGGAGGATAAAATAGCCATGTCCTTCTGACTGCTGATCTTTTAAAATCTTTGATCACTATCTACTTGATTTATCTGCTTTGCAAGAGGAAGGAGCAGTGCACAGCTAAATTAAATAAATGCATTTAAATAACCATGCATCTGATTTGGAGAGAAGGCCAGGAAAGAGTGCTGCTGCTGATGTGAGTTGCAGAAAGAACCAAGTAGCAGTCTTAGCTCATAATTTCCTGCCTGCTGTTGCTTTAATGTTTAAGTTGTTTTTAACATTATTCAAATGTATGTATGCTTTTAAATTTCTTTGTTCTTGTTTTTCTATTTAAAAAATGTATTGAAATATAAACTCAGCAGGTGCTTAAGTCAGTGAGTAGAACTGCAACTGCCCTCTGGGCTCTGCAGGGAAGTGGTTGAATCTCAGGAGCCAAAGGGAGCGTTTATGGACAAGAAGGTGGTATGTGCTTTGTACCAATGCATCTGGCTTAGGATGTCATCGTCTTAGGGTGTCATTACAGGCTGTGCTACAGGAATCTTGGGGCTGTTCTAATGTGCTACAGCATCACAACTACCCTCCTTCCATTGCACTGAGTTCTCAGTAATTTGTGGCTTATGATGGAGGCTGTGCCAATGTATTTCTGTATATATATGCACATATTTATGTACACATAAGCAAGACTAACTATATGTGGTAGATAATTGATTTACCTCACTTCTGCTGTTAATTTGCAGAACTCATTGCCATAAGCACTGAGGCTAAGGGCTTAGAGATTCCTGAAACAATGATACTGTCATGGTTAAATCTCAGTCGTGTATGGGTTGAGGTTAGGGAAAAAGCAAGACTTTGCTCACTTGGTTAATGGTGATGGTCTGCTTACTGGCTGCCAGATTTGGGTATTTTGTTACCCTGTTTTGTACTTGCTGTATGCACCTGGGTGAATTGCCTGAAATGAAGGGTGGGGTGGGAGTTAATACTTGAAGATTTGCCTCCTAATCGCATCTTCAGAGCATCAGGTGAAAGCATGTTATTTGTTGACTGCAGAAATGGTAACATGGGCTATGTTTTCAGTGGAGTCAGCTCTTTCTGACTCAGAAGCACTGATGTTTCCAGCTTTTCAGCTTTCATCTTGAATCTTAATATTTGATGTTAATCTTAAAGCCCCGTTGCCTTATTTCAAGCTAGTACCTGAGATTTTGGTTTAGCTTTTTGGCAAGAAGTTTGAAAAAGTGGTTCAACCACTCAGAAAACATCTCCAAACTCATGTGAACAATGATGGCATTTCTAGCTGCTTCCTGATTGTTGGAAACATGACCCATACGGTGTGTTTGTTTGAAGGTAGATGACACTATACTTATTGTACCAGCTGCAGAAGACCTGGCTTGTAGCGTTGGTTAATTTGTGAAGAATTGTCTTATTCTGATTTAAAAAAAAAAAAATTAAAATAATTAGCTATTTCATGTGGTTTGTGTCTGCTTCTACTATTTATATCAAAGTTGCTTTTGAATAGTGTGAGCACAAAATTATACCTTAAAATTAAGCTCTTTACATTTGTTACCACTGTCAAACCTCCAAAACCATTATTTGAAGAAAAAAGTGTATCAAATCTGAGCTAAAGGGGAATTTTAATGGTGGACTGAAGGCCTGAAAACAGGCTGATGTAATGAAGATCATTACAGTAGGAAATGATGATCAATGATGTTATATAATGCACAACAAATATTTACAGCCAGGATGGTGGCTAGCAACAGCCTCCTTAAGACATCAGAAAATTATCTCTTATTCTGCTCTAGAGAAACCATTTTAGACAAAATTGCTCAGAAGCAGTAAATGCAGCACCACGGAAGCAAATGGAGTGCAATCAGTCCATGGCTAGGTAACTGAGGTAGGCATTGTATCATCTCACCTATTATTCTAATTTGTGTGGAACTTACAAAATATGCTGGGAGCCCCAAATAGCAGTGCTGACAAACATGAGGTTCACGTGATGTGGGGGAATGTACGTTGTTATAAGTGGCATTTTACAGAAGAGTAAATGGAAGTTCTCTCATAAGCAGTTTTTCTAAACCTTGTTAAATGCTGATGTTCCATCCTTTTAATTAAAACAAGCTGGCATTTATGGCTGTGTGTAATCAAGAAATGGAAGATTTTATAACACCTCTTTATCCCCTGACACGTGGTGAGGGAAAATATCAGTCTGTCTTTACCCATGCACATCATCTGTCAGAGGGCAAAGTATGTCCAATTTTCCCATGCACGTAGCTTTTCATTGCTTGTATAGTTTCTGTGGACATCCACATCGCCTGTCTGTATCTGCTGCTGAAGTGAACGTAATCATACGTTGTTAGGTGATGAGTACTAATCTACTGGCCTGTGTGTAATAAAACAACTGTGCATGCATTGTAATGGCATATTTAGCTGAGTGGTCTTGCTTGTTTTGTTGTGCTTTTGCTGTTGCCAGTAGTTTCAGGATGCTATTACAATATACATTAGCCAGTACATGAATCCTGCCTGTTCCCAGGCCCCCATCTCTACTGCCAGCCTTTCTGTTGGGTTGGGATGACAAGTTGTGGTGCTTCATGCATGATTAGTTACTTTAAATATTTCTCATTCCTATTTCACTTCTATTCTGAAATTGTCTTTCCTCAATTGCTGCACCTTAGCTGTACACGTTAATCTCCACCTCTTTTCCCCTCCTATGTTTTATGTGCACATTTACAATCTTTGCAAATGACCAACTATAGCTCCCCTAAAATGCTAGAGACTTGGTGCTACTTGTGCTCAAGGATTTGCGAGTTGAAAAATGGAATTGTGCTTCCTGATCTTTGGGCCATAGAGGTTTTAAATGTCACAGAGGTGGCATGTTCAGTCTCCAGGGATAAAGTCGGCCCACTACTGATCGTACATACCCAGTGCTGGTTATGAATGAATTGTTAACAGGTCTGCTTTTTGACTAAAACAAGAATGAAATGTAAATGGGAGGAAAAAGAAGACTAGTTAAAAGCATAAGAGGTAAAATGTGATTTTAGTAACTTGTGGAGTAGATTTTAACTTACACTCTTAGCTGCGCAATCCAGAGGACTTGTGTTCCTTATGGGTTAAGGTTAAAGCTGACGATGATGGGATTCAAAGCAGAAGGTTTAATTTTAATTTTGCAGAATTTCATGCTGATGCATTAGTAAAAGTGCATTGCTACTTGCTTTTCACATAAGTAAGTGAAAGAATGTCTATAAATCTTTATTTGACTCTAAGGTTGTGTTTTGATCATTTTTAGGAATATGTCAAAAAGCTAGATACTCTAGACCTCCAATATCATCCCATTTTTGTCTTTATCAGATTGACTGAAGATCTATTTGATTTCCTTTTTGGGCTGGGACTAGCAAATGCAGATGCCTGCTTGAAATTTTACTAGTTGCTGCTGCACAAGAGCTTCCCATACTTGTAGTCAGGGGCTGTTAAAAATACATGTTTCTGCATGAAGGGGCATTTTAATGGGAACTAGAAAAGCATTAAAATACCAATAAACTCCCTAAGGGTGTTCCCAAAACTCGTCTCAGAACAAAAACAATCTATGGATCCTGTAGGGATACATCCCCTAAACTTACAATAATTCCTTTTGGAGGTGCGGATGAGGAAGTTCAAGAACTTGTCTTGTATAATGTTTCCTTTCTGAACCCCTAACGGCAAGTGAGGAAAAACTAACTCTGTGGCCTAATGGCTCCTCTTCGTATTCCTTGGTGAGTTCCAAAATGGAGCTGCTACTTAGAGAAAATGCCCAATTGTATCTCTAAAGAGTATCCTCAACAGGCAACGCACTGGGTAAAGATGAAATTATCTTTTTTTTTTTTTACTCTGGATGTAGGATCAGAGTTTAAATATTTTATAGCACCCTGGGCAACCAACTTAGGCAGAAATTTTCTTTGGTATTTGTCAGAAAACAACCCTTTAAGCAATGCACTGGAATACAAACTTGCCAATCAGATGTGTTGACTGGCATTTCTGATGTATACTGGAAAAAGAATTTTCCTTTAAGGGGAAATTGCAGTATTGATCTTACCTAGTTGCTATACCTTCCCCTTACTTAGGCTAACATGGAATTCTAGGTGCCCTATAAGGTTAACTTTATCTGTTCGCATAGCTGTAAGAATATGCTATTAAACCAATTGGCTAAATTTTTGTTTGTTGAAGCATCTTACTTCTTGCTTTACATACATCTTAATTGCTTCAAATTCTCTGAAATCTACTTCATGTTCTTCTAGAAGAAGTTTGAAATCCTTTTTTTTTTTTACTACTTTGTTGTTCTCATTTAGGAATTCTGTATGGCTTATGTGTCAGGCTCCATTTGAACTGAATAAGTAGGGGGAGATTGATATTGCAAAAGCAATTTGTTTGGGATGCTCACATTTTCTTTGCAAACATTAATTTAATTTTTGTCTCTGTGTAAGACTAATGCTTGGGAATGGCTTTCTCTGAGGGACTACTGTTTGGTCCTATGCAAAATGTCAATAAGGGCTGAAGTGATATTTAAATCCTTAGATAAAGGTCCTAATGAGTTTGGTGAATTGGGGCTTTTATCCTTAGAAGGCAAACAGTGAGCATGAACTTTATCGAGATCTTTCAGCCTCTACCTCTTCTGGACACATCACAAGTCATAACTGGACTCTCCATATGACAGGAAGAACTCCACCCAGTGTATCTCTTGGTGGAACAACTATGTCCAAATGCAGATCTGTTCAGAGCATGCCCAGGTTCAAGGCTTCCAGGAGGCCATAAAGATTTGGGGTGAGATGGTCTTTAAATGATGAGTCTCTAGGCATGAGTCTTACTATGAACTCAGATAAGAAGGATTCAAATAGGCTTAACGCATTGTTTTCCTCTCTGCATGACAGCTATGTTCAGGAACAGTGTTACAAGGAGAAGATTGCCAGTCATTGCTAGGGCTGAAAGTCTTGTAAAGGAACTGCATTTCTGTGAAGCCATATACCATTCTCAGATAATGGAAACAAACCATTACCATCTCGTACTGCTTGGCTACAAAGGGTTTGGTTGCTTGTAGAGCTATAAACTGAAGGAATCCAAGAGTCGTGACTGCTGTTTACACAGGGCTATAAGTGAATACACCATGTGAACGCTTTTGACTAGCTTTAGATATAAGCAACTTTTCTTGCTGGGTCTTGAAGGTCTTCTACTGAGATCTGTAGACTCCCACACTGTTTTGTCAAGGCTTTTTAAATTAGAGGTTTCTGATTTCAGTGCACATGCTTCTATTTGGCCTTGAAATTACACAATGGTATTTTGCTTTCTTTGGGCTTGAATTCTTGCCCATTTATTCTTGCACAAAACCAAGAGAAGTAGTATTAAAATATAGTCAGTTCCCCAGCTGGCATAAATCAGTGTAGTTCCACTGGCTGCTCTAATTTAAATCCAAATTTGATCAAATAATTTCAAATTGGGTTGCAGAATGAATTAAGTCTATATATATATAAAAAAAAATCCTTAGGTGCCTAAAACCCAAGTCTAATTTTCCAGTAGAAGGGCATCAGCTGCTACCTTGTGCATTCTCAACCTCCTATTAGCTGCTTATGGCTCAGTAACTGATATTGGCTGTGAAGCAGACACTTGGCTGCTCCTTTGGCCAGCAGAGAAGAAATGTTGGCTGCTGGCTCTCTTGAAAGAGCAGAGCTATAAAATGAGGAAATAATAAAACATGATGATTAGGTTAGGGTCACAAAATATTGTAAATAGAAACATATTGGCCTTTCTGCTGTTTTTTAAAGCTCTTTGTATGTTGGCTAGCCAGCTTCCTGGATGTCTGTGTTGCCTTAACTCTTTGGCTGTCTAAAGGTGATGTATAAGGCAGGAAGAAAATAAACTGTTGGTGACCTTTTGTGTATACTAAGGCCTGAAACAACTGTGTTCTTGAAAATGTTTCCTTTCAGACCCTTATCTTATTTTAGCAATGAAGGCTCCTCTGTCCAGCTCTCACCCCTGGAAGTCCTGGCAGCATATAGGATAGTACAGGAGAATTATGACCAGTACTTGTATTAACATGTTTAGACTTGGAATTTTTAACCCATCTATTTTTGTACAGCTTCTGGTTCATCTGAGAATTACAGGTGCTCAGAAAAGAAAATATCAAATAATAGTGTACCTTGCTAGAAGCTGCCATGCCAGGAAATGTGAGCAATTGCCAGGATCAATTCACAGCTGTGACTTGGTGTTTACATGTGTGCTTTTTGCTTCACGGGGGTAAGCTGGCTTGGCTTTTTTAAAGCCCTGAGCAGTAGGAAGATATGGGCTTCAACAGGAGTTCTGTTACCAATGACTTTGAATATTAGATCATGTGTAAGCACTGAGGGGTGCTGGGTGTCCCGGGCTGAGGGTGACAAGTTTGGCGTATTGTACTGTATCTGTCGTGTGTATGTGGGTTTCAAAGGAAGGTTGAATCAGAGTGCGTAAGGCTTTAATGCTGAGTCTTATATGAATTACCTTGTACTATGTGAAGGATTTGATTTCAAGCAAAAGCTTCGAAGTGTTTTGTACTGCTATCCTCTCTGCCCCAAAGCTCATTATCATGGATTCCACATTCATTCTTGTAGACTTTTCCTGAGCTTTTAGAAGCTGGTCTTTTGTCATTTTTTTGTGGAGAAAAAAAAAATAATTATTTTTGTTCCTTTCCCTTTTGCTGCTGGATGCAAACACCAGGATAATTATGGGAGGGTACAGACACTTGTGACACATCCAGAAATATTTGGTATATTTGGCCAGGAAGACTAAGCTGCGCTTGTGCTTGGGGCTCAACACCAATCAGTACCTATCCAAGTGAGGTGGGGACAGAAGGGTAAAAATCTTTCTGTGGACACAGACTGAAGGAACATGCTGTGTGAAACCTCATTAGTCTGTTATTGGGACACAATAACTTTACAAGCCATGAGATGCTCCTTTGCTGATTCCCACCTAGGAATGTCCACCTGTATGCAATTCCACCAGGTCTGTGGCCTAACAGATGGTCCTAACTAATGAAAAAAGTCCTTTTAATTAGTCCATCTAAAGACATTTATTCACACTGGTGGGTGCTCCCAATAAAGTTTCAGTGACTAGGATCTGTGTTGCTGGCTTCCAGCAGTCACCATCTGTTTGGTGGCAGAAACTGGCCGTGGTATCACTGCATGCATTTCCCACTCCAGTGGGCTGGAAACAGGTTTAAAGTGTGGGGAAGGAGGGGGGAAAGGTCTCCTGGTTACTGCCTACAGCAGTCTGAAAGATGTGGTATCCCTGCTTCCAGACCTAGGATTACAACAGCTTATCCTGCTATCTCTAGCAGCAGTTTCAGAAAGCAGCTTTAGAAATCATGCTCATTTCCTCTGGCAGCAGTTTTCTAATATTTGAGAATACCTTCAGTGTATTTGTGTCGTGGTTTAACCCCAGCCGGCAACTAAGCCCCACGCAGCCGCTCGCTCACTCCCCCCGGTGGGATGGGGTAGAGAATTGGAAGGGTAAAAGTGAGAAAACTCGTGGGCTGAGATAAAGACAGTTTAGTAGGGAAAGCAAAAGCCGCGCACGCAAGCAAGGCAAAACAAGGAATTCATTCACTGCTTCCCATCGGCAGGCAGGTGTTCGGCCATCTCCAGGAAAGCAGGGCTCCATCATGCGGAACGGTTACTTGGGAAGACAAACGCCATCACTCCGAACATCCCCCCCTTCCTTCTTCCTCCAGCTTTATGTGCTGAGCATGACGTCATATGGTATGGAATATCCCTTTGGTCAGTTGGGGTCAGCTGTCCCAGCTGTGTCCCCTCCCAGCTTCTTGAGCCCCCCCCAGCCTCCTCGCTGGTGGGGTGGGAAGCAGAAAAGGCCTTGACTCTGTGTCAGCACTGCTCAGCAGTAACGAAAACATCCCTGTGTTATCAACACTGTTTTCAGCACAAATCCAAAGCGTAGCCCCATGCTAGCTACTGTGAAAAGAATGAAGTCTACCCCAGCCAAACCCAGCACAATTTCCTAAGGCTCTTTCTTAGGCTGTTGGCCTATTTTTTAACTGAATATTGAAAATCCCTCTATTTTTAATGACTGTTAGAAAATAATCTAAAATAATTAAAATTAGAAATGTCATGTCAGTAATGCTTAATCTGGGAGTACAGGAGATTGCATGCTAAAGAAACCTCACTGGCTGCATATTAAAGGGAACCACTTAATGGCAACATTCAATTAAAAATTAGGAGGGATGATAGGGAGTTGGAGCAGTACAATAGAAGATTTGCAAGGCTTTATCGCCCATGACTAGTTTTATTTATGCCCTCTGCATATTGACAAACTAGTTCAGTTAAGGGGATAATTAAACTGGGGGAAACTAAAAAATTTCCTCATCACAGGCTAGTGATGAGACGGGAATTGTGGGAAGTCAGCATCCTTCGGGATAATTCTGACTATAAGTGTTGTTTACATATTCAACCTACTTACAGCCCTTCCCTGGACTCCTCCCAAATCCTTCCCACTCCCAAACGCTACCCAAACTCTAACTTTATTTTTCTTCAAGCTTTAATTTTCAGGTCTGTTTTTAATGAAACTTTTTGTGGGAAAAGGACAGTGGAACTATTAGATCTTGCAGTTTTTAATACAGACTTCCTGATAAGATTTGATCTAACAAAGTCAGAAGTCTGAACTGTTGAGAGACCTTCCAAATCATTGTGCCTGTCACCTTCCTCCTCCTCCTCCAAGTAAATAAAGGTATATACCATTAATTTTCCGTTGTATGTTTTTTCATTTTCATGTCCTTAAGCTTTTCCTGAAATGCTTTTTCTATGTAAAAACTAAGGCACTGATGCCAATTACACTTCTCTAGGAGGTATTACTTAAAAAATAATCCCCCGAATAATGAAACATACTAAAATAACAAGATTTGGCAAAGATATTGTCATAATAGTCAAAGGCAAAGATCTGGTAGAAGCAGTGGTGCCCATTTTGCATTAGTACATTTACTTTGATTCCCCCCCTTTGTTCAGATTTTCATTGTTAAATTACCTGCCATTCTCAAATGGCCTGAAGGGCAGGCTTGAGGTTATACTTGCTCGAGCTGTCAATATTACTTGCGGAACTCCTGCAAACTACCTTTACCTGTTGTTGTGTGGATAGTTGCCATTCTCCACTGGGAGACTGACTTTTGGCAGGCAAATATGTCTGACCTTTCCTTGGAAGGACCTAGAGTTTCCTTCCCCAAAGGCAAATCGGTTTAAGAGGCAGCCTCATGCCGGGATGTGTGCAACCACTTTACAAATGATGGCTCCCACTCCCAAAGTCCTACAGCTTGGCTAACCGTAAAGATGATGATTGCGCTGAAACCCTTACTGACACTGTGCCCGAGTTGTAATTTTTTGTTGCCATACTGCCTAGTCGTGGGCCAGGATCCTGCTGTTTTGGGTGCTACACAAACACAGAACAGGGTGTCCTTGCCCCAACAGGTCTATGTTAAGTACAAGATGGCAACAGACAGTGGCGAACAAAATGATGATGCAGCTCTAGGCAGACCCAGCTGTAGCTCCAGGCTGCTGTCAAGCACCACACGCAGGCATGGTCACAAAAATTAAAGGAAATGCATGTTAGCCATGAAGAGCTTCATAAGGGAAAACAAAGATGTGTGTTTGAGGGCTTAGTAATGAGTGTTAGATTGGCTCATGGGCTGATTGCAGGTAGAAGTCAGGTGAGAAATGACATGTAAGAGCTTCAAAATAATAATGTTTAGATAAATTAATGGACAAGATCTAATAAGAACTGTTAAACCAGACAAGAAACTTCTAGTTCAGGAAAGAGTAAAGTAAAATTGGAGAATTTTGACTATAGATTTACTCAGTTCTAATGCTTTTCCCATGACATCCACTGCTAGCCATCACCTGAGAGAGATTTACTTGGCTTGGTATACTTTGTTTCAGAGTAATTTTGATTATATTTTTTCATATATATATATAAAAAAAAATCTGCTGTTTAAGATACTACACTGGACCAAGGGCTGGTGTCTGATATATGCCAGTCTCAATTTGCTCATGCCCAGAAGAATGGGACAAACAGTTGACAGTGACAACATCTTAAATGGCTAAAAGCAAGATGCATCAGAAGGTATCTGTCTTGGGCTAACTCCTTGAAGCAACCTCTGGCAACCTTGCAAAGCCCACCAAAGCCAATCCTGCAGTTCCCACACAGTGAAGATCTTTCAGAGGATATCATGGGGCGTGATTAGGAAGGAGAATGCAAGCATAAATTGGACACAATCAAAGATGCCTTGTAAGGACCAGATTCAAGGTGGTGTTAGGCCTGACAGCTATCTTCAGGCAAGCTTTAGCTAGGAAGAATTACTGGAGACCTCTGAGTGGAGAGGAGCTGTATGGGAGAAGTCCGGGTTAAACCAGATAAATGTTTTTTAGCACAGTTTTCTGTTGAAACCATAACTGTTCATGAGGCCATATTCATCTGAATGAAGTATTTAATCTGGAAGGT
Source organism: Calonectris borealis (assembly GCF_964195595.1). Lineage (NCBI taxonomy): Eukaryota > Metazoa > Chordata > Aves > Procellariiformes > Procellariidae > Calonectris > Calonectris borealis. The sequence continues at coordinate 11,431,410 of NC_134316.1, read as the reverse complement.
TTTTTCCCAGCTCAAGATTAAATTTTGGGAGAAAGGAAGTAAAGTGGTGCTGGGTTCCTATTATAGCCCTTGCACAATATGAAAAACATTAATCTGGGTGATGTTTTAAATAATTTTCCTGTTAATTAGGTAGACTGAGATTTTCCCATATGAGTACCTTTGCAAGACTTATTGTCTTGTCTGGGATAGACATCTTTGTCTCTGGTTTTAATAAAAATATCAAACGATCTCAGTTTTATCTCATGGTGAAACAGCAAAAAAAAAAGGCAATTAAAGCTCAGGATCTTTCGTGGCATGGGAAAACTGATTCACATCCAGTTCTACTTCAGGCAGACTAGACAGCACAGTTAATGTTTTGAGATTTTTAAAAAAAAAAAAAGGAAAAGAGCTGGTAGCTGGATAGTAAACTGAAGTGAAGGGTGGATTTTGTAAAGACCAAGAGCTTAAAATACTTGTAACTTAGGGGAAAGAAACTGTCATAGGGAGGTACATTCATAAGAAGAAGAAAAATGAGGTGAAAATGGGCATGGGAAGATGGGAGTTTACTAAGGAAGCAATGGGCTGAAAATCAGGAAGTCAAGAAAGATCTGTGTGATGAGAGCAGGAGGTGTGATGGCAGAAGGAGAAGATGCTTGTTCTAGGTACTAAAGTTGTACAGCAGAAGACAATAACTCTGGTTTGAAGACCTGGCAGTCCAAAGGTTATGATAGTGAGAGTTTTCAGAGAGGCTTTGTCTTAAGCCTTTAAGCTTCTGGGGTTTCATTTAAAAGAGAAGGCAATGAGGTTAGAAGACCCGTCATCAGTTACTTTTTATGGTATTGAAGTGGTTAATGTTCTTGCTGTTGCTGCTACATTGTTGTTGCATTTATTAGACCATATGTCCTCGCTGGGGAGTCTAGCTTATTTGAGCATCTTTGGTTTTTCTAAATAACCTGTGTTGCCTCAAATGCACAGGCTATGAGTTCAAGTGAAGTTGGTGCTTTCTTTCCTGAGCAGATTTACGCTCAAGATTAAGTGAAAATGAGGTATGGTTTGGGCTGCTCTCTCAGGCTTGAAGATCCCTTTGCAAAATTCCCTGCTGAGAAGAGAGTTTGCTTCTAAGCCACTTAAAAGGCAAACCCTGTGTTGTTAAAGCAGAGTATCATTTTAACGCTGATAGCAACTGACAACCCAGGAGGATTCTGTTTATCCAAAGGACAGGTGTAGCAACAACCCCGAGCTTCCCTCTGATCTGTTGGAGTAAGTTTGTAGGCTTTTCTCCTAGAGTAAATTGTTTTCATTACCTCTGGCCGTGGAGCCGGTTTCTACACAAAGTATGCCTGGAAAACCTGACCGAGTTAATGCTCTTGTTGCATATGCTCAGATTTCCTCTGTTGCTATCGCTAGTTGAGTTCTGAAGATTATAGTGGCTTGGGGAGGTTTTAGTTGAAAATGCCTACAATTGAGGAAGATCTGAAGATAAGAGGAGCATGCAGTCTTCTCAACAGATCTTTAGCAGAGGTGCAACAGTGCACATTGTTCAAGTTCATGGAATTTCAGGCAAGGATTCAACTCTGTTCATTTAATTGCTTCAAAGAGTAGAAGATGTAATCTCTGATGCTCTTATCATAAACATAAATGCCTACAACCTGAGGAGCTGTCTGAGCAATTACTTTTAGTAATGAAGGTTTCTGGATTTTCTTGCGAGATTCACTGAAGTTGTGTCATGTTCAAGTACCCAAGCCTCTGCTTTTCAAAAAGCTGATTCTGGATCAGATAATAGAAACAGAATTTGGTCAGAGAACAAATTCTGATGTTTGAAAGCTTATTTTGCTTTACAGCAGAGCAAAATGTATCTTTTCTTGTGTGAACTGAAGCTGGATTGAAGCTTCGGTTTCCTGGAAAAGTGCTGCTTTCCCTCTGAGAGTCTGAAAATGATTGAAAATGTCACCATGGGCCTCGCCAAATCTACTATCAAAAATGTCATTAAAATCAGTAACTTTTTATGGAACAACATCTTTTGACAGAAATTGCATGGTCAGAACTTCTCTGAGCAGAGCCATTCATTACTATTCCAGCCTGTGTATTTCGGTTTTTAGAGTTTTTGTGGTTTGAAGTTTTCCAAATGATTAAATTCCTCTGTGAAGGAGCATAAATCAGCAACATACAGAACAAAAATAGGAGGGGAGAGAATGTGAAAATGGGTTGCTGAGAGCAATGGGAAAAAAAAAAAATCATAATTACAATCCAAATTGAAAACCAATGTAAGGATATATTTTCCTCTTTCTTTAGCTGTCTTTATCTGGTTTACCTTTCCCTTTTCTTTCATGCATGTCGTCTGAGTTTTAGTTATAAAGCGTGCACAAGAGAACTTAATTTTAGCTTTTGTGAGTTATGGTTGTGCCTTTCTTTTTCCTGCAGGTGTTCTGCACAGTGAGAAGGGCTTGTTGGGTCTGTTGCATTCTGCCCACAGAACATTACTAACACGCAGCTGTGCAGAAACATCTGGATAGCTTGACTTGAAAGCATTTTGAACGTGTGCATGTGGATTTCTTTCTCTAGCCATGTAGGCATGATGTGTAATGCATTCCATGGGCCACTGCTTCTCTGGCGTGAGCAGCGGAGGGCTTTGATGTCCTCTTGTTTCTGTCATCTTTTTTTTTTATCCTCTGCTGCAAATTTTTTTTTTTTTAATACTTCTAGCCTCTTCCAGTAAGGCTGGAGCACACATGAGCTTTTATTTCTGGGATGGAGGAGTGGGGGGAGAAATGGGAAGCTGCTTGTTCTCAGCTCAGGCATTGGGTGCCCTCTGACCAGCACGTATAGGCTCACACGATTGATGGTGTACTGAAAAGATACACTGGAAGTTAAATGTATCCAGCTTATTATAGAAATGTGTCATGCACCTTCCTTGCTTTTTACACTGCTGCCTTCTTTAAATATCCCCTTCTACGCCTCAGCTCTTCCTCAGCCGCCCCCAATCTGACCTTTTCCCTGTCTTAGTATTATTTCAGACTTTCTAGACTTCTGAAGCTTCTAGGTTTTTTGCCATTCCAATCAGTTCAGTACTGTGGCTCCTATGGTACCTTTAATAGAAACTGCAGTGGATCTGTATGCTTTAACCCTGTTAGGTGGAGTTGATTTGGATGCTAGATCCAAAATTTTGGGGGCCTATAATAATGTTTTTGGTTGCTTGCTTGGTGAAAACCATCCTTCATGAGTTTCTCTACACTGATCGTCATCTTTGTTTTGAGGGGCTTCTTGGCTTAGGTTAGGCACAGTTTCTTCAGGATCTGGCAGAGGATATGGCAGCAACATTTTTTTATTCTACTCTGGTGAAAAGCAATCTGACTATTTCTGATAATCTTGAATAGACATCTTCTAAACAGATCATTAATATTGTCTTCTTCTAATTGGATTTGATACAGCTGCTACTGAACTTGAGGGAAAGTTTCCTGCTGATCAGGGAGAACTGTGCCTCTTCTGCTGGAGTGGGTTTTTTGGTGTGTTTTTTTTTTTTTCAGTTGCCCACTGAATTCTAGTTTAATGTTATACTATTGTATAACTACTCATTTCCAGTTTTTTTGAGGTGGTTGTGGCTAATGGGAATCCTGAGGTTAGGTTCCTGGTATTTCCATGTGGTATAACATCTTTTGCTTTTTCTGTCTTCTCTTTTCTCATCTGTTTCCAGGTCTTTAATAATCTCCTAATTACACAGCTTATAGTTGTGCTGGCTTGTGTGCTGGTAGGGAAATCTGGAGTCTGAAAATTGGAAACCTTTAAAGGTTGCTTTTAAAGTACCTTCGAAGGTTTCTGGTTTTCATTGCTGTTGTATGGGTGCAAAACCAGAAGTGACTAAAGCCACCGGCTTCCTGTTTAATTGGTTCCTGAGCCCTAAAATAGCTAATAACCTAATTAGGTAGGCAGAGAAGGAGCTGTCTTTAGCAGCGTTTACTGGTACACCTATGCAGCAGAGCAGATGATAATATGCTTACTCTGCTTGCAGTTTTATTTGGCCAGATGTGAGCCAGATGTATAGCTGTCTTAGTAAGATGTTGTGCTAGTAAACCTTTTCTCTCAACTAACGCCAGTTTATTTTGGCTAGACAGAGACTGGAGACTAAGGGAGCAGAAGATGTGCAGGCTTACCTAGTTGTGTTCAATGGGAGGAGCTTTCCTACTGATGGAGAGACCAAGTTAGCTTTGTCAAGGGATGATATATAAAATGCAGCAGGCCATGACTAGCTTCGGGAAGGGCTATATGTGAAGGTCCCTCCTGGGCTTCTCTGTGGCTTTGCCTATTAACCATCAGTTTCCCCTGTTTTCCATACATGTGTTTTCGCAGTAATTGCTCTTTCCACTGGGTTTCAAGATCTGGGGACTGTATCGAGGGGCTGTAAGAGATTACTCCCCTCTGTGGATATATTCTCTGGCTCCATCTACCTCACAAATCCCCAGCCATTGCTGTCCACTGGACAAGAGCACTGAGGAAGTAACGTGAATGGAACAACTTCCTACTTTGCTCTTCCTGTTGCTTCCCTTTTATTTTTTTGTGTGCACTGAACAACGTTAAAGGCTTTACAGTAAATGTCATCCTTGCAATGCATAGGAAGACACTATTGGTCCAGAATTTTGAATAGTTCAAATGTGAGAAATGCAGCCTCAAAAGCCAGTTTAGTCTTACCTTGAATGATCAACATAAATAACTGGAAAGAAAATATTTAATTCCTAAAATTCAGACCTGTCTTTGGCAGTTTGATATTTGCTGCCCCCTGATATCACTATTTATTATGTTGGTACTCTCAGAGTTGCACTCATGAAGTGATTGTTCTAATGAGACAGAAGCATCATAGAAAGGAAAAACCTTGTTCATTCCCTTATGATTTGCAGCTTAGTTTTATCTAAAAGAGCTGTACTCAATTGGTGGCCGCTTAGATTTTTATCTAATGAGGGAAAGCATAGGCAAGGTAGATACTTTTTTCCTTTGTCTACTAAAAGGACCAGGAAATTTAAGAAAGCTGAGTGGGTATTTTGCTATTTCTGTCAAGAAAATAATTTTCTTGCAATTACAATCATAGTTTTTTTCATACTAACAAAATAAACTGCTGTCAGTCCAACCTTTATGAAATACATTCTAAACTGTAGGAGAAATCTTAGAATAAATAAGCAGTTACTGACCTTGTTTTTTTCAAAAGTAAGGCTGATGCTCCATCACTAGCTTGGCTGACTCTCAGAATGGTGGCAATCACAGTTTGTTGTGGAATCATATTTAATCACTGTCTCTTATATGTTCATTTTGAATACTCGTGTCTTAGTTTCCAACCTATTTTATATTTTTGTGGGCAGCCTGGTGAATACTAAGTTAAGTAAGCAGGTATTATGGTAGGGGCCTTTCCTTTCTTCATTGTTTGCAGTACAGTTAGTAAAGATGCTCTTTAGATTGAGGTCTTACCAGCGTCTGGGTAAGAAGCTGAATTGGATTCTGGCCTTTGGGTTTGGGCTAAACTCTGTCTTTTGTGAAGTGTTCTCAACTGCAAAAGGAGTGTCTTGTAAGCTCTTCTTGTGACAGCTGTAACTTGAGAAAACTTTGAGAATTCAGTAGTTCCTGAAGGTGCTCTAGGTAATATCAAAACTGAAGGTACAAATATTTTTCCTTGGGTTTCCAGCTTGGACCTACAACCAAACCCCAAAGGGCTGTGTTTTGGATCCAGAGATTTGAATCAACACTCAGTCCTCTTGTCTGTTATCTTGGAGGGGAGGGTTGATGTTAATGAGAAGTTGTAGTTCATGACTAACATAATGCTTATTGTTCTTTGACAGTTGGTTATCAGTTACAGTGAAAGTTTATGTACATGGAGGGGCCCTGGAGAGGCAGTTCTGTGTTAGCGAGGTTATTGTTTTGCAAATGTTCAGAGTAAGATGAGCTTTATCTGTTTAAAGCAATTTGATTGTTGGCAGTCCAATCTGTATAAATTATTTCCTTGAGCTCCTGTTGCAGGACAAAACACTGTTACCCACTCTGGACGCCTGTGCCTTTTCAGGCAGGCACTTAAAAAAGTCCTAGAAGAGTGTCTTTCTGTTTTACTAATGGAGCGGGGTTTAAATCCTGCTTGACCTGTGAAAATCTGAAGACAGCCTTACATGTGTTAGTAACATCCAGATTGGATTAGTGTAATTCTTTGTTTGTAGTTCTGCCAGCATCATCATTCAGAAATTACCGCTTCAAAACACAGTAATGAGAATGATCTCTGGCGCTGCAGAAATAAGCAAGCTAAACAATCCAGACATCTCTCTTCAGAGTCTTCCAGCTCTGACAAAATTGGCTGGAACATCTGTTTTCTGTCTTAAACTCTTTAATGATTAGGTTCCTAATTGTTTGACTGGGTGTCTGTGTAAGCACAGACCCAGCCATTTTTGAGTTAATGCTGGACTTCTGGCACTAAAAAGCAATAGATAAAATACAATCAATTTATATGAAGTGCTTTTTCAATAATGCCTTCTTTGCTGTGAATTTTCTGCGAGAGTTTTTGTTAAATTGGTTTCTTGTTGGTTGGAACTAGTAGAGCTCCTCAGCTAATGGTATGTCACAGATTTTAGGATTACTATTTTAAAGACTTGCAGTCCAACTTTGGGATACCTTGTTAGAGGTATTTGATGGACACAGACTCAGTCATAGAGGGCATGATTTGGTGTTCCTTAGTGAGACAGGACACATATGAAGGCTAAAGAGCATATCTATTTCTGTTCTGTTCATTGCTTTGTAGTTTGGGAAAGAACAAAAGCAAATGCTTAACTTTAACCACATGCTTCACTAGAACATAAGAAAATGTTCAAATGCTTCCCTATGTACTTTCTGGAATTAGGTTGTATCGAAGCTTTTATGCTCTTCCAAGCTAAATGGGATTTCTGCATATTGTTTTGTGCAGCCCCCTCCTAATGGGACCTTGGTCCTGAGGAATGTTTTCTGGGTTTTCTCACAGCCATTGCATCTCTGCAGGTGAAGTTCTCCTTTCTGAAAAAGTGGAAAAATCACCCACCAAGGAGAATATAACAGCACGTGCTTCTGTTTTCTGTGTTGCTTCTACCCACACAAACTGACTTTCTCTCTGTGACTGCCTTTTTAAACAACTGATGCCAGAGGGTAGATCAAGAGTGAGCTTATGACAAACCTCACTTAGTTTCAATGCTACCCTCTCTGTTTTTGTTATCAGTATAATTCTGCATCTGTGTCATACGATAAAATGGGTCAGCAGAAGTTTTTAACCTTTCCACATTTAAATTCATGGGTGTTTGTTGTGAGCAATGCTAACATGCCCTGTTTGTTCTTAGACAGAGGCAACAGAGGTGCATGACATGGGGAATTTCCAAGAGGTTCCCTCTCATTCAGGGTTTATCAAGCCTCCAGTATGGTGGCAGTTACTAGTATAAGTATGTTCCTACTTTCCTATTTCCAAAACACTATTGCAGCAGTGAAACTGCAGGAGTGTAAGGCTTCCTGTGTGCTGCTACTTTTAATGTTGCTTCTGTAAGATTCTTTTTTGAAGACAGAACTACCAAATACTCCTCCTTTGTAGATCGATTTCCTACTGCCCAGATTAGTCTTATTCATAAATTAGTACTTAAGTCTTTTCTGTGACTTTTCTGTGTGCATCAGATAAGCATTTTTGTCAAACGTATTTTTAAAAATAATTCTGATATTCTAATAATGCATAAGTGGTTTGCACAGAAAGACGAGTAAGAGATTATTGGCAATTTCAGTAGAGAAGACAAAAGGACATTTCATCAACAAAATATGCTTTACCAATGCCATTCTTTTGGTATCATCATGCTTTTAATTCAGCATGCTAGATTGCTGCATAGAAAAGCTAAGAAATTCTGTAAGATGCTTATCCTTAATTTCTACTTACGGAAGAAACTTTTTAAAGTGCTTGAAATATTTTGCCTTTAGGTGTGTTTGGAAATTTTAAATGAAATATTCTATGATTGGAAAGTGTGAATTCATCAAAATAGGAACTCGTTCACAGAATAGACCAACTTCAGCAAAACTTTCTTTGGTTTAGTTTTTGGGAGAGCTGGAGAGAGTGTGAGCCATCCCAAAATGTCCTGGCATCTGGGAGAATGAAGTTTAGGAATACAATAATTTCAGGAAAGGGACTAGAGGTCTATCATCCTCATAAATTATGATGGAGTAACAAGTGCCTCAGCTAATTTACAGTAGTCCCCACATGTATGTTTGTAGTGTACGGCAGATCTGAGACAATTTGAATTTGCTTAACCCAAAGGTTGAAACCATAGATATTTCCGAGAAGCTAATAGCTGGCTGTTTATGTGGTTAGGGGAAGATTGAGGACATAGACACAAGCAAGTTACTGAGCATACACCAGGCCACAATAATGGCTTGTAGCATAGGCCCCAGGACTGAGGTAAGCATGAACAAATTTAATTAAAGCAAATCCTACTGGACCAAATTCTGCATTCCACAAGAGGTTCCTCCAAAGCACTATTTCCAGAAGAAACTGCACTTGACATCTGGTCTTGTACCCAGTGCAGGTGCCTGCGTTGCATGGATAGGCTGCTGATGTTCACATAACAGTGAAAAGTTAAATATGCATCTCTGTTGCCAGTGTGGGACACACTGAGTGGATGAGATGCAAGAAATCAAGACCTAGGACAATCTTACAAGATCTTCTCTGAGATGGGAACTTGCTGAAGCACAAAATTGAGATAGATTTCCCATGGTGGTACGACATCATTCTGTCTCCCAGCACAGTGAAGTACGGTGAATAAGCTACCATAAAGGGCAGAAAAGAGAGGTTAGAAAAAACATGAGTGGCTGTGTATGGATGTGGCTTCCTCACACATTTTAAGCTCTTTATTTGTGGCTGATTTTCTTTAAACATGTGATACACGTTGCCAGCCTTTACTTAAAATTCTATTCCCCCAAATGATGTTAAAATGTTGCAACAATTCAGCTGGGAAATGTACAGTACAATTTCTTTCCTTTTAAGGGTTGAGAGGTCCTTATCTAATGTTTCTAACAGTTCATCTGTTAGGTTCTCACTACCCCAGACTCTGCCTTTTATTTCAAGAGAAATTGCAACAGATTTAATGAAGGGAACGTTTTGAAACCAATTTTCAGTATTCTTTTCCTAAAGGGATTAAACTGCTAATGTAAATGTTCACAATAAAGCGATACTCACACATATGATGAAATTTGAGATCCAATCATTCTCTGGCATTCACACACTTGGAAAGAGTTGATTGAAATTAGTGCACCCTTCATGTGCCCCTGTCTTTTCTCTCGATTTGTCACACTATCGAGAGCATCGAATAGAAATTCCGTTGGATTTTAACTGATTTAACCCCTACAGTTATGAACCTCAATTTGGGGGATGTGGTGGGGGTCGTACTGCAGACCTCAACAGGGTAGATTTGAATGACAGGATGTATTTTCATGGTATTGTGTTCTAGAAACACATGTTAAAAGAAGCATTTCTGCAAGTGGGTGAGGAAAGGGAATGGAATTTTTCTCTTTGATTATGGGGTATAGAGACCATAGATTTTCTTCCCATTAGAAGTTTGAATTTATCAAAGTAAGGGAAAAGAAAAACCATACTCCTGGCTACAGTCAGACTACACATCTTTTTGGTGGGGAAAAAGCACTTTATTTTCAGAACTAAAATGTTCTGACTGAAATATTTAATATAGGACTGGATTTTTTTTCTTGCTTTTGATGTTTAAAAGGGAGTTCTCTCCCACACAAACCGCATGGGTGTCTGACAGGAACTGGTAGGGAGGCTTGTTAGTCTTCAGTAGCCTATCATTTCTGAATGAATAAATATTTTAAGGGGTGTGATATCTAGCCAACCAACCAGGAAAGGTCTAGGGTTTTGAGATTTGGAATACAAAACTGACTCTGATGGCAAGCATTAATACTGAAGGATGGCAAAGAATTTCCCAAGAGACATGTATGGTGTCCCATAAACCAGAGATCATATGGAAAGAAGTTGATGATGAAAAGGCTGGTTGTTGTTATAGACCCTGAGGGCAGTTCACAAAAATTATTTGTGAAATGTTTGTACCGATAAGAAAAGCACCTAAAAGAAGCCTTGGAGATTGATCATGAGGGATTTGAATCACTCCAATATTGACTGGAATAATAACCATGCAAAATCCAAGGAAGGCAGGCTTTTAGAGCTACTCTAGTGTAGCACTGCTTTCATAATGCAATTTGTTGAATGGTCAATATAGCCAGAGGATATTTTGGACCTAATCCTTGGAAATGAATCAAGTGCTTTATGATTTAATAAGGCTGGAAAATGGGTACTACTTGTATTTGAGTAAAACCTTCTAGTGCTATCATCCTATTTGAAATACTTGTTAAGAGAGCACTAGATGAAGCAACACGAAAGTGACTTTGAGAGACTGTAAAATGCCCCGAGGTATTTTGATTAGAATTCATCAGTTTACAGCACAAGAGTGGGACAGCAGTCGGAGGGATTGCAACTGACCTTCATCCCAATTGCACTGCATAAGTGTGTGGGCAAAAGGGCACCAGATACCCTTGTGGGAAAACGGCTCAAGGCAGGATGTAAGCAACAAGTGTGCAACTTTCAACATACATCTGACTGTATAAACAAATCTGTTTTAAAGATAATTAAGAGTAAATATGAATACTGAACATGGAGAGCCAGGCGGTACATTCTAACCTGAGGTCAAGGGTTTTCCAAATATACTGAGAGTGGTGTGGAGGTATGTGGAGAACTGATTCCTTGGGGAGCTGGGGACAGAGCTGAAGAGGGAGAATGAAGAAACAGCTGATGCTTGTTTTATTTGAAAAAGAAAAAAACAATTGCTTATTTGCATTTGTCTTTAGAGAGAAAGAAGAGAAGAGATGTGGCTTTGTCAAGGAGATGGGTAAATTTGCTAAAATTTGAAGGGGCGAGCTAAGACAAGTAAACAGACCAAGTAGCAGGGGACATGCTCATCAAATATTAGATACTGTTCGGAGCTGGGCAGAGGGGAGGAGAAATCTCTCAGCATTCAAGGAGGAAAAGGCAAACAGATGAAGCCTTTAGCTGAGTCAGGTTAGTGTGTTTGTATTTGCTAAAGTTTGAGAGGCAACAAAAAGACATTGAGTTTAAATGTCATACAGAAACTGATTTTTGTCCTGAGTGAGGAGCGGGGCATATTGCAACGCTTTTTGAGGAAAGAATTTAATATTTTTCCCTTGGAAAGTTGCTGAGCCTTTGTCCATATTGGCTAAAGAATCTGTGTGTACCTCTGTGTTTGTAGGGATAAAGCTTTGTCCAGTCTTTCTGCTTTTCTCTTGCATGATTCAGGAGAGAATACAGCATGTGATACTGCTATTCTTACGTACGCAGACCCATGGCCCGAGCAGCCCGATTCCTGGTCTAAGAGTGTTTGTAATCCTTTGTGTGAATGTATAGCAAACTGCAACCACCAGAGATCACCTCGTTTAACATAATTATGAAATAAGTGAAAGAAATACCATGAGCTCCGGTGAGAAGGAAGAAGCACCACCCTGTAATGCAGAGTCATAGGTAGTCTGAAATTGAGTTTAGGTGTATCTATCTTGTGTTTAGACTTTAATAAACCAGAACTTTCATGGATCTTATGGCTTAGTCTATGAAAACTAATCTGATTGTAACATCTTTGAAGAAATGATGTTTTCTTTCTAACACCTGTCAAGCTTGCCTCACTCCTTTAGCATGACTAAAATAGACAGGATTTCTAGTTAGGTGAAATCCTGCTTACGTTAGCTGTCAATAGAGTAAACCAAAACAACCCCAGAACAGTTGTCTGACGTGCTCAGTACCAAACGGTGTTTCGGTAGCAATGAGAGATAACTGATTTGTTACACCAGTAATAGTCTTCCCGATGGCACCCGTTACCTATACACACTTCTGTACTCAGCAGACATTGGTACAGAGGGAAAAAAAAAAACCCACTTTGAAATTTCAAACTTAAAATGCTTTTGTTTCAGATGGGAAGATAATGCTCCCAGTACTCACCCTGCAGCTTCTGAAATTCTTAAAAGGTTTTCCATTTCAGTGTCCCTTGGAAACTCTTTAATTTGCTTGCACTAACCCTTTACACATTAAAGAAGCGGTATCTTTTATTTGTTGAACATAAAAGGCTGGTTACATAAAGTATATTTTTCCATCAGGTCTCATGACTGCTACCCGATTTTTATCTCAGGCTAGTGGAAAAATGTGGTTTCTTGGGTAATGGAGCAAACTAGGGAGTATGTATTGAAGGGAACAGTCATGCTATACTGACCAGGAATAGTATTTGGTGGGCCAGCTATAGAAATCTCCCTGAGGGCATCAGCCTAGTTTATGACTGTAGTTAAAAATAAAATAACAGGCAAACTGGATATTCACATCAATTTGTGGGGACTCAGAATATGGCTAAAAATGTGATCACTTCTGTACCAAGTGCAATTTCTCTATGTTTTTATATATTATCTTCAGATTGGATCATATTTTGCTGTGGAAAGATGCAATGACTTTTGAGAGAGGATGACAAAGTAGTAATCAGCGTGATACCTAGTCTTGACTGTCTTTTGAGGGTAGATTACACTATGGATTTTGTTTTATTAACTATGTCCGGAATTTGTTTTTTGTTTTGATTTGGTTTTTTTAATTTCTTATTGCATAACATTTGCTGTAATTTGCTGTTTAAATGACAGCTAACACAGATAACTAATTCTTACTTGTTTTAGTAAGATAACTAACTATCTTGTTTTAAGCACCCTTTCCTATGCAACTGTGTTCACCAGGAATGAAAACTGCATTTGATATTACTCAGGAAGGTCTTTATTTGCCGTTGCAAAAAAGTAAGCACTGCTGATCAATTAATCAAAAAGATACTGCAATGACCTCTGCAAACTGAAGGGCGTAGAGACCTCACGCATGTCTTAATAATGAAAAATCATGGAGTGTTAAAGAAAGCTCTGGTCCTGCAAGTATTAGTATTTTGACAGCACCCTATACTTATGCCAAGCCCTGTCAGCTTCAGCTGTATGAGTGCAACAGCCCAGCAATGTGCTTATAGAGCCAGGGTGCACATCAGCAGAGAATAATAGATGTGTCAGGCTGGAAAGGAATTTCAGAAGTAGCTGAGTCCAATGCTCTGCACGGACACAGTATGGATCTTCTCTGCAGCTGTTAAAAACCTTCAGGCACATGTAGGGACAGTATAGGAGATTATATGGCCTCTCTCGGCAGCCTTATTCTAGTGTGTCACCACCTTTAGTGGTAGAAAGCTTTTCCTAGACCTCAGACTGAATCTTTTAGATGCAATTAAGTTGATTCTTGTTGTTTACCCTAGTAAACACATGAAGATAATTGGATAATTGACCCTCCTTTTTTTTAATAACGTATTTGTTCCTGGAAGGCTTAGGAAAAGATTTGAGTTTGGTTAAAGGGCACAGATGAAATATATCAGAGAGAAAAGCAGTGAAAGTAACTTAGTGACTGGAATTATTTTTCATTCCATAGTTCAAAATAGATGTTTTGTCATGGTATTCTTAATGCTAGTGGTCCATTTCCTAATGGAGCAAGGTAAAGTGGTCAGCTTGCACACAATTTTGTAATTACATATGGGAATATTATGTTGACAAACAAGAACTTATTGCTCCACCAGCATTTTGAAGTACCATCTACTCTTCACAATGAAGCATTTATAAAACAGACTGTATTTCCAGAGCATTTAATTTTTGCATGACTAATTGCATGTTGTAAGTTACAATGGCAATTTGTTTCTCTTGAAAGATGCTGCCCACATCTCTCACCCCATATATCGATTTGTCTGGAGACAGTTAATGAAAGGAGATACAGTTTTATTCCAAAGATCTGAGATACAGTTTTATTCCAAAGATCATCTGCAGGCGTGGTGATAAGAATATAAATAATTGCATGACAGTTTAAAAAATAAAAGGCAAACAAACCCCGTTTTGTCAGAAGACGATCTGATAAACACACTTCCAACTCTGGCTTCTTCCAGGGCAGCTCTTTGCAGAGAAACCTTTGCCGATAAAACTATGTTGATTCTTTTGGGGGTCTTAGGAGTAATGATTTCTGAAACACTGGTTCCCAGCACCTGGGAACACCTTCCATGAGAAGGACCATCTGTAGTTGCTTATTCCATGTACTGTCTCCCTAAATATCTGCCACAGAGACAATACATACATAGATTTTTGGCCTATCCCAGCATTGCCTCTGTAAGCTCTTTTGGTCTTCATATCATAAAGTAATTATGCCCAAACTTCCCTAGCTGCCAGATATTCACTTAAATGGGATTCATGGGTAACAAGAGCCACATAATTTTCTTACTGTTGAATGGCAGGAAAACATTAAACTGAACTCATGATGGATAGTATATAATCAAAAATATATTTCTGGAGTTTTCAGAGAAAGAATCTAGCCTACTAAAATTAATCAGCTTTTCAGAGTTTCAGGACTGTTTTTCTTAATAGTAATTGGCCACTTGGACCCTCACAAATGTCTTAATAATACAGTCTCACAGAAGAGCAATAGCTGTTTTACAACTACACACACACTCCTTTCTGAATGATTCCTCTCTCTCTCCTCAATTTTTTTCGTCTTCTGTTAGGTTCTGACCTTTGCATTTGGTGTATTTTCCCTGTTATAAGCATGAAACCCTTTTTTGTTTGATTTGGAGCTGTAATATGTGATTGACTGGACATGCTGCTTTATTATTGCAGAGATGACTAGCCCTCTCACAAACATATACAAGGATATACAAGCCAAGAAGAATATTTTAATGCAAATACAGGCAGTCTAAAAATCTGATTAAAAGTTTCATTTCTGTAACAGTGTCCTATGGGTTAGTGTTAGTTTTATTGTCTGTTTAGTCACAATTGAAAAAGGATTTGTACATCTAATTTCTCAAGAACTCCAACTGAAAAGTCCAAGTCTGATATATTTTTCTTGGCTGGGCACAGGGATGGTTTCTAAGTGATCTACTTAAGGAGCATATACTGTGTTAAGCTGTGATGTAGCATAAAGTGTGGAATATCCCTTTTGAGACTGTGTTGTAAGAAAGAGGTAACAAAACAGGAGATGAAAAGAGTCCATGGGAATCAACACAAAGAGTAAAAAAACATGGCTGATGAAGGAAGGCTGAATAATTTTCTTTTTTTTCTAAGGACAAGACTGAGATGAACTTTAACACGTCATGGTGCACTTCGTTAGACTCTCTAGTTGAGGCAAGGTATGTAGGTGGGTAAAATGAAATCATGTAAGGCACAGTAAGTGTCAAATAAATATTGCATATAATGCCTCCCCCGCCCCAAGAAAAAATAGTTGGCCTCTTCACTGATGCGAATTAGCATAATCCATCAAAGTAATTTGTTTTTGACTTTGGGCTGAGACTTTGTTTCTGAGTTTGGGCTGAGAAATGCCCTTTACGTCTTTACTGTTTTGTCCTGAAACTTTATTTTGAACTCCTACCTGGAGGCCACGGCTGGGATAAAGCCATTGTGCTGGTCATTGCACATGTATAGTGAAACACGTGTCCCAAAGGTGATCCCAAAGACATAAATAAGAGACTCGGGACAAGAAAACTATGACTGATGTATCAGGTCAGCGGGAGAAGGAACCTAAATTTGGGGTTTCTCATTTTTGCCTTTTGGAGATTTTCAAACCAAAGTTTAATTTGGCACACAAATGTGTGTATTGTATGTTGGGGGATCAAGAGTGCTGCCGTCTTGGGTGTGTGTTCAGTGTGAAGAGAACGCCGAAGTGCGGAGGGTCTGCTCTTGGTAGCACTGGTGTAGGCTTCAGTCATAAGTGAGCTTAATCCCTTTCAAGAACAGACTGTAAATAATTCTCTTTTTGACTTTACCTTGACAGTGCGCAGTGTTAATTTATTTCTTTAGCTTGTTGTTTAGTTTTTATAAACTATAAATCAACATGGAAATCACAAGCTGTGAGTTGATTGGATTAACGCACCAAAACGTGAACTCTTGATCTTAGTCATTAATGGAAGTGTGAAAGGGAAAAGTGAAAGAGAAAAGAGGCGATGCCTAAAAAATAAGTGTGTTGGAAGAGACTGGAAAAAGCAGCCATTTAAAGAGCTTTCCCTGAGCATCAGGGAATATGATGATTCTCATAGGAGGGGATAGTAAGAAAGAACTGACGATATGCCTGGAGCCATATTATGGTTATCCAGCCTTGTAAGGATTTGCATTTATTTTGCAAGCAGACGATGGGTCTTTTCTGTTAAGTTCTAGCAGAAATCTCCAAAGAGATTCAGTGTTAAATATTTTAGGATGATTGTCAGAATTTAGAGCTTTGTTTTTAGAGCTACCATGTGCTGTTCTGTTGAAGATGAATTGCTTTACTACTTGAACTCTGAGTTACGTGTCTTGCTCTTGAAATCAGGATTTTTTACCATGCTGGTATTGAAAAAACCAATCTAAACCTCATAGGCTTGAGTGAGTATTTGATTCTGTTCTCAGTAACAAGTTATCTAAAAGCTGAGTTACTTATGAAATAGGAATTAATTCTGGGGAAAAAAAAGCACACAGTGTTTTGTGGAATGGAGAGGGAGGAAGGGAGCATTGTGTGCTCTTCAATGACCTTCAGTACATAAAACTCAAATGTTTCCAACACTGTTTATAATTCTATATTGGCATATGTTTAGAAGGAAAGAAACGTATAGGAATTGCTGTACTGGATTAGATTAATTGCCCATTTAGTCCAATATCCTGTTTTCAATATTGGACAGTACCAGATGGATTGAAAATACATGAGAAATCTCACAATGCAACATGCCTAGCTTCTGTCAGTAAGTAGGAACATGAAGCTTTGTATTTATTATCATTCTTTTTTTTAAAAAAAATCATGCTTAATGTGAATGTTTTCTCCAGACTCTTGTCTCAAAGAGGGAAGCAGACTGCAGTGATAGATTTATTCCCTTCAGACCAGGAGGCTGTTTTTTGCTGAGGCAGAGTGGCTCCCAGCTTCCCTGTGGGCAGGCAGAACTCTCCCCTTTCTTGGTGACCGTCACAGCGGTGTGGTCTCATCCATACAGAGGTGCTGCTGATTGTTTCAATTCTATAGTCAGTATTTAGATGAAGTCCCATAATGGATGACACATAAAAATCCAAGGCAGATAGAAAGGATATGTTATTCGTAATATCTGTGCATTGGCTGAAACCTGGAATTTTGAGTAACTTATTTGATAAATAGCAATGCTGGAGCTTCTGATAAAAAGCAAAACAAAACTCCTAAAATGTGTATGTGTCACATTTAACTATGTATTGAACAGAGGAAGACAGCTGATTTTCCACTTGCGTGGTGCTGAGTACCCCAAATCAGCACAAATATTGAGGACTGAAGAACCTTGAATGGGTGGCCTCAGAGGTTTTTTATTCCAAATGCCGAGCTCTGCTTCTCACGTTCTCCAGTTAAACTGGATGCATTAGCAACCCATCACGTCCACCCTTGGTGTACAAAGTTCACTTCCACACTTGCTTTATAGGAGAATTGGACACATTGACCTCAGTACTGTGGTTTTTTCAAGGCCAATATAACTCCAGTGAGCTTTTAAGGGACACTTGAGACACTTGTTCAGTGAAGACAAAAGGCAAACTCAAAGTCCCATAGAAAAAGCTTTTCTTATTATACAGAAGCTGTGGGGAAAAAAGGTAACTTTAATTTACCTTTTGTTTTTTCAAGGTCTCTTACTGCTTCACTTAAATTCACATATAACATAATACACTGGATTTTTATGGTAGCAATATTTATTGTTCAAATCGTTAACATCCCTAGAGCAGACATAGTACCTAATTAAGGCTGAGCAATGTCTTCTTTGGGGCCAGACTGACCAGAAATTCTAGCAGGGTGTGGTTGTGCCAGGCCAGGAGCAGAAGGGCAGGACTTTGTTGCTCCCATAGTTTGTAGGGTAATTCACTGCTATGTCCTTAGATAATTTCTTAGTTCTTTAGTGGTCAGCACTAAGGCCAATTCACATGAAAGCTGCAGATAGAACTTCATTCTTCATGGGCGCTCTTGAGAGGAACACCCTGTTTTCTGTGATCTAGAAAACCCTGGTGAAGAGCCATGTGCCTTACTTCTGGTTATCTTTACTGTGCTGCAGAAGGAATCCCTGTCTGCTGTTGTCAGGAGGATTAGTTATGGAGAACTTTGCATGAGTAGACATGGGAAGAGCTGGTTCATACAGAGGTGCTAAATAAGTGGCAGTAATTCCAAAATGTAAGAAGTATGTATCATCCAAAATGGAAAACAGTAGCCACATGCTAGTTATAAAAGAGAAATAATCAGTGAGTTAAATTTCTGTTAATAATCTGCTATTATAATACTAGCAAAGGCAACACAAAAGCACAAAGGATATAAAAAAAAAAAAAAAAGCAGATGAGTTAGGGTTCAAACAGATTAAAAGAATCAAATTGCTCCATGGGATCAACTATACGTGTTCAAGAATGATTATGTCTTAAGGTGAGATTCAATTGAATAACAGCATTTATTTATTTCATGGAGCAGCTAGAACATGCTTACAATGTGGTGCTAGAAAGCTCTTTTGGATAGGCTCAGATGACAAGCAACTGCAAACCAATGCTAAAAAGCTGGAGGTTCTTTCTACAGAGCCAAAGATCGTGATCCCCATATTCAACTTTTCCTGAGACACACCATCAGGAAAGACTTCTGCTCCCTTTTTTCTTTTTGACAAGTGTTAACAACTTTGAAATGCAGCAGAGGAAAAGCCTTCTAGCTGTAGAAGTTGCTTGTCCTTGTTGCAGGAATTGTTGCTGAGGTTTGGTTAGAAATTGTTATGTATATACTACACAAGTGCTGTTTCTCCCCTATGTATTCAGGAGAACGATGGTGACATTGTAAAATGTCCTGCAGAGTATCCTTTGCCCTGCATAGTGTACCAGGAGAGCAGTGTGCCTACAGACACCCTGCAGAATGGTTGTAGCAGAAACTGTAGTGGGAACAACTGGGAGATGCCAAAGTGACTGTATTACGGGAAGCTGTTGAGACCCATAAACTGAGTTGACCTCTTCCCTGGCTTTTTCCATTTTCATAGCCTGCCATCTAATCTCTGCTGTCCAGCCTTCTTGTTAGCTACGATATAGTGACTTTGTTAAACCTGTTAGGTGGCAGCCCAGGTCATCCTCCCATCGAGATCACATCTTATCCTGGCAATTACTTGTCCTGTGACTCAAGCAAAAAAACCTCAAAAAACCCTCAAGTTTGTGCTAGTGCGTTTAGGGCAAATGCCTTACAGCTGGAGAAATGTCATTACAATTGTTTTTTAAAGGAAATAGCTAAAAAGCAAAGACTATAACATATGGTTGTGATGTGCTGTTTTAAGGCATACAGACAGTTGCTAAATAGAATAACCCAAGTTTTTAATAACATTACCAATTCTCTGGTGATTGCTGATATTTTAGAGAGATTCTCTGTCTTTTTCTGACGGGGGCCAAAGCCCATTTTTTGCAATGCTTGTAGGACTGTGACTGTTCCAGGCATGGAAGTAAGGGCAGGTTATTGGTTTAGCTGGTTGGTACATAGCTCTATAAGAAAAAAACAAACAACAGCTGAAGGCAAAAAAATTCACAGGACCTTTTTAATCTTGCTTTGTGATAAAACGCAGTCTGAAAGGGAGTGTTGTGGCTTTGCTTAATAAGGTTTGTGAAACGATATTTATCTGTCTGGTCACGTAGTACATACTATACTCTTTGGAACGTCTGCCAAGAAAGACTTATGGTAATATATTGGTGGCATGATACAAGCATATGGAGCAATACCTCCGAAGCGTCATCTGGAATGATAGGCTGTTTCTCAGGTGTTAGCTGAGCAGTTTTAATAGTTGCTTTCATATGTTGTTATTCTGAAGCTGAATATGGATTAATTAAGTTATTAATTGTAGTATTCCCCAGTTGCTGATTTGCCTTCTCTCTCTCTCTTTGCAGTGTCACCCATTGCTAATGGAACCTACTTGTACTGGGATAACTGAGTCATGACTAAGAAATACATACAGGTGTCACAAGCCTTAAGTTAAACCTAATCTTGCAGAACACCGAAGACTATTCCAAACGTCATCCTGAAATACATGAGCTAGAGAGCAGAAGCATTAAGCCAGATTAGATAGTGATGTCCCGATAAATTTAAGTGATCTCTAGCAGTTAAAAATGAAATGTGCTCACTGAAACTTCTGAAAAGATGTTCCTAACTATGTTCTTATATTCTGTAACCATGGATTGAACAATGAATCCCACAAAATTGTTCAAAATTCAGGGTTGCCAGCTCCTTTTTTTTATCTGTAAGAACTTAGGTGTCAGCTGATTGAACTCCTCTTTTCTGTTCATGAACAGGTGCCACAGGAGTCAAAATTATTCAAGTATGATTTGACAGTATGTTTGTGTAAAACTGTTGCATCTTTTTTTTCTGGAGTGTACTGCATTATTCCTTCGTCGGGTAGCAGAAAATGGATTCTTTTGATTAGGCAGATCAAATGTCTGCTGAGACCATATGAACATAATGCTGACTGCAGGCAGGATTTACCTTGGGAGCTCAGAGGATGAAACACCCCTCCTACTGCTAATTGGCGTGGCCTGCCCACTCTGGGCCATATGAAATGATATTCACCACATGGCTCTGTAGTCCTTGCCCTTCAGATTGGGGCTGTTCCCAGCCTTGTGTACAGGAGGCTCCTGGGGCAAATGTGTGCGTTTATAATTCTTGTTTTGTGACTGCTCTGTAATAACCTGTGCTTTGGAGAACAGTCCTGTCAGTGAATGTTGTAGGGGCAGAACACTTTAAGAAAGTGGACAAAGCAGCACTATGAGAATGGTCAAAGCAAAATGAACTGAGAAAAACTAAAATCTCATCAGGCATGACTGGAGTTTGAAAGGCAGTGTGGGATATACATAGCAAAAAACTCTCCGAATGCTGTTTTTTGTATCTTCAGTCTGCTGCTTCAGCATCAGGATATCTAGTGACGAGGGTTGATTTCATATCAATCACCACAGCTTTCTCACAGAGGGGATAGTATGTGTCATTGTAGCCATAAGAAATTATTTCTACCAGGACAGAAATAATGGTTTACAGTACATCAACTTGGTTTCAGGATCACACAAGACATAATTTACATGAGCTCTCATGACAGATAGAAAATGAACCGTAGGTGCTGCTGTACTCATGGAAGCTGAGACCAGACTAAAATTTTTTTTTTAGTGTGAAAAGCCTCTGTTAAAGGGTTTCCATGATTTCTAGGGTTTCTTTGCAGCTTAGAGCTGGCATTATTTACTTCAAGAAGCATTTTATAACTGGCCCATTTGATTAATAAAAACGGTGTCTCAGATCCTCCTGTAAAGATTTATCTTTGGCTAGCTCCAAGGGCGATGACGGTACACAGTAAGTTAGAAAGGTCTCAGGCTGCCCCAGCACCTCAGCTACCACGCACAGAGATGCAATGGGATTAGATGTACCAGTGTGAACTGACTGTTTATTTCTGGTTGTTTCAGTAAAAGCTATGGATCCGGTTGAGAAGTTTTCAGCAAAACTCTGTAGCAGGCTAATGCTGGTTTTTAACTGAAAGTTATACAGATTAACTTAGCCATGAAAGGAGATGGCAGTGAGTGACAAGATTTTTGTGAAAAATTTCTTCGAAAGGATCTGTACAGTCCAAGGTTACATATGTTCAAAAGCACTGGATCGTAGAGTAAAGACAGACTTGGTAGTTGCACACACAGGCCTCAACAGAAGCCTGCAGGCGTCAGTGTTTTGTAAAATTCAGCTGGTTTTGACTAGGGATCTAGAATCACAGGAATCTGCACTTCTGGTGTAGAGAAACTGCGTTTAAAGAGTGCGCAAGCAAAGATTCTGGGATAGTCACTTAGGAGAGAAGAGTTAAAGACCCAATATATTGACGTCTGATCGGGGGGGTTTGAGGTGCGAGGATGATGCGGGGAAGCATATACCTGTGTATGGAGACTTGGGGTTTTCAGGAGGATGAAGAACCCTTCACCGCAGCACAGGGAAGTTTCCTGTAACTTGGAGTAATGGAAGAAAACGAAAACTGGAGCAAGTAGCAAGAAAAAGGCTTCACAGTGAGAGAGATCAGAAACTGTCCCACAGCGTTTCAGGGGAAACACCAGGATCCTCATCCTAGGGGATATTTAAAACCCAGAAGCTGTTGGAATCCACAGTGGAGAAGGTTGCTGCTCTGACACAGAGTGAGAAGCTTGAATAAATCCCTTTTATTTATCCTGCTTGGAAAAAAACAAGCTGGATTTCTGCATCCCAAGCTGATGGCACAAAGTCAGCAGACCTAGGAAAACACTGTCAGTGAATAAATTTGATTTGCACTTCGAGATTTGCTCAGTATGAAAACTAATGATACCACATTTTAAAAGGAGATGTTTTAGAAAGGAACTGTTCCCATAGAAAAACTCTTTAGATAAATATATGGATCTGCTTCATTTTTGAAGAATGTTTCCAAGACTGACAATTTGGACATGTGTTGTGGCTCTGACTGCTGGAAATTTTATCTATTGTTGGCGTACCACAGCGCTGGACGTAAGGTCATAGCAAAATCAGATTTAGTCTTAGCATGGTCACTTATTATAAACCTCAGCAACAGATGAGATTCAAATGCGATTTCAGTGAACCTAGAGCTACGGTTTCCAGTAAACTTATTGTTTGAAGGCTATTAGCAGTTCAATGAGAGCGGAAGTGTAGCACAAAATGTGATATTTGAAAACCTTATTAGAGAACTGGTTTTGTAATTCATGGTGAGAAATGCATTTGTTCGAAAAGCGAGAAACTATTTTTAGCACCTGCACAAAATTCAAAAGGAAAAGAGATTGATACAGCATATGCAATTAAACAATCAAATCTAGTGCTTAATTGAATTGTTCAGTTATAAGATGCCACGCTTCCTAAAATCTCAGAAATAATTATTGATCATCAAATACTCTGCCACTTCTGGGTTTGTCATCAGCTGAAACTGGTGAATTATTCATGGATTTCAATTTAATACAGTAAACGCTCTTTCTGGCGATCAGTATCTGTGTCAAATGTCTACATGTAAGTTGTTTTATTTCTTCTTGTCTCAGTACAAGCCCTGGCTTGCTCACACTGCATACTTGTCACTCCAGAGTAGGACAAGTCCTGCAGTCTTTTCCCAGACAAAATACACAGTAGCTTCTCTGGAAGGTGGTGCATGAGAAAAGACGGTTTTAGGGTATAGAAATTATGGGATAAGGTGTTTTTTTGACTTTAATAAGCTAAACAGGAGAAGGGAAAAATCCTTCACAATAAAGTTTCCTTGGAAGAGAAAAGCCAACAACAACTGCTTTAATTTACCACAATATTTGCATATTTTACATTATAGTTGTGCAAACAGGAGAGATTTAATCCTGCCTGTAAGCATATCTTCATAAATGCATTATAAAGCCTTCCAGAAAGAATAAAATCAGCTGAAAATATACAGCCCTTGGTAGGCATATCAAATTTATCACTTCTACTCCATTCAGTGAATATTTATAATCAGTACATGTTTTTACTTCTTGGTAAGAGCATTTTAGCAAACTTCACATTTAAAGACATTTTTTCTTCCTCGTATCAGTTGGAACTTTTATGTCTGAGCCAATACATGTGAGTATATTTGTGTCTCTATATGTGTGAAGAATGAACCACCAGACAGAGAATGAGTAAACAAAGAAGAGGTTATTAGGTCAAAAACTAACTTTATCAACTATTTTCAAATTCACTTGGACGATTTTTCTCTCAGTGTTTGGAATCAATGTTAAGGTGGGACCTGCTCACATGCGGTGACTGCAGCAATAGTTTCTGTGGTGTGATGTAAAGCATTTTAGCTCTATGATATTACTCCTTGTATTAAAAGTGGCAAAGCTACTATGCTGAGACAGAGAAAGACCCTTTTTTTTTTCCCTTTCACTGTTTTCTCTAGTGCTGCAATACCTCTGTGAATGATGTAACACCTATAAAACTGAACTTCAGGGATAATATTATTCTTGTTAAGCAAGGCTTTTGATTTCTGGGAAGACAGATGAGGGTTTTGGCACATCCATGCAGCCTGCAGATACTTTACGTGGATGTTGAATTTGCGAAATTCCATCCACCTAGGGACTGTAATTATCTTTTCGTTAGAAGCTCTCTCTCTTCTCCCTGTGAGGTTTGAGTGGGTTCAGACATAGGTGGGATATGTGAACCATTCTAAAACTGTTGATTTTGAAGTGAAAGAGGGCTGTCAGAAAATCATGAAAAATGTTGCTATCTTCCCTGACTCCTCTGGGTCTGTATGGACTGTTACAGAACTGAAGTAAGGAGATGCAATGTAGGCATGAGGCTTACATCTAGGACTCCAAAACAAAGAATTAGGGTCTGGGCTGAGTGACAGGTTGTTGCTTTATTTCTGTCAGGGAGATTTATGAGGAAGTATTTTCTCCGTTGGTTGTACAGTCAGTTTTCATAGTTGATCCCCACCGGCTTCTTCAGATAGTTGCCTTCCTGTTGTGTACCCAGCTGATGCATCTCTTGTCAGTCGAAAGGTTGGGTAGAAGATCTGTGAGGGATCAGGTCAGAAACACCACTACTGAGAAACACCTTATTTTTGTCCAAATCTGTGAATGGTAATATTGCCCTTTGCACAACGGAGCCACTCTGATACTGCTGTCACAGACCTCCTGCAGCTGCTAGGATGGGGTACAGGTGGCTTTCTTCACTGTAATCTCTACAGAAATTTCACTTGTTTGGTCTACTGCATACATGCTTTCCAGATACACCACATCTATGAGGGCTGAGGGGACGGGAAGCTCACAACACTGTTGTGTGAGGAAGCCAGAGCAGAAGGTAACAAAGCCAGCACTTGCTGCCACACCATTAATGTGGAGTACAAAATACAGCTTTGGGAGATCACATGCCTGTCATAATATCCTGGAATTTTTGCAATGCACTGACAAAGCAGGGTTTCTATGGATTTATCCTTCCTGCTGCTCTAACACTCAATTGCTATCAAGTTCTTGTCCAATTTTGCATTTGGAATAGTGAGTGATAGAACTTAACTATTCTCAAAATAGAAAAATTGTATTTTTAAAAAACAAAAAAAGCATCCAGATACTTTTTTGCTTTGTTTGAAAATCCTTGTTTTCTTTCGACAAGTTGGAAGTGTGTTCATCATAAGAGAAGAGTGTGTCTAGGCCAAGTTACAGCATTTGACTTCAAAGTATCATTCCAAAACAGACGGCCACTTACATGTCTCCCTGTAAACAAATAGGCAGAAAACCAAGATTTGTCTAAGAAAATCATCACAAAGCAGAAGTGGCTTAGACATTGCAGTAATCCAGGGTGGTTTGTCTGCTCTTCCTGTGGAGAACTTTATAGCTCGTTTACTATGCTAAAATCTGTCTCTCACTTTACCAACTGCTTCCCAAGATGTTGACTTTGTCTAACCATGTCCCCTTCATTCTTCACTGTTTTATTTCTTTTCCTACCAGGATTCCAGAATTGTTTGCATGTTTGCAATATGCCTCCTTTGTCATTTTTTTTCAGCACAGTTTTCTATTTCTGTCCTCTAGGCTAAGTGGTCATTGCCAAAGATGGTAGGCTGTGCAAAGATTTTGCCTCACCTCCATAAATGTGGAGACGGTAATTACACACAGATATTGGTTCAGTGGAGAGTGATGATGCAGATACTCAAGTGGCCTCTCCATTGTAGTGTTTCAAATATTTGAGGCCCAATAGGGAACTTAGAGTTGGTGGATCAACAGCAGCGATGAGTATTGTGACCAGTGGAGTCATGAGATAGACATATAAATATGCTGTGCCTGAAAGCCACGAAATAACATATGTTAGGGTTATAAGCTGGCAAGAAACCTTTGGCAAGGTCAGCAATGGCTTTTACTGTCTCCCAGTCATTGTTTTGCAATTGTTTGTGGTGATGTTGGCCTGGATGGTCTAGAGAAAGAAGGCTATTCTTATCTTAAATGTATAGCTAGTGAATGGGTCCATGCGAAAACAGACTTTGAGCACATCATCTGTGTTGTTTCTAAACCCATCTGCCCTGAGTTTGTTAAAGCTGTAGAGAGAATGAAGCTGTGCTGGTTTTCAAAGGGACCCCAGATTATTTTATCAACTGCAGTCTTATGTTCACTATGATACTCAGGAAAATTAACAAACCCCTCTTATATTAATTCTTTTATGCCAAGGTGAACTTTTTTAAATTCTTGTGAATATTAAACACTAAATTGTTTTCATTTTAGAAATTATTGTTTGCCCAACGATTACAGAGAATTTCACTAATCTATTTAAGAACGTATTCAGATTGAGGTCTCAGTGTTGTTGGCTCATCTTTACTTACAAATCTGATGTGCAGCAGTGACTCATGGACTAGTTGCTGCTTTCTGGAAATGCAGGCATACTTCGATGTGATGAGTATTGTACTGTTGATTAAGGAATTAAGACTGCTGATGACTACAGAAACTACAGATAACACACTTAAAAGATACAAAATACTTGTGGTTGAATATGACCAACATATATCCTGTCTCTTGTGAATATAGTCAGGAGTGCCTTATTTCAGAGGCTCAAGATTTGAAAAGTGCGTGACCTCACTGCTAACAGCAGAACAAGTCAGAGTTCAAGGCAGTATTTGAAAGAAAATGTATTCAGCTGTAAACTGCAGACCTGTGAGCTCAGATAGGTAAGAGGTTTTGTTTCTAAAGTCCGTTTTTCAGAGCAAATGTCATCTATAAAATAAAAAATTGGCTTTTTTCTACAGGAAATTCAGATTCCTTAGTGCTTTTTCATGCAAAACCCCCAGATATTCCAGCAAACATGCTAACGTGACAAAATATTTAGGTTTGAAATTATCCAAAGCAAAATGAGGCAAAAAGCTCTGAATTCAATTGCAGGCAATCACAATCCGATGTCTGTCCCACCTAGGTAGCATGGCCAA
Organism: Calonectris borealis; assembly: GCF_964195595.1. Lineage (NCBI taxonomy): Eukaryota > Metazoa > Chordata > Aves > Procellariiformes > Procellariidae > Calonectris > Calonectris borealis. The sequence continues at coordinate 11,404,429 of NC_134316.1, read as the reverse complement.
GCCACGTGGCAGCTGCTGGCCCACATCTGGCTTCTCTTCTCCAGTCTGACAATACAGGTTCTCCTTTACAGCTGCTTCTATGAGAGCTTTCCTCTGGCATGAATCCAGAATGAAGTGCAAATGTGCTTCTTTGGCTTTGTAGTGAGATGCCTCAAGTCTTCTGGCTCTGGAATACAAAAAGTGCTATTGTGCCTTCAGCCCAGTGACGGCTTCAGCTTGCTGCCATTTTCTCTGTATGTCTGGGCTTGGGAGTCAACCGCTGTTGCTTCCTCTCCACATCTCAGCCTCCTTAACTGCCCAGGGATGAGTGTTATGAGCATGGGAATAATAAAGTTATATTTGCGGTACTCCTTTCCAAGACTAGTGTGAGAGGGAATGGTGGGAGACAGGCCCATAACTCAAGCCTGTGCATGGGAGCAGAGCTGGCTGAACCCTCCAGCAGCCCATGCTGTTTTATTAAGGACAGAATCTGCCTCCTTTCCTGGGAAAGTGAGGTTCAGAGGTACTGCGGGCAGCACCCTGCTTTCTCGGTTCACCTCCTAGCACGGCACAAGTGAGTGCAGGGATGTAAGCAGTGCTCAGTGCTTAGCAATAGTTTTAAAAAGCAGTGGTGCCAATCCTATCTCTTTTGAATTCTTCCTTCTTCTGAGTTCTTCTACTGATTTAAACACTGCTAAGTCTAAGCGGTAGCGTGGTTTTTCCTTTCCTCCTGAAACACTAAATCAAAGCAAAGCCAAAACACTTTTCAGCAGGAATACTGTAAGTCTGAAAGCAGAAAGCTTTTGAATTTTCCCAGGTAAAATTGGAAAAAAAAAAAAAATCTATTTCATGTTGGGTTTAATAGAATTAAGATATTTTGCTGTAGTTGGTCCCATCAGAATGTGTCATGTCAGTTCACTTTGCATTTGCATCCGCTCAGCTTCCGTGGTCCCATGTAGGAGTTTGGCTTTTTGCATCTCATTTTGCTGTTCTTTCCTGGGGTCCTTTCCTTAGCTGTTTTCTATCTCCTGTGATGTAGCATGAAGAACTTCTGCCAACTGTGACTTTGTAGAATCCCCTGATTGCTGTACAAGATTGGAGGTGGAGATGGGCTGGGCACTGTTTTGTCAGGAGGATTAGAGCCTGAGGCTCTGACATTGCAGTTCCCAGAAGGCACTTAGGTGGATATGGCTCACCATCGAGACAGACTTCCAAAAAATAAATATGCAGACCCATTTAATTTATTTTGGGAGTGGAGGGAGTGTGTTATTTTCATTCCGTAAACAGTTTTATATTTTGGCTTTTTTGTCCCATTTTGGGGAGTCCACAAAATAAAAAAAATCATTTTTTAATCTGCTACCTACTAGTAATCCTAGTTAGCACGTAAAAATCTGAGATCACTACTTCAGGTCACAAGCTTAATTTTAATTAGCATTCCATTTATTAAAATTTTTTTCCTAAGGTGTATCTTTCCATTTAGAGATATTGCAAGGAATGAGGGAGGGAATTCTCAAAGCACTGATCAGCAGGTAATGTCAAATCATAATTCTGGCACAACTTACTAAAACTTTAGAGTCGGGGTCTATTTGGATTTTCCCTATGCATTTTCCCCATTTATTTCCTGGTGGTAAAATTTGGCATGTGTAGTTGCAGCTTGGGACCAATGATGTAGCAAATATTGTTTAGATTTGTTTGTGATCCTTTACAGTTATAGAACTAAACAGCATGACTACTGTTGCCTTTGTGTTTTTATAAGCTTTCTGGCAGTTCTGTGGCAAAACATCTGTGGCTAAGTAATATTTATTGGTTTTTTTTAAAGTATAGGATAGTGGTGTAACAACCTTGGTAAAGCCCCTGCTGCCTGGTCCAGACCACATTGCTGTATCTGGGCTCCACATACTCGCCTCTGCCAGGCTTCCTGAGATGAAGCAGGCTCCAGGCAGTTGCATCTCGCCTTTGTGGCTGCTATCTGGAGGTGCAAGTCCTCTATTTAGGACTTTCTCCTACAACTGAGACAGTGTCTTCCACAGCTTGGGTTAGTCTTACTTTCTCTAGGCTCTCCAGTAGAGTAAGCATGTTTTCCAGAGGACTATTTGGGTTGCAGTTAGGACACTAGATATTGAAACAGGTCATCTACAAGCTTTACAAAGCCTCTGATACCAGTCCTTCTGTACAGCATAAGAAATAGCCTGTCTACATTTTGGATACCCACATTGGCTCTCGCTGTGTTTACTCCCAGAAACATGTGAGCAATATGCTGGAGATAGTTGAGCTGGCTGCCCTGCAGGGCAGGACTTGTCCGAGATGGTAAATCTCAGTGTACTGTGATGTGTGGACTTCAGGTTGGTTACTGGCTTTCAGAAGTCTTCATCCATTACGCAGTATAGAAGCACTCGCAGAGATCAGAGAAACAAGTCGAGCAGATTTTCCCACCTCAGCTTTTCTTTTTGTTACTCTTCAGCATTTTGGGGTTTATGTCAGTGGCTTTGGAACAGTCTGGTTTTGACAAGTTTCTTCAAGTTTTGGAGTCTGTCCCTGAACTGTGAACCTAAATCTACTAGCAGGCTTCCCTGTAACACGTTCCTTTTCCCTTTCTCGGGTTATATGATGGGGCTGATAAGCCACTGAAGATTCCCAGCAGACCTGTATGGTTGCCTCTCCATGGAGTGCAGTCCAACAACCTGGTTTGCACTGGATGGCAACTGCCTTTTTCCCTGTAAGCTTTCTAACCCAGCTCATCATCAACAGCTAACAGACCTCCTTTGTTAGCCTTGCCTCAGATGCAAGAGTCTTGCTAGTCATCTCCTGGGGGTTTTATCTCAATATGGAAGCACAAAATGCATTTGAAATAGAAAAAGAAATTTCTAAAGCAGTTGGTAGTCTAACACAAGATTGGGGGGGGGGGGCGGGCGGAGAGAGAGAGAGAGAGAGAGAGACAATCCTTGTGAACAGCCGTAAGGCTTAGACATACAGACAGACGTAGACAGATTTACCACATTGGCACTAATACTTTCAATCTTTTTACAAAAAGAAAATATTGCCAAGATGCTAATGCATACACATGGTAGCAATATGTTCATGAGGAAGTGTAGTTAAGTTAATTACTGGAGCTGGGCTGTATGGACTGTGTGTTACACAGATGGAACTGTACGATACACAGGCACTTTTTAAGTATGCAGATTCCTACTGAAGTGGCACAGCTTAATGACTGACTTGGATTAAAGCTGCTACAACCTATTGTCCCAATAATCCAGGATTTAAGCATGCTGTAATTGTATGTATCATGCATGAAAGAGCAATTTGTAGCTGTGGAAAGTTTAACGCTGCTCCTAGCTACTTGGCTTTCAGTTTTCTTTATGCCCAAGAGCCAAAGTTGAGTCTCAGCTGTGTTTGTGGCGCACAAAGGCTGATTCCTTTCCTTACTCTTACTATTGCGAAGCAGAAGTAACTCCGCCAGCTTGGGTCTCTTCAGCAATAAGATACTGCTTGTCAGTGGGGTCTGCTTAGTGTCTTGCACTGCAGGTTGCCACACATGAGCCTTGCTTGTTTTATTCTCTGTCATAGAATGATTTGGGATAATAGGCAGGCCCCATCTGTTCCCATTTTAGGACGCTTTGCTTTCTTTTTCAAAACCTGCCCATAAATAAACACAGAGAAAAATACTGGAGTGTGAAGCACACACCATGGGGTTAGCACAGAAGGTCCTGCTTCATGTCTACCAGCACCGACATGCTCAGCTATTGCAGCATATCTCATACCTGACATCCCACATCACCTATGCAGCTCCTTCAGGCCTAAATTTGACTGTTACTGGAAAGGGCTGGGTGAATGGAGAATTAACCTTCTCCAGGAACTGCTCCCTTCCTCTCAGGTTAAGTCCCGGCATCTCCATAGCTGCACTTTTTTGCTGTGCCAGGTTCATACTGAGAGTCCATGTGTGTCGTGCACAGATTATGGAGGTGATGTGTGGGGTGAGAGGGTGTGTTATGTATCTTCTGGCACGCACACGGCTGGGAAAGTAGAATTGCTTTCACAGCACTCGAGGGAAGGCACCGCTTCATCTTCATTTTTGGCTGTGGTAGGATGGGGAAGGGACTTTCTGGGATAAAGGGACAGTCCTCCATAGGGTGGCTGTCATTGAAAAGGGTTTTATCAAGGCAGGGGACAAGGCACAACTCAGGAAGACGTATTTGCAGCTGCCTGGATGCCTGTAACATTTCCTTTACTCCACTGTGAATTCTGCCCTGTGGCGTTTTAGGGTTTTTCTTATCCTGAGGTGCAGCTGATTATTGCAAAGGAGCTGCCTGACGCTGTTTCTGTCGCAGCCAGACTTCGCGTGTCAGATTAGCATTCCCTGTAAGAACCGTGGAATGGGAAGCTGTGAACCCAGCCTGGTGTGAGTGATTGTACATTGGTATTACCTAATTCTGATAGTATTAAGGTAATTAGGAAACATGAGACTTCACAAAAATAGACAGCTCGTTGTACTGAGAGTATCAAAGGCGTTTCTTCTCCCATGTCAATTTGAACAGTGCTCTTGGCTACTACATTACAGTAATCAGCTTAGCTAAATTTGTTTTGCATGTCTGATGTTAATGAATGACTGGTTGTTTTTCTTTTAGGTTGAAATCTACTGCATCTGCATAAAACAGGGAAGTTAGCAGTCAGACTCCAGAGGTTGCAAGGCAGAGGGGGGGCAAGGAGTTGAAATCCACACTCCCAACGAGAATGGGGCTGCAGGAGAGCACCCCAGTGCGTGTCACTTTGGGCTAGAGCGGCAGCCGCATGTCTATCACATCCACGTGTGAAGACCTTTGGGATCTGCACAAACGTGGATTATGGCCCCATGAAACCTTTGAGATTGTTCTTTTCTGGTTACGGCAAACATTGGAGATGTAATGGTTGTATGTTGTGGTGCCTACGTGAGTGTGCCATTCGTTCCTCTCCCCTTTCCCTCTGCTCCAGGGTGGGTCTTACAGTATGTGGGGCTTCTGCTGTCATCACTTATGGGCATCTTCCAAATGTGGTAAAATAAAGAAATGATGGAAAAGTGAAGTCCCTGGTTAGAAACACATTTCAGCTAGATTGAGACAGTTCACACAAGATGGAATTGTAGGCAGGCTTTTTTCAGATGCTTTTCTAGTTGATCCAATTTATAATCTGTCCCTGCAAACATGCCATTTCTAATGGGTTCCATATGCCACTAAGCCTTCCTGTTATTTCCTACTTTAAGGATTGCTCTGTTCAGCAAGAAGTCTGCCACTCTGCAGCTTGTCTAAGGGTTTTTTAAAAAAAAAAAAAAAAAAAAAACAAACAAAAAAACAAAAACTGGAAGAGGGCCTGGGATTGGATGCCACTTTTACAGTCATTCTTCACAGCTAACCTCGACCTCCATTCTGATGCTGCTGATGGCAACACAAAGAGTCTGTTTAAAACACTATGTATGCTAATGTAAACAAAGGAGGTTGAGGTGTTTTGGCAGCCAGAAGTAGCCACAGTAATAGCGACTGTATGAGGAGCTCAAGGTGTCCACTTGCTGGTGCTACTATAGTGCTTATTGTTTTCCTCATCCATAATTAATTTTTTTTTTTTTTTTACACTGAGTCTCTAAACTGCTGTCATGCTGAATTATTTCATCTTGGTTCCAGAGAATGGTTGTTTAAATACTCCTCTCGGCCACTTTTTATGGTCTGTGAGTATGGAGGGGTTTTGAAAGCTCATTGCTACTTTACTGCCCACACATTTCCCCATCTATTCCCTATTTTGCTGCTGTCTCCTCCTCCCTACATTAATCCTCCATTAACATCGTAAGGCACTGATAAAGGATGCCAAGGTCACTCCTGTGCCAGCAAGCTTTTGCAGCTGTGGACAGTCACGTCTTAACGCTGAGTGTGCCAGTTTTGGTTTTCCTCAAGAGGAAATTACCAGGACAAATACCACTGCCAGCTGAGCTCCTGAATTCCTATAATTTTCCTACTGAAATGAGGGAATTCCACAAAGCCAAACATTCTGGCCAAGACTAAAGTCCTCTCCCTTCTGTGCCATTTTCAGTGTCGAACCAAGGTTCCCTAGTTAATAATCTGCTAAATTCCAAATTAATGCAATTAGTGTTTGAGGTAGCTTGATAAGATGGAAGAAGCGGGGAGCTGAACTGCCTCTGGCAATGTCTTCCCATCTCATGTGACCTCTCTTCCTCAGTTCTCTCATCTGATACCGTTTAAAAGAAACACCTCTACTTAAGGCACCTACGGAGGCTTATGATGGGAAAAATCAGTTAGTATGCTGACATATGAATTACTATTTTTAATTTGTATTAGACTGGCTGCTACAGCTTGTAAAGTGCCACACTAGGCATTTTACAAACAAATTGTGAGAGGGAGTCCCTGCCAACATAGAGTTTATGATCCAGACAGACAAGATAGACCAAACGCAAGAGAAGGCAAATGCCACCTTTATTTTGCATCTGCGGAAATTGAAGCCCTGAGAGACAGTTTCTTCAAGGTCATAGGCAGCCTCAGTGAGAGATGCATGGATTGAATCCTCACCTCCCAAGTCCTGGGACAACACATTACTTAGACAAACATTTCTCCTAAAATACCCTGTAAGTTCCTCAAATTAAATTCCCCACAGAAAGTAGAAGTTTGAATAGGAGTTGGCTTTTTAAAGTGACTTGCAAACTCGGAGCAAGACACCGATTAAGGAGCCATTAAAAAAATCAAGTTAGTCTCCTGAGGAGGATAGTTTTTAATTAACATAAAGCAATCTTGATTGGATTCAGTGGGCCCAATTCTTTACTGTATTTGCAGTTTGCATATTCTGAAATAACCAAGTTGTATAAGCTTATTAGTGTCTAGAGCTGGGTGGGCTTGCTTTCTGTGAAAATTCAGTGTCTAGCAGCTGGGACATTAATGAGAAATGGAAGAAATGCAGTTTTGCCCTTTTAAAGAACGAATCCTCTCCCCTGCAAACCCAAGAATATTAGCATGAGATGTGGTTTGCTTTGGTTGAAACATGACAAAGGGGAATTTAAGTGTCCATGAGCTGCCTGTGAAAGTACTCATCTGTCACTTTTCTTTGGCCGATTTATATTCAGAAGGGACAGGAAAGGAATTTAATTGTATATTTTGCCACATTAACAGCAGTTCACTTGTCCAGACCACAGAACTATCCAACTGTTGTGAACTGGGTGGGAGGGTGTCACGGTTTAACCCCAGCCAGCAACTAAGCAGCACCCTCGGTGGGATGGGGGAGAGAATTGGAAGGGTAAAAGTGAGAAAACTCGTGGGCTGAGGTAAAGACAGTTTAATAGGTAAAGCAAAAGCCGTGCACGCAAGCAAAGCAAAACAAGGAATTCATTCACTGCTTCCCATCGGCAGGCAGGTGTTCAGCCATCTCCAGGAAAGCAGGGCTCCATCACGCGTAACGGTTACTTGGGAAGACAAACGCCATCACTCCGAACATCATCACTCCGAACGTCCCCCCCTTCCTTCTTCTTCCCCCAGCTTTATGTGCTGAGCATGACGTCATATGGTACGGAATATCCCTTTGGTCAGTTGGGGTCAGCTGTCCCAGCCGTGTCCCCTCCCAGCTTCTTGTGCCCCCCCAGCCTCTTCACTGGTGGGGTGGGGTGGGAGGCAGAGAAGGCCTTGACTCTGTGTCAGCACTGCTCAGCAATACAAAAACATCCCTGTGTTATCAACACTGTTTTCAGCACAAATCCAAAACACAGCCCCATGCTAGCTACTGTGAAGAAAATGAACTCTATCCCAGCTGAAACCAGCACAGAGGGGAAGAATTCTTGTAAAAGGTCCCCAGAGATTCATATTTATAAATTCCATCTAATAGCTATTTAATATCAACAAGAATATGTCAGTATCAACAAGTGACAAATTAGTACTGGAATATAACGTGTTAAATCTTGCATAGCCATCACTGACTAATGAGGACTGACCTTTGCAGCAATATATACAGTCAGTTTATTAAAGCAGGGACAGAGCGATCTCTAGGCCTTTGGTCAATCTAGGTTGCTTAGGGCTGAGGAATTTCCATTTAAAATATCTCTTCAGGTGATAAAGACTGATTCAATAGAGATCGGCTAATAAAGCAAGTGCTGGAAGCTACTATTAAATTCTAGCTTCTGTCAGCTTAACAGCAAAAACTTTTAATGAGGAAACCATTAAAGTTGACCTAATGAATCAGAAATGCTTTTCCTTGCTGGCTAATTATAGAGTGCCTAGAATATCTTCAGACATATGTAACTTAGAAAATATGGATCTATTGAGTCCCCCTGCTCTCGAAGGAAACCTGTTGTATAGCAGACAACTGGAAAATGCTCTCCTGGGAGGGTGGGGGGTTTGACCTGGATTCACTGAAGAGTTCCCGTGGTCAGGTGGGCTGCATGTAGAGGACATGCAAATGGATGAAATTAGTGGTTGGTACGTATAAATATTGCTTTGTGTAAAGCTATGGTTGTGGAGGAACACAGGGGGGCACATGATGGATAAGAATGATTGCTGCATGCATCTGGTCTGGAAAAGAGCATTATGATAATATCCTAGTGAGTAAAGTAGAAAATACATCAAGATATCCTGTTTACAATTACAGTGTGAGGTGAGGCATCAAAGGATGTCACTGAAGATGATGTTTGCTGTTTGCTTAAAGTTTTTCTTCTCTTAGCAATATATTCTGGCAGCAACTTTTTCTTTTTTTGTGACCTAGGGAAAGTTCATTGATATTACAATAACATCCAGAAATCCAAGCCTTGATCAGATTGGACACTTAAGAACCCAGCTAAGAAATAGTTTCCACTAGTGTTGTCACTTCTCAGTTTCCTTTCCAGAAAATCTTAATTTCTAAATAGGCAGGATAGATAAAAGAAGGGAACTATTTCTGTTTGGCAGACATGAAGCACAGAGAAATGAAATCGTTTATCAAAAGTTGCAATGGAAATTTGCATTGGAGCTAGGAACAGAACTCAGATTTTAGGAGTCTTAATTTGGAAATTGAACTGCAGCCCCAGTCTGCGTGTGGGGGATGATTTATGATTATTGTAATCTATTTCCTTTTTCATATGAAACTTCCTGCATTACTAGGTCCAGTCTGGGTTTTTCCCTTCAATTCCTAGTCTACAGAGCTCTGAGATATAAAAAACATATTTCCAGGGTATTCAAGGTCTTAAAGAACCCTGATAGGCAAATGTAAGGTGTTTGGTTTTTTTTTTTTTTTAATGTGATGTGTCAAAATGTGGTTCACAGTAAAAATCACAATCCAGTTTACAGAAGTTGGCAGTTTAAGAGAAAACTCAGATCTGCAACATATTATAAATAAAGACCCCTGTGTCTGTGACTTGCACAACTCTTAATCACAGAGGGAAGGAGTTTAGAAAAAAAAACCTTAAGTTAAAACGTGAAAGGTGCACAAGTTGTGGATACAAACCAAGTGAGATGAGGTGGAAAGGGCACTGCAGTTTTGAACTGTAGCAAATAGAAGCAACTGTTTGGAACAAAAGCCTCCTGTCTTCAATGCAGTGCTGTACTCAGATTTGAAGATTTTAAAACCTTTATTTAAGAGAATAGAATATAAAGTAACTTCTTGCTTGGTTTGTGGTGGATTACTGTAGTTTTAAAACTTAACAAGGGCTCCTAGGAGGTAGGAATTATTTTCTATTACAGTAACAGTTTTACTCTGTTTTACTCTACTTTTTTGTAGAATAAGAGAGACACGTCTGAAGATTTCCTTTCAAATTTCTTCAGAGTTAATATCAAGCCAGCTAAACTGAGCAATGCTGCTGTATGTTCCAGTAAGCTCCTAAGAGGGTGATGGTGTTGGGGTTAAGGGTTAAGATGGGTGAGTTCTTTAGAGCAACCGCCTCTTCTGTAGGAGTGAGTGGTATTGTACCATGCACTGGTTCCAGTACTCTGTTGTTGCTGGAGTTGCCCTGGGGATGGGAGGTTCTGTGGCATGTCCCCCACAGGGGCTCGTCATATCCCACAGGTGTCCCAAGGAGGTCTTCTTGCAGGGGAAGTGATGGCTGGAGGTGGAGACCTGAGAACCAGGTTCACTGCAGAGCCCAGGCTTATGGTGCGGCAGGCTGCTGCCATGGGCAGTGCTGCAAGTGGAAGCAACTTTTGTGTAGGTCTAAAGTCGAATGGTTATACTGTAGGCTGGTTTGGTCATACCATACTGACCATATTTATGTCAGCTGGGGGCTGTTAATGCCTAGTGCTGGCTGTAGCGCAGCCTTATTGATTTAGCCACTGACACAGGCAAGTGTCCCGTCCTCTGCCCCATCACGAGAGAGCTGTGACTGTGCTAGCTTCCCAGGGGGCCAGCTTGTTTCCAGGCAGTGAGTGTTCGTCCATCTTTAGCCAGGTCTTGGTCTTCTTTGCAGGGCTGGCATTTGTAAACCAGATACTCCTTCATGTGCCCAGCCTGCAAACACTTGGATGTATTGCTGTTGTTGCTAAACTGCAGCTAGGGAGCTGATGTGCCTCATTAAGTCCAGACCTTTTTAAAAGATATGCTTAATGCCTGCAGCACTGCAGCTTCTCTCCTGCTCTAGCAGATGCTTAGATCCTAGGATCTCCAGCTGACGTTATTTGTTGATATCTGTGGCTACCAGACTAGGGGAACAGGCTGCTCTGCTGTGCTGGGCATGCATGAAATATGGCCCTAGCTGTGGGAGGGATGGGAAGCGGAGCCGACTGTCTGTCTCGCATCCTGTACGTGAGACTTGACAGGCCAGGCTCCCTGCCAGCCTTCTGGAGACCCCCTTGGCAAGTACCGTCGAAGGGAGCCGTGATGGAGGGCGAAGAGGCTCCATCTTTACATTAAGGTAGGAGCCAGTGCCAAGTGACTAAGGTGGCAGTCCTGTGACTTTTACTCAAGAGACTTGCCATTATGGTGGTAAAGATCCAGCTGTACTTAATTTCTTAATATTTTCTTCATGCTTGCAAATGCCACATATCCAATACAAATAAATTTCCTTTATCCTCCTCTCTTAAGAATTTGAATGATTCAAACTTGGGATGCTCTTCTTTTGTTCTCTGCGTTTTGAGCCTTGAGGATTATGTGTGTCCTGAGCTTCTTTGTCAGGAACTTTCTTTCCTAATTGCGTAATTCTCTATTATTAGCTCTAAATGTCACAAGGATTCACAATAGTATCCCAGATTTTTTCATGTGGGGTTCAACTCTGAGGCAAATCTGCAGTGCGCTATTTTAGAAGCAACTTCTGTCTAGTTTTTCTGTGTGTTATTTGAATTTCAAGTGAATACATAATTGCACGTAGAACTATTAAGAAGATTTATGGTTCTGTGTATTTCCTGTGTATTTAACATCCCAGAATTTTGCACTGGGCCTTCTGGTACTGTTTATTTACTTAGGGTTGGTTTTAGGCTATAGGCATTAATAATTTTATGACTGAGTGTTCCTAACAGATGGCTTTATGGGCTGTAACAGCCACCAAAGAGCAGTGCCAGGGAGCAAAATGAAACCATATATAATACAAACAGTTGTGTGCAGGCTTGCTGTAGGTCACAGAAATACCTCATTTATTGAATATCCTTCTGTAAAGGAGGGTTAGAAACACCAGCTAAGAATGGAGCCAAAGGGACTCCCTCTGGATAATATTAGTGGTATATTATTGTGACTTGGAGAAGTGCATAATTGGTACCAGTCAAAGGGGCCCTCCTCCCTCTCCCTCCTCCCTTTTTGAGTCTCTCACTAGAAGAGGCCTATAGATTCATGGCTTGTTATAAGGTAGTGTGTGTGTTTGCGGACAGTATATGGTCTGTTACCCCTGAAAATAGAGTAGCTTATTGACTTTCAGGGGACTGTGTGAAGACGAATGGAGCACGTGCAATAGAAAGTGGTCTGACCTATTTGTCGTAGAAGTCAATGGGGAGAGTGGTACTAGACTGTTCTGTGCCCTGTAAATCTGCAGGCAGTACACTGTGGTACCTGGTAGGTAGTTTTTTTCTTGTATCTGTTCTGTGTTAATGTTCGTCTAGATCCAGGGGAAGAATCCAAGTCTGTAGGCCGGTGAAAGCTGAGACACAGACTCACCAACCTTTTTTGATAATTATTTTAAAAGAAAGCTTATGCATATTGACATGAAAGAAGCTTATGTATATCAGCATGAAAGAAGCACATTATAGGCTTGTAATCTAGAAACTCTTTTGGGCATATGCCCAACTCTTCTGGTGGAACTCAAAGGTCTTGTGACTCATTGGCAGCCTCTGATAGTCCAAATCGGGGACTTATCATTGATCCCACAGAAGTAGTGCCAAGACTTACCTTATCTTGACAAGACTGGATTAAATTTAGCTGCATCTCAATAACTTACAGAAATTACAGCTATCTCCTGCATAAATGGAGATGTAACAACTTGTAGCATGATTAGGGGATCTCAGACTATTGCCCACACTTTTAATGACTGCAGACACCACAGGAGGCAGGAAAAAAGAAACCACTGGGTCTTCTAGATAACTTGACTGGCTTAGTAATCGTGGTATGAATTTATCATCTGTTTGTGCTTTCCAAAATACCACAGGCGAAGAGAGAGGAAGAGAGGGAAAGGGAAGAAATAAAGTGCGATGTGATTTCTTGAGGTTTAACTTTGCTAAGCTGGTCTATAAGCAATGTGATGAGGATGACTCGTAGTAAAGATGTTGTGCAGCATGATTAGGAAAAAAAATAAAGACCCATTATGCTAATCTTTTAGGAAGAAGGATTCTTGTATTAAAACCAGTGGTAATCTTTACAGATTTCAAATTGTACAGACTTTGAAAAATGCAGGGTCCTTGTTTAATCATTTGGGAACACCTTGGGCCAAAGGAGCATCAATTCACTGAGTAGTTCTTATTGACCAGAACACCTGTGTAAATTCAGCGTAAGGGAGCAGGATATTAACCTCTTCTTCTTTCATATATATGACCTGATGAGAGGGATAGAGAAGTCTGATGGTGTAGTTCAAGTTGCTATAATTTGAAATAGCTTGAGTTCTGCTTATGCTGTATAAAAATATATTTGAAGAATAAAGGGAAAATAAATTATTTCTTTTTTCATTTAAGTAGAGTAAAATAAATCTCAGCACTGAGATTAAGCCTTAGTAGTAGATGTCATTATGTATAGGAATGCACATGTAAGAAAGTGCTTAATAATCTGCCATCAATGCAGGGGCTAAATTTAGCTTTTCATATTTCACTGTAAGCCATACTGTCACCAGGCTCTGGTAGTTCCTCCTTTATCTGATGGCTTGACCTCTTCTGAACCATTAAAAAGATATCTTTTCCCTGCAGTAGCCTGGTTTTAAAATGTCACTCATTATGCAGCAGGTTCAAATCAGATTCCTAGATAGCGGGTCTTCAGTGCTGTCTCTGAAACTTTAAGACTGGAAGCTGTTTCTATGCAGATGTCAAGAGAAGCCCAATCATAGCCCTACAGTAGGAGTTGAAAGACTGGTACACTTTACATCATATGGTTTTACTCTTGCTCAGGACCAGAAGAATTATTAGCAGTTTCGTTTTGCCTATAATGAAGTCACACTGTGCCCAAGTGTGCTACTAGAGAAAAAAAATCATCAAAATACTTCTCTAGAGATCATGAATGCAGCGACTGTATGGAGAAACTGATGATCGTGGGTAGGTGCATGCAAACTTGCAATGTGTAGCCTTATTCCGTGGTGGTGAAGACCTTATTCCGTGGAGGTGGGAGTGTCATTGATCTTTTAAACTGGCAAGGGAAGCTGGTTAGTGGCAATGCTATGGAGCAGTTTCTTCTAAAAACCATTCTCTGATTGTCCTGGTAAACATGACATGATCTTTGTGCAAAGAGGGGTGCTGCACAAGCTGCTACCAGATGATTCGCTGCATGAAGTAGACAGTCCTCTGTCCTTCCCTTAATGTCAAATGAGCTGATGGGAGGACAGCAGACTTGGGTTGGCATTTTGCTGTTGCTGGGAGCAGTTACTAGGTCTTTCTACCTGGTGCCCCCCAGTACTTTGGGGTATCTTAAAGGTGGCCAGCTATTTCATGAGAGGTTTCAGCTTGCCATGAAAGCAAGCCATGGAAGTTTTAAGCTTTTAGTTGCTTTCCTTAAAAGTTTTTGGTGCCCTCCAGGGAAAACATCCAGCATTTATAAATTAGCTACTTGCTAATTTATAGATGCTAACATATAGTTGAATGCTACTTGCTTTTGAATCCTCTCTGTTTTTTCTCTTGATAGCAAGTGATAAGGGTTGCCAAATAAAGAACATTAGCAATCCTGATGTGTCAGCTTTGGTAGATGTTTCTATCAAATAATGCTGGGATCATTTGGGATAAAAGCTAATACAACTGCTTTCTCTGGGGGTCATTTCCACGTTACATATTAGTTTCTGCAGATTCTGATGGACTCTTCTGAGGTGTCTAGATGGGTATGTAATTTGGCTCCTTCCCCCTGTCCTCCCCCCCCGCCCCCAGTCCGCATCCAGCAAGGGCCTTTTCCAGCAGTTGTTAGAGGTAGGTAACTTGCTGCGTGCTGTGGGTGTTGGATTGTAAGGTCCTGTTTGCCTCCTCCCTAGGCTGGATATCCAAAGCCGCTTTTATCTTTCTTTTTTCAACCTGCTGCTGTGTGGTCCTTTTGAATAACCTTATGTCTGAATTAAAAAGAGCAAAGGAGGGAGAGGAGATGCTTACAAGAAGGAAACGTTTTGCTGACGTTTGCAGGGTAAATGTAAACGTGAATAGTAGTGCTATGTGTGTGCCTTTCTAGTACAAACAGCTCAACTTGCAGTATGACAGTTAGCATAAATATAAAATATTCATACCCTGTTCAAGTATGCAATGATGAGCTCAAAGAACATCACTCTTTCATGATCTTGTCAGTGTATTATTCATGCTCTGTACAGTTGATATCTTCAGACAGTATTTTTAATGTGCACATTATATACTCAGAAATATGTCTTATTTACACTTAATTTTTGTGAGACTTGCATGAAAAATGGTGCTGATCCTCACCCTGTGTGCTGTGCATGAGAATTAAAAAGTCCAGCCCTCTCTTTTGGGATACTTGTATCTTTAGATTCAGCTTTTTTTAAGCTTATTCCTGCTAGGGTGATTTTAGTCACTCAACTCTTAATGAGATGGCAATGTTGTGATGTGATGGGCATTACTAATATTGTTTATTGCTCTAGTTACCATTTTCACATAATTACTTGGGATTTTTCTTGTGCAAAGCAGACCATAACCTGAGCTAGGGTAAGTCTGCACAGTTCCAGTGACTCGGCATTGCTCTAGCAACTTCCATTTGGCCACTTGGGCAAGTAAATCAATTTTTATCCAGTTTAACTATGGAAATGAGGTGTCTGAAATCACCCTGTGAATATAAATGTGTATTCCCCAATTGTCCCATAAATGATTGAACCTGTTGTATAACTTAAACAAAATACAACAGGGTAACAGGAAGCTGCAAAATACTGAATTCTTATGAAAATCAAGTACAATTTTTAACCTCCAAAATCGTTAGTTCAGCCTGCCACCAACTAAGAGATGGTAAATCATTTGGTCTGTCCAGTCACAAACTGCTGGTGTCCGGCTGATCACTTGGGAGGTAACAATGCTTAGACTCCTGGTCAGGGAGTGTATGTGTAGTTTGGGGCAGACTGCAGCTCAAACCATCTCTTGCCCAAAAGGGAAGTTAAATACAAATAAGCTTCTGGTGGTAAAATGGAAGTGATGGGGTCTCAGACCGTTACCTTAGTTAAATTAATTAAAAAAAAATCAGTCAGCCATGAGGAACAAATGAATTGAAAATAAAGCATCATTCATTTCAGTGCTCATGGGGCTGTTATTGCCACACTTTTTGCCTTTTCCACATCCTGGCTTTATCTTGCAATGACTTCTTACATTGTGGTCAGGAATGAGTGTAATCCTAAAAAGCCTGATCCAGGTCAAATCCACACTGATTTCTAAAATGCCATGATTCCATCACTTGTCTTTCAGTATGTTTGCACAAGGCTTCACTCAACGGGGCTCTAATTTTTGACTCAAGCTTGTGCATACATGATTAATGCATGTTATTTTTCACTACTGTCACATGGAAAAGAATTTCAGTGAGGAGGATTTAAAGTTAGTTGCCTCTGTCTAAATAGACATAATTACAAAGAACAGCTTTACTTTCAGAGATGATCAGTACCCTCATGTTCTAGTGGTGTCAGAGCTATGAAAACAGAATACTTCTTAGGGGCCGAAATACAGATTTTTTTGCTGAGCTGAGATTCCTTCAAGATGGGAGTCAAATTTTAGCTATGTTTTTTTCTCCAAATACTTACTATTTTCATGCTCAGTTGAGTTTGCATAATAACCAGACAGAAATCAATGTCTAACTTTCACTGTTTTCCAAGATGCATTTTTACGCATATTCATTCTTTAATAATATTTATTCAATTTTAAATCCTCTTTGCAGTTTGCATCCAACAATAAGCAATATTTATTAATGGTTTTTCACATATGAACTGGAATAGGATGTTACCGTGATAATGAAATTGTAATGTGCAACTGTGCAATTTAAACTACTCTCTTGCAGTACTGCAGATCAAACTTCTGTGTAAGGCAAGTTTATTTAAAAATAGTAATTAGTACAAAAGACAAATTGATTCCTTTGTTTTGGCTGTTAGATGAAAACACTATGTGAAAAACTGGATGCCAAAGCAACCTTATGCCCTCAAAAAACCCCTGATATATCAAATGGCTCTGAAACTAGGTTAGTCATCTGCTAGTGACATTTCACAACTTCACGCCTGGATTCCTTAACATTAGAGAAGTACAAGGTCTAGTCTTCAAGGCATCTGGGTAATGAGAAAGGAAGCTATCTACATTTATGGAACAAAAGTTTGTAACATCTGACTCGCAGAGGACACTAAGTGGAGGTAGAGGATTTTTCCATCAAGAGAAATGTAGGAGCCATCTAAACAAAAAAGAATAAGGAAAGGCAGAAGGCATCTATGCAGTGAGAATGCTAGAAAGAAAAGATTTAGGGATGGCCCTCGAACTAAATGTATACTTGGCATCATTATTTCAGGAAGGATGACAGTACTGACCATGGACTCAAAGGTAAGTAATCAAGAAAGTGGAAATGATATCTACATTGAAGGCAGTTGCAGGGTTTAATATCCTCAAGTCTGAGGACCTAGATGATCTCCACCTCAGCTGTTGGGAGAGATTGCTTTATAAATTGGAAATTTTGGCAGCAAAGATTTCTACTGAAGCAATCTAAGAGTGAGAAGATAATACCAAATCTGATACCTACACTGAAGAAATGGTGGCAGATTGTAGTATACTACAAGTTGAAGGCAAAAATATTTGAATACCTGAAGGTAAATAGGAAATGGCATAAAATGTATCATTGGTTTATCAAAGATAGATTTTTACCAGACTAACATAATGATGTTTCTTGGCTAAACAGACAATTTCTAGATAAAAACAATGCGATATTTTTCACTGTAACAGTGAACAGTTTGAATAGTACAATGCCACATGGGGACCACTAGTTAGACTGGAGAAGATGACATTAAGGACAAAAACAGGGGCAAAGAAGATTAATTCAATCTGCAACAGCTGCCAGGAAGGGCTACTAGGTTGTTCAAGGGGGATGAAGCATTTTACCGTAGGCATTGCTTAGCCTACCAACTAAGGTTGGGTTAGTAGAAATCTGGGTTAGTAGATCTTTGCTATCTATGATAACATCAGGCACGGCACCTGGAATGGAGAAGAACATTTTAGGGTGGAAAGTAGGTCTGTGACAATCAAAATAGTGTGGTTCTGGATCACTCTGCTGAACAGAGCAGCAAGGGGAGGGAAAGCCTTTTATCCTTTTAAAATGGAGGAGAATGAGATTCTTTCTATATTATAATCTATTTTCCCTCAGTACTCTCCTGCTTGCGGCTAGGAAGAGGCTGAGGGTATGTCCCAGGGCTCTTGCTCAGTAAGGTAAGCAGCTTTGTAAGGCATTTCTTCTGAACTGTGGGGGAACTTGTTGGGTCCTGGGAAGAACCTGAGATCTGCACGAGCCCTGGGTGGACATGTTTGATGGTCGTTATCTTCTTTTGGCAAGTAACAGTACTATAAAATGTCTTGTTTCTGCAAAACTTTCATCGGGATAGTTTCTTGAGTCTAGATTGGCTCTTAGGTCAAACAAATGGAAAAATCTTGCAAGCTAAAAACAAGCATGAGGGTTTTTCATGATCTGAGTGACTGTCTTGGTCCTGGGCAGGCAGTTCTACATTTCTTTTTCTCTCATGGTATGCAATATTTTTAAAATAATAAAGCAATAGAAGTTTAATTATTGTTTCTCACTGCATGAGGCTACTTGCAAATATTAACATTTTTGTGTTTATTTTTTTTCAACCTTTTCTTTTTAAAGTAAATACGTAAATGTTAAATGGTGTTACGTTTAGCTTAGTACTTTTACACTTCCATTAGTACAGTGTTATATACCATGGTGAATGATACTTCGTAAGCTTATTCTCTTGTTGGCACTTTTATTGACTAGTTTTATGAGAATTTTTTAATTTTTTTCTTTCTTTTTTTCATTTTGTCTTGTGTTTTAAGAACTGTCTATTCCAGCGAAATTTTCAGTTAGTGCTTTTCTTTGTGATCCGGAAAGAAATTCAGCAAAAGTTGGTCAAACTACCTCAAATGAAAAATATGATATAGTTGATAGCAACTGAATCGCCCTTATTTACTCACCTGCTTATGTCACTGAAAATGTACAAACTACTGGAAACTGCCTGTGATTAATCAGCAGGGAATCTCATGTAGGATGGGACTCCCACAGGTACAGATGTGCTAACTCAATATACAATGTTTATAATCTCTTTCTTTCAGCTAAAAATGCACATATAGAGTGGGAGGTGATGCCCTCAGAAAAGAGGTGTAGCACAGTAAAGCAGCCTTGGATTCTCAGCTATGCCATTTCCAAGTTCCCCGTCACTAGTTTTACAGAATTTTTGGGGTAGAAGCTGGCTTGGGGTGCAGCCATTTCCAGAGGCCCATGGTTCATCCAGACAGATCTGTAGCCTTATGCCACTTAACAGACTTCAAAATGGTTGTAAATCCAGTGGTGGAGCTTTCTCTTTGGAGGCAGAAACTTGTGCGCATTTTTGACAATATTTTCTTATTCATAGCAAAGCACCTCCATTCATTCATTTCTGCAGAGTCCGCTGATTAATTTGACTGAGGTCCAGTAATTTCTATCAGTCTGTTCAGCTGGAAGAAGTTTGCCAGATATAGTGCTGTTGGGATGGTCACATGCTGCAGGTACTATCATGTTGGATAGCAGAAAGCACAACAGCTATCCAAAACACTGGGAGAAAAAATAAAAAGGTATTTCCCAGAATAACATGGATTTCATACAGTATTTGAAAAGTTCTAGTCAAAATGATCAGATTTTGCACCACATCTGTGTGGACTACCATTTAAGTAGGCTTGGATGATGGTAGAAACTTCAGTATTAGCTTCATTTCACCTTAAAGACCTCTCACGCTCATCACCATTCAGCACTTTCCTGTGGGTTTATGTGAGCTTCTTACTGTAATATCCAATATCTTGCTGCATTTCAAGAAATAATCCTGCGCTAAAGCAAAATTCAAGAGTTGGTACGCAATACAGATCTCTGTCCAGGTCTGGTAGGATGTATGACAGGTGTGGCATATATTGTGCATCTGAGCCTGTTTACCAATAATTAAAATATGAGAATATACATGTTATTGATGCTTTACTTTATGTGATTTACCCTATTTAATTGACTTAAAAAACAGGAAATCTTATTTTTCCTCATAGTCTATGATATATCTCTACAAATGAGGTCCTTGACATACACTGAAATTTGTAGCATTCCCTCAATCAGACGTGAACGTTAGAATTATGATAAATCTGTGAGGCGTTATTATAATTTTGATTTCTGATTTATGTTACCTGTGGAAGCGGGTAGCAGAATAGAAAAATGAACAGGCAACCCTAAATGAGGTCAAAATCTGATTTCAAGTTATTTCCCTTCTTTTATTTTCATATACTAATTTCCCCATGTCCTCCTAGTTCTTTTGTCCTTGTGTGCCAGTGTGATAGCAGCGGTGTCCCTGTGGTACTGCCCTTCCATTTCTGGTTATTGCTCCTGGGTTGTGCTGCTTCACCCACTGAACAAGGTCATTCCTACTTGCCCCACAAGGGCTGAGTTAAGAACAGGGAAAACAGGTTTTGTCATTTGCTGCCAGATTTGCTTTTATGGTTCCAAGTTTTTCTGCATGGGTTATTAACCGCAAATGCCAGCCTTTTGAGAGCTCCTTGTAATCCGTTTCACAGTGGTTTTGTGCCTTGTGTCAAACCTGCTTCCCTTTCCCCTTCCTTGAGAGTGCTTATTGCGTTCTTCTTTATTTCTGAGGCCTCGGGGAATCACACAAGTGGTGTGCATATGGCATGGACTTGCCAGCGATGTTTCGGTTGTGTGGGGCTGCTGCTGAGGGGTTGCTCCTCCTTGCTGTACGGCAGTGGTGCAGCCCTGCCTCCATTGGGAGTGTGCATGCCAGGAGAGGTCGATGCAGTCTTCTCCCAGTAAATCCACACATGGATGCTGTGCACCGTCAAATCTCCTCACAGCAGATTCAGCAGGAGAGCAGTTGGACTGAAGTAGCTTCAGGAGGTAGTAGCTCCATAGCAGCTCACTAGATGTGTTTGTTCCCTGGCCTCTTGCACACCTCCTTACTTTGTGCTATGTCACTAAACCAGGTTCTGGGATCACAAGTTTTAGCCCAAAGGGATAAAAATCATTAAAGCTAGCCTTGAAGAGAGAGGGGCACAGAAAATAACCTATCCCCTTTTTCCTTCTGTTAGTGATAAGGATTAATTAAAAAAAAAATTTATTTTTGCATCAGAAATACTAGTTCTGCCACTGGCAAGCCAGTGAGAGGATAAAATACCGGGATTTGAGAGAGTGAATGCTGAATCCATGAAGGGGAATTCTGAGGAAAAACCTTGGGGCTTAATCATTAATTTCCGAAGTAGCTTTGCTGAAGAGCAGGAGTGCTTCCTTCCTCAGCCTGCTCCTCATTAGAGGAAGGCTCCTCAATGATTAGGGCAGTGTCTTTGCAAGGCCATTTCTAACTGTCACTGGCTCTTGTGTCACCCTGGGCAAGACATGTGAGAATAGTGGGAATTCATTGCCTGGTATGACCTAAGGGTGGTATGTTTCTCTACCGTGCTACAGGAGTCGTGTCCCGATGTGACATGCTTCCATCTTGGCAAGGTAGAGCGCTCATTGCGTATCCAGCAGGTCTTTTGGGGAGGATCAAACTTCATGTTTAGACAAAATCTGTGTATTCTTCAAGTTTCTCTTAATAAAACCTCGAGCATCTTTTCTATCAATCAAAAGGTTGTATAGCCACAATTTATGTAGCCTTGTGCTGGTTTTGGCTGGAATAGAGTTAATTCTCTTCACAGTAGCTAGCATGGGGCTGTGTTTTGGATTTGTGCTGAAAACAGGGCTGATAACAGAGGGATGTTTTTGTATTGCTGAGCAGTGCTGACACAGAGTCAAGGCCTTCTCTGCCTCCCACCCCACCCCACCAGCGAGGAGGCTGGGGGGGCACAAGAAGCTGGGAAGGGACACGGCTGGGATAGCCGACCCCAACTGACCAAAGGGATATTCCGTACCATATGACGTCATGCTCAGCACATAAAGCTGGAGGAAGAAGAAGGAAGGGGGGTTGTTCGGAGTGATGGTGTTTGTCCTCCCAAGTAACTGTTCCACGTGATGGAGCCCTGCTTTCCTGGAGATGGCTGAACACCTGCCTGCCGATGGGAAGCAGTGAATGAATTCCTTGTTTTGCTTTGCTTGCGTGCGCGGCTTTTGCTTTACCTATTAAACTGTCTTTATCTCAGCCCACGAGTTTTCTCACTTGTACCCTTCTGATTCTCTCCCCCATCCCACCAGGGGTGAGTGAGCGAGCGGCTGCGTAGTGCTTAGCTGCTGGCTGGGGTTAAACCATGACAAGCCTCTTAATATCATCTTTAGAAGGAATTTTACCTCCACTAAATCTTTAGTGTTCCAAGCTAATTAAATTATTAAGTAGCTTTAGTCATCCTTGAAATATACTTTGGTTTTCAGGAATAAATTCCCCTTTCTTTGGGGGAAGATCTGTTCATCAGAGGCATTGGAAGGAGCCCATGATTTGCATTTGATTGCTCAGAAATGACTTTCTTAATTGGAGAAAACTTCTGTTCAGGAGCTGAGGCTTGGCCCTGCACCTCAGCTCAGCCTAAGAAGAATGGAGCAAAGAAAAGGTGCGGGAGGACTGCTTAGTCTCCTGAGAGCCCTGGAGAGATGCTAGCCTGCATTGCATCCCCCATCTCACTGATGCACGGTAAAGCTCTCCAGCTGATGGAGGACATTTTGATGGGGCTGGGGTAAAGTCTGAGAAGCAGAAACACAAGATCCTGTGTCCTTTATTTCTGTGTTCTGAGACTGTCGCACAGTGAAATGCTTTGTATTCAGAGCTAAAGAGCACATTTCCTATGGCCAGAACACATAATGCTTTCTCTGTATCATGCTATTAACACAATTCTTAATGCTGTTGCTTAAGAAGCAAATCTCCCTTGTATGCATGGAATCCAGATCACTCAGTGAGATATGGCAGCCCTAAATCCCACAGAGATGGACAGAGAAAGACAGGTCTTTCTGAAGTGCTCCCTCAAAGTGAAATAAATAAGGACAATACAACATTGAAAACCTCCTACAGTTTCAGAAGATAGATACCCATATTCTATTTGGTAAAATACTACAGATAAGCAGTACAAAGTATAGCAAAGTCAACCTAATTATATTACCTTCCAATTCTAGTCTGATCTATTTCACTAATATTGATTTCACTTTGTATCCCATTTGAGCTTACAATGGCAACTGAATTAAGCCAATGTACTTAATTTTGATGTCTATCTGTGCAGAGAAAGAAGAATATATGCCTGGTGGAGATCATTACAGGGGACAAATCCTCCTGCAGATTTTTCTTGTGCTATGGTGCAGCATTAGTCAACCAATGTATGTGTCTATGCAATTTAGGAAAAGAAAAATCAGAGAGGGTTCACAATAAAAAAAAAAATCTCAAAACAGACTATTGAAGAGCTCATTAATTTTATAGCAACATCCATATATTGATTTCATACTCTGTAGGTAGAATTTTGATAAAGATGACATTTTGAAATTGGTCAGAAATTACACTCTGTTTCTTAGCATTATCTATTACTATTATTATTTTTTTAAACAACACCATGTACATGGGTATAATCCATAAGCATCTACTGTAATTTGTTTAACAACCTTGTCTCCTGGCAGCAGTGTTCACTATGTCCTAAGCAGAACAGAATAATGAGAAGTTGATCTGGTAGACAGGCAGAAAAATATATGTCTAGTATGTAGTGGGAACTTTAAAAAGGAGCTCTTTTTTCTGAAACAGCAGAAAAATAGCTTATACTTACCACATGAACTTGGAAGATTAAATATCATGGAATCGAGAATCTTTTAGGATTAGGGATAGGCAAAAAAACTTTGAAGAGTAAATTCACTGAGAAGAGCAGCTCAAACACGGGCCAAATTTAAACAAATTGCTTAGGTAGATACAAGAAGAAAGGAGGAGAATAAAAATGCGTAGTTTCAACACTTTTAAAGGGAAAAATTTTGGTTCTGTTTTGCCTACATAGAATTCTTCAGGGCTAGTAAGTCAAATTTGGGACTATATAAATTTTTGGAAATAAAGCAGGAGGAAAAAAAAATGGCTTAAGGTCACCTTGAAGCATCGGGTTTTTTTCCTTTAAGTTCTTGAGCTGAACAAAAATCCATTATTCACACAGTGGCAGCCAGACTTTCGACTGATTGGATATTTATGGGCAACAAGAACATCCAGTGTTTTAACCCTCGGGCTCCAGGACACCTTCTGTAACTTCTAGCCATGGAGCCGTTAAAGGTAGTTACTCCTGGGAGTGGAGTACGTGACTTCTGACTCCGAAGCTTTGAATCTTGGTCTGAGGTAGAGACTAGATTTTGTACGACAAAGCGGGGGCTGCAGCTCAGTCACCCACCTCTGGTTTTCACAGGCAAGTTAGACTCTGGTCTAGAGCCCTAGACATGACTTTGCTGCAGGTAAACGGTGAAGGATGGTAACGAAGGCAGGATGCTGACAGGCACAAACTGCCCCCCCTTGCAGCCAGATCAGTGCTATATGGGCATTATTCGTCATCCTAAAATACAGAGGCATTGTACCTTTCACTTTTGCAGACCCAGGTCTATTAGTGCAGTGCTGAACTGAAAGTCAAAGAATCCACTGCAATGTTTAGAATTTACATATTCATGAACTTAATTAACTAGTCACAGGGCAACTAGAGAATAGGTACACACAGCTTTTGCACAGGCTTTTTTTTATTGTTTGAAGGGAATGAATGGCAACACCCCCAGGCTTCATATTTCACACTCGCCTTTCAAAAAGTAATAAAATTTTGCACGTTGTAATACAGGTGGGTGACTAATTGATATGAATGTGTGAGGGGCGGGCAGCCAACCTAGAGACCACCCAGAGTTGTTTGAGTTTGCCTCTACTGTTGACAGCCATAGCCATGACTAATTAGGGTTACTGTCAAATGCTCAGCTTTTGCAGCATAGGTGGAGCCATGAACATCTGTATACGTACAGTATACATGTTGCGATCTCAGTTCTATAGCTTTAATCCTAGCCTTTTCTTGCCTTTTTTTTTTTTTTAAATTTTAAGACCGATCAGGCACACTTTGGATATCATTGTTCTCATTACGAATTCAGTTTGCCCTTCAATTTTGATAAATTTTATTCTCTACCTTATATCTCACAGGCTATGGATACACAACTTTTTTGATAGGGACCTTATCCTTTTTTGTTAATTTGATATCTGACATTCAGAAAATGACCCTACTGCAACAAAGATGATGATGATTGCTTTTTTACCAATTAAAATATACCCTGACATGGAGTATTAGGCCAGCTATTTATGTTAGTGTTCTAAAAGTACCTGTCAGTCAATGCAAATTTTATGACTGGAAAAGGCAGGAGTTGAATAAACTGGTATGTGAATTCAGGCAATTAATTTTCAATTTTTCAGAGCGAAAATAGGCAAGGAGTCTTTGATCTTCATTGTTTTCCAAGAGGGAGACCCCAAGCAGTGTGCATTCATTTATTTTATGGTATCCTTAGCCTCTGAAAGTATTAACTTGTGCAAATTAAACAATTCACCTGGATTTCCTGAAAAATCTCTAGATTAAAGTGTTTTCTTCCCCTGCTCATTGAGTTCCTTAATTTCTTAATTTCACACTGCTTGTCCTTCTCTGAAAGTCCTTCTCCTCATGCAACAACTGCCCTGAGTTCTTTACCGCTTGTGAGTGGCGGGCTCCGACGTGCGCTGCTGGTCCTTCTGCGCAGTTGTTGCTTGGGATGTTGAACGGTACCTCGGGTGATGAATATGTAAGATGAGACACACAGCCTCGCAGTCTGGAGCTGTCAGCTTTCTCCCTGACAGGTTTCCTATGTGGTGGTCTTGAGCTAATTTAGGCCAGTCAAGGATTACCATTTCTGTTCACCGCAACAAGTGATTCGAGGCTGTTATTTAGGAATTTCTGAGCACGGTGATTATATTTGGAGAGGAGCAAGTGTGTCTGCGTTCTTGCCCTTTCTTATCATTTCCATGACAGATAGAGACAGACACACACAATATGTTGTCCTAGAATTCACGCTGTTCCAAAGTCTCTCATGTCACTTTGAAACCCAAATCCTTCACATGACATCTGGTATATAATAAACACTTCAAAATTGTTGAGAGATGGCAGTGACAAAACCACATTTATTATAATTTTTAAAGGTTTACTAAAGAGGGCAAAGCTTGATATTTAAGTTTTCATGTGAACTGGTGCTCACGGTTTCATGTTCTCGAGTGCCTTACCACAGTCAGTAGGACAGAACTATTAGCTGGAAGCACTGGGACAGCCCCTTTTCCTTTTTTCCTGTTTTTAAATGCTTCATCAGAGGAGCAAGATGCAAACACAGAAGAAGGTCCAACTTTGCCTTCTGGATCAGTGTTACCCACCAGCACTTTTTCTTTTTGGAGAGAAGATGCACCGAGCTTGTGTGTTATCTGAGCTTTCATGAATCACAGCCGCCTCCTCTTCCCGTTGCTTCTTCCCTCCTCTTCTTCCTTCTTTGTGCACAGACATAGCACTCTGTGGGCTTGCTGCCAGAACCAACTTTGCTTCTTTTTACATATATTTGCCTGTTTAAGAAGACAAAAGCTGTTGTAATAACTTTCTACTGTGTTATTTTAGCCTATGTCTTCTAGGCATAGATGAATTTCAAATGCTTGTTTTCTGGTGTTTCTTTTAATGATATATTTCATGAAAAAAGAGTGTCTTTATGATAGTCACTGTGAGTAAACACAGACAGTGCGATGGGTTTAATGTAATACAAAGCTGGACCAGAGTGTGTGATTAGCTGGAAATATAGTCAAAGGATTTTAAATGATGGTGTATTTACCCAAGATGGCAATGTTATTTTGTGGTGCTGGATTGCAATACATGTTTTAAAACCGACAACCTGTTTCCTCGTGACTGCTTTCACTGGAAGTGCTTCTTGCAGGGACCTGTGAGAGATTCAGCTCAGTCCATTCACAAAGAGAATTTGCTGCAGGTTTCAGTGCTGGGTGGTAAGTTGGTGTTAAAGGCAAAGACCTGGGAAAATACACATAGGTTTATGTGCATCATTCTATAAATGCAAAGAAGATTATAAACAAGGCTCAGCTAATGGCCTGCCAAACAGTGCCATCAACATGAGAGAATTTGTGCATTATAAATAAATAATAAATATAAATAAAAGTGTATAGCACTTCGCTGGCTGAATACTAGAAACACATAACTAAGTGGTGTTTTGCAGTGAAATACACATGTACCACTGAGTTTCCAAAGCAGGTGAGCAGACTTGCATACTTATTACCATTACTGCATTTTAGTCTTTTTTTTTTAAAAGCAGGATAGGCTAGACAGTAGCATCTACTATCATTATTAAAGAAATCTAACCACTAGGTTACTGTCCTGTAGAAGAGAAGGAGGGGGAAGGACCTTGCTCCCTCAATTTATTCACTCAGCATAGCTTGGTTCAAGAGGGAGATTTCCTCACTACAGCAAGTGCTTAAATGGGAGATATGCATTTTCAAATTCATTCATTGCATGGTCATTATTTTAAAAACAAGTTTATGTCTGTTTTGTGCTTAAAACTTTGTTGCCGTTCCAGGCATTCTAGCTTTTTTACTTCTCTGCACAAGCCTCCTTGTGTTTATAGCCTGCAGAACCCCCTTCAAAGGAGAAAATAATAGCAAAAATATATCTGGGAGAATAATTCCATAGTAAATTGTAATCTTTTATCAATTCCTTCAAGAAAGTGTAGAGAACAAATGCAAAAGCAAAGCATTTGGGAACTTACCCACTCTTCTGGATTCATATTTTGCTGATGGAAGTTTTTTCTTGGATCAGTCAGCTTATGTGTTCCTCCACCAACAAAGTCTTGACTTGTTTTTTGATAAATGGCAGGGATATTGCTGGAATCATTTTGTGTTATCACCATTTCATGAGGTGATAATTTTTTTAGCCTTGATGATTAATAGTAGATGATTTATCATATTTATATGGATGGCAGAGGAGAACAGACACCCTAATAGACTTTTGTCCTTGTTACAGTGGCTACTGTAGAATTATGCCCCCCCCCCCAACTTGAATTCTGAGTAGATGAATCAGACAAAGGATATGATAAAAATATCATTAACCTCATTTTACATTCAGGGAGCTGAGTCAAAGAGGAAAGAAATGATTTCCCTAAGGTCTGTGGCAGAGGTGTGAACTGAAATCAAAGTTTCCAAGCCCTCGACTCCGTTTATTACTTATTTGTATTGCAGCAAATAGGCATGTCTGTCTCAAGGACCAAGGACATTCTCTGCTTGATGAACTGTATGCTTGCACAGTAAAAATCTTACTAGGTCCTGTCCAGAGACCCTGTAGTCCAGGTACAGAAAAGTCTCTACCACAAGGTCGTTGCCTTTCTTTTATTTGACTGTCTCGTCAGGCCTGCCTTGGGAGATGCTGCCATTGCAGTTTTATAAGGATGCATGAACTCTCCTAATCAGAAAGAGCATTTTTATTTTGTGTGTTAGAGCAAATGAAACAATATTATCTCCTTTAAGTTGAGAAAACCTCCATTCACAAATCAATGGTTTATACATATAAAGGAAGGCATCTGCTTTTCTTGAACAGTAAAAGAAAAGATATGTCCTGAAAAGAGAGTAATCCAGAGTTTTCTGGGAATTAACTTTTCTTTTGAACGCTGCATATTCCATTGAAATAGAGAGGAACAGGGAAGATATTTAACATTCAGCGATAGTGTTGCATTAGAGTCACTTGCTTGGGAAGCCCCTTTTTATTTGCAAAAATTAATGTGCTTCCATACATAGTATGTAAATTTGAAAAAGTTGTGAGGTGGCTATTCTAGAATTAATTTTCTTCTTTAGGCAATTAGATAATTTTCTTGATATTTATACAGCTGGTTTTGTTCATTATCTTGGCTTTAAAGAGATTGGACTCCCTAGTATTGGCCATTGGTCAGATAGACCCAATAAACATTCAAGGTCAAGAGTATATTATGTTAAGAATAGTCCTGGCTGGATAGAAACATGCATTCCTCATTAAGGCAGCCATCATAGCAAATGAAATTATAGTCCTATAAATCTGATTGTGTCTGTGCTTGAGTGAGGTAGTGTCTCACTGTTCAATTTTCCCAATGTACAAACTGCCATACGCTGCAGGAATTCAGGAACTTTTTCTGTGGCAAAGAGAAAGGAAGAGCCTAGGGCAGTAGACGTGACACTGAATGAGAAAACTGTGAATATGTTGAAGGATGACAGAGGAATTTCTTTTGGCGACAAATCTACTTTTCCAGCCCATTTCTTTAAAAGAAATTGAACAGGGAGCGTCTGCCACCTTTTGCTGTCTATCAGCCTGAGTGTAACATTAATCTAGGAGAAGTCATCTCAGGAGCAGGTTTGGCTAGGAAAGGAAATGAAAGACTAGATCCTCTGAAAAATACCTCTTTATCTACCCTTGGTATCTGAGCAGTTAAAGAATTTCAGTGATGTTTCATCATCTCTCCCTTCGTTAATGCATTTTCCAGAGAGACAACAACAAGGATAGTTTAGAAAGATAAATACAATTGATGATGTAATGAAAAAAAAATCAGGAAACAATTATAAAACCTTTTTTATGAAATGTTTTATGAGACTGTATTTGCATCTGGGGAATATTAGAGTAAATATTGTGCAGGGAAATTAGTTTTAATTTCATGCTAACGGAAAAATCAATTCGGTTCTAATTAGGTTATGATTTTTAAAATACAATCAGGCAGTCATTTCAGTGTTTTGATTAGATTGTTCTATCATTTGTTTGGGTTTTGATAAATACTACTTCAGAAAATGCCTTTCAACACAAAAGCCTATCTGCAGCAGAACAGGTCTAATTTGGGAGGAATTATTCTAAAAGCAATAGTGTAAAAATGCTTTAAGTGAGTCATTGGCTGCAAGCAATCTGAATGTAGTGAGTAGAGCTATAGTGCTTTAGTCTATAGTACAATGTAATGCAGGTGTAGAGGGGATGAGTGAGAACTGTTTTTGCTTCTTTAATTTGTATTTGTTCAATAAGGTTTTGCAAATTCTCTGGCAGAAACAAAAAAATTCCTTAATTAATATTTGTAGGGAAATGAGCTGAGGGCATTATTGCTTCCCGCACTTGCATACTTAAGTGTTTCTTGACCTTGCAACATATGAGCTGGTAAGGCTTTCCACATTTTTTTATATAAAATATACCCTGAGGAGAACCAGAAAGTAAATCACGGCAGCATATTAAGACTGTGATCTTCAAGCTGCCTTTGAAAATCTCAGCCAAGATCATTATGTAAAGCTATCTCAAAGCATAAAATTGTCAAATATGTGAATAGTGTGTGAGTATGTGTGAGTGTGTGTTCAGTCTATGCAGTCTATACTACATAAAATACAGTCTATACAATGTGAAATGTACTTCATAGAACATTACAGCCTGTTCAAATTGCCATTAATTAAAAAACAAATCTTAAAGAAAAAGGGCTGGGTACCATTGTCACCACTACATTCCTGCATAGTTCTCTTCTCGTGTCTTTGGTTTTTATTTGAACAAATAGGCATTGTTGTTCCCTGAAACTGTATTTGTTTTGCCAGCTCAGTTCCACAGCTTGGCCTCTGTGGTGATCCATACTGTGGGAGATGAAATGTTGGTACCGACACTTTTCACTTCTTTGTATTCTCAGTATACCTACTCCATCTTTTTTGTGTGTTTTTCTGTCCTTTTGAGTGACAAGTGCCTTTACTGAACAGTATATTATAATCAAAATGTCTTGTGCAGGAGCTAAAACTGCAAATACTGGCATTAAAAATTAATATGGTTGTCAATCAGATGTCCACTTTTGCATGTGGTATTGCTTGAGGTAAAGTATGGTATTACTCTTAAGAGATCTGTGATTCAGATTATTTCTTGGGTTATGCCCAGACTTTTTTCTAGATTAGTTGCAAGGAACATTATATGGAGTTGATAAAAGAAAATAAGGAAGAAAAAAAAAAAAAGGTGATGTACCCTTATATCATCGATAAGGAATATAAATCCATTTAAAAATTCACTATGGAGAAAAACAGAAATGGGAAAGGTGTGAGGTTGTGCCCCTTCCTCAGAAAGTTTCTTGGTAAGAAATCTATGCAAACTTTAATGTAAAAATTAGAAATCATACACTGATTAAGGTTTGATGTTTAGTAGAAAACCAGCAGTTTTATTTGTACAATAAACTATCTCCTGAGGCTTTTTCTGAGGGATTTTTTTTTTTCTGGATATTTGAATCTTTTAAAGTTGTTTATGATATATTTTTCATGTTATGTGATTTATACTACGGCCAGTGATGGGAATGGGTGCTTGAATAATATATTCAGGTTGTATTATATGATCAGAATTTTTAATTGTACTTCCTGCAACTTTTGGATTAATGGGCATAAATTCACCATGGGTTATTAATAAGATTACTAAAATCATGGCAGTTAAATCCTTCTGAGACTTGAAGTTTGAGGACTTAGGCAGATCAGAATTTGTAGCCCCATTTCAGATTGCTTGGAGGGCTTCCAAACAGAGTGGTGAGTTAATTAATAATGGCACACCAAGCCAATGCACTAAAAATGTGTGTTGGACAACAGGTTGAGAAAATGTTTTTTGGACATATTTCTAAAGCTATATGGGCACTAATGGGAATTTCAAAAGTCCTGTCTCTGTGGAATTGGTAATATATCCATAAAAGGCAATGTTGTCCAGAACTTCCTGTCTTAGGCTCCCTTCTGTAGTCCATAGAGAAAAAGAAATGCTTCTTGGAGACCTTTCCAAGAAGAAACTGAATCACAGTCTTCAAGAGTCTTCCTTGGCTTCAATTAGTGTTTTTGAATAATTGAGGTCTAATTCTTCTGGTAACAACAAAAGGGAATTCTGACTTCAGAATGAATTAGGAACGCTTTAGCTCTTCAGTCTCCTGAAAGGTTGCAATGGATATGGTGGAGTACACCTTCCACTAGAGGAAGCCTAAGGTGAAGGCCTGCTTGTGAAACTGCTTTATAATACATGACCTCCTGTTAAAATGCTGCATGTTTCATTATCAGCATTGTAGTCATGCAGCAAAATAGAGGAGAGTGCAATTCTTTGACTCCCTTGCAGGAAAAGCTACCTTTTGTCCTAACTGTGGCTATATGGTCCTTGTCTCTCAATTGTTAAGAAAAAGATGAACTGAACTAACATTTTGTTTTCTAGTCCTATTCTTAAGTAAAAATAGATACAGATTTAGTCTTTCCACCTTTTAGAAATAAGTGACAGTTTATAATATATTTTTTGTTAGCTAAGAAACCTGTTAATATTTGTGTGATTGACACATGTACTGGGGTGATTGGCACAGATGAAATGTCTAACATGCTCGGAGTGAGAGAGATTATGCACGTGCAAGAGCGATTAGAGGTGTTTAATGTCATAAGGAAGTTTTTCGACTGAGATTCAAGCTCCACTCGTTTCTCTAACAATAAATTCAGGCTCAAACCTGTTCACAGCTTTCAGACTTGTGTCATGCTGGTCCAAAATCTTGAGAAGCAATCCTTTTTTTCCAAGTCTGGCTTACTATTTGGGCTTCACAAGCCAGTCCAAGGCAGCACGTTCAGCAGTTGGATGCTCTGCTCTGGCTGACCTGTGCTTGACTCAGGGCTGGTGATAAGCGGCTTACATAGCCCTCAGACATTCCAGATCTGAAAATGGCCCTGGCATGAGTTAGGGTTTACTTCAGGTGGTTGCTTTAGAACCTAAATCTAAACTTTGCAGTGTTGTAGCACCACATGATTAAACTCTGGAAGAGTTATCTCAAGTCTTGGTGAGAAAGCACATTGCTCTGTGGGCTTGTTTACCCTTCTGCTCACGGCTGCACCCAATGCTGGGTATTTCAGGCAACCTGAACATTTCTAGGACAGAGTGATGACTGAATTTTATGCTTTGAACACAGTGTGTCCTTCTCTCCGCTTGTGCTACTCAGAGGTGAAGTGTTACAATTCGTGGGGTCAATATTCTGCTGCCTTGGGATTCCTCTAGTGCAGGGCTTCTTGCTGTCATTTTTGCCAGAGAAAGTCTGCAAAAGTTTGAGACTTGGAGGAAAACTGGTCAAGAAAGACTTATTTTCTACTTTGTTACAGTGGAGTTACAACAGGTGTTACTGTCTTTAAGGATCAAAAAGTTACAGAGGGTGTAAAATCATGAAGGAGCAAGGAAACTTCCTAGGTAGGTTTCTGCAGGCCGTTCTGTACAACCGATTTCCTCAATATTTTTGGCAAGAAAACAAAGTAGAAGTGCCGTATGAGTCAAGGCACACCTGTATTCCTGCTTCCCCACAGACTCAGAGCTGCAGAAGAAAAGCTCCAGCATGCCAGATTGGCAGGGCGCGAGGAAGGATGCACCCAGGGGCACGGCAGCAGTCGAGGGGGGAGGCAGAGGCCCTCCTGAGCTTGCTGAGCTTTGCTCTTTCCAAAAAAAGCATAAATACTAGAATGTTTTTAGTTTCAAAATATACTCCTTCCCTCCACACACTCAGGATTATTCTTGTTGTTTAGATGATGCTACCAGCTTTAGATAAGACAAAGAATAAACTTCGTGGTGTCCCAGCTGATTTACAGTAACTGAATTCTTGAGCTAAATCTGGCAAGTGTTAATGTATCTATCTGTAGCCTACCCTGTCCAAAACATTTCTATTCAATGTCACTAAAAAGAAATGGACATATTTCTAGGAAACTTGGCTTTGGACCTGGCCTGAATCAAGAGAAGTATAAATTCAGGGATGAGTTTTAGCTTTGGTTTCCCATCACTTTAATTTTGTCACTTCTTGATGCAACTCTATGGCGAGTAACAGAGGTGTGAATTGATTTCTGTGGAGTGGCTTAGGGCATAATCTCATGTAAATGAGTGCATGCTTTGGCTGATAGAGTTACCTTGCCTGGAGTTTGCACCTTTCCTCAACCGGTGGCCTGCAGAGCTCTGCTTACAGGGTAAGAAACTGTTCAGCACAAGAAAACGCTGCTTTAAATGGAGTGACAGTACTTGCAGCCAGGAGGATGCTGGGAACAAACAAAGAAAATTAGTTGAAGACATAACATAGAGTTTACCAGAGTTATTGTCTGTGTCATATCACCTGCATAGCAAGACCTGTGCTTAATTGATTTATACTTCTAAATATCGTGGTACCTGCATTAATCCCATATTGGATCTTGCTACAAATGCCAAAGAAGTTTGAGCTGAGGAATGAATGTTAAAAGGGATCGCATGTTAAAAGTAAATGTTAAAAGTAGATGATAACCATGAGGCTCAAAGCGTGGAACAGAAGCGTCACAAGCCTTGCAGGAAGTTGCTTTATTATTCTAACTTATGATCCCTGCTGTGAGGAATGCTTCCTTTCAAGCCCATGTATGGGATGTTTCTCTGTGATAAGAGGAAACTTTAACAGGTTGACTATAAACATTTCCAAAGTACATTAAATAGCAGAGTCTTACATAAATTCTGGAGCAAAGACAGCAGTATGCCTCCCAACCTCGTTTCTAGAGTGAAGGGTTTCCATCTTTTATTATCTCTCAGTGTCTTTACGTTCTGTAATCTGTTAAACATAAACAAATTAATGTTAATATGACATTTTGAAAAGTGCAGTCAGTGTTTTCAGCCTGAACCAAAGATTTTATGGAAAAAAATCAGTGACATGTTGAATCCTTAGGTCAAGTAAATTGTTACTTTGCTGGAATACTATTGAAGGACGTCAGTTTTCTTCATGACAGTCTCTAGCCCTGGATCCAATGGAGGGTACAATGAGTCTAATGAATATCAGTGGTGTATGACCCATGAAATTACACGTGCATGTATGTAGAGATCTGTCAAACGGTGTGGTCTACTGTAGTTTAAAAAAAAAAAAGCAATCTCTGTGTAACTCAGTAAACCAAGTGGGAATTTGAATCTGTTTGAACCTGATGCTCCCTTCTTAGAGGTCTTTTTTCCACCAGCTGTCATTCTGCATGGTTTTTCTTTACTGTTTCATGAGTGTAGAGGTGTTCGTCACTTGTGGTACCACCTGAGAGGCTCTAACCACTTAAGGCACGAATTGGGTGTTCAGTTTCTGCCCTGCACCTCTGTCTCTATAAAAAAGAAAGTGAAGAGCCTTGCATTGTTAATAGGGACTAATTTGACATTTTTCTCCTTTACGATGGTACATGTATGCTTGCCTGCCATGATGAGCCATTTTATTCATGTGAGCTAATGGTGTAAGAGAATCCATGTAGGTGCAGAAGTGCTGTGCAGTGTCAGTGGGAGAGGAGGTTTCCCAATATACTGGGGAGAAGGGGACCAAGATGTGACCCCAGGCTATCTTTTCTTGGACACTCCAGTGATAAAAAGTATTCATTAGAAAAGTCTGAGATGGTTTTTTTTGGCTTCTGGTTGAGGGGGGAAATATTTTACACAGTAAAAATAAAGATATAAACTACATTCACACCAACTCAATCATGCTTTCCTTTAAAAAACCACAAATACATAATTTGCATGGCTAGTGTTTCACAGCAAGATTACTCTTTAAATAGATTTTACAGGTTGCTTTTATAGCACAGCTCTGACAACTGCAAGTCCATGTACAAGGTAGTGTACAGATTTAATTTACAATTTTATTTTTTCATGAAATGTGTACTTTTTTTTATTCGTTCCATCTCTAGCCATCATAGCTGTTGATGGCAAAGTGGAAAATATTCTTCTAGTATAAAGAGAAACAGAAAAATGAGAAGTGTGTTACTTCACTCAGAAAATTAAGATGTTTATATTTTTTAGCCTTCTGTTGCCTGTAAAAACCTTTTATTAAATATATTGCAAGAGTCCTTTAAAGATCATTTGTCAATTTAAAAAAAGAATTTTAAAAACCAAACACTCATTACTAAATTATCTTTTATGAGAACAGAAGGATCTCTGGATAATAGGCATTTGTTCCAAAACAAAACAGTTATTTGTTCAGGGTATGGAAGTTATTAATTATTTACACCTATTCCTACCTCAGTTCTACCTCTAGTTAAAATTCATGGCCTAGGCACTCATCAAATATTGATTTTTACCAAAGTTGATGCTTTCCCTTTAACATTATTATAATGAGGGATAAAAATCAAATTGCCTTCACTGAAACTCAATCATTCTCACAAGCCATCTGCATTGATCTTTTTTCTAGGTTTTACCATAAATTATTCTATTCAATTAAGTAAACCCCACACATAATGACATTTTGTGAACTAAATAATTTATTGACTATTTTCAGCTAAAATTATCAGGCTCTGATGCACAGTTATTTTCATAACATTAATAGTAATATATATAACCCCCTTGCAACTGAATGTGTGTCAGATTCTTTGTTTGCAAAGATGAATCACCTGGGAGGTAGAAATCTTCTCATTTACAAAAGAAACAAATTCTGTCATTGTCATATACAGAGTTACTCAGTGCCTTCTCATTAGCAAAACGAGGGGGCTTGCATGCAGTGCTTTCTGGTGATAAAATAATTGCAAAATAATTTTCAGCTGAAAATGGTGCTATTAGCAACAAGGATTGTAATTAAATTGGTAACAATTGGTCTGTTTTACAGTTGACTGGTAAGATCTGATGAATAAAGTAGCTCCTTGGTGGGATTCAGGGAGTTTTCCTCTCTGTAGTGCGATGGTTGCACTTCTGTCTGTGTGACACACGTCCTTGTCACCTCCTGACAGTTCCTCTGGAAATCTCCCCGTTTCCTAAATGAGTTTTGTTTCACATTTGAAAAGTCATTCAGCTCCTGTAGACGGAGATTTTCGAGTGGAAAGGACAGTTTGTAACTCTGGACTCTACTCCTTCAAGCAAGGAGAAGGATTGCTCCCCCACATGACAAGTTTGTGTTTTGTGTGTGGTTGCTTTGGGCAGTACCTGGGTCACACAAAGTTTAGATACTGATCACAAAACAGGTTTTTTGAAATGCATGGATTTTAGGAGAACCTTGTCATAGCTGTGAAGGCACAGTTGGGTTACATTTAATCATATGT
The DNA here is from genome assembly GCF_964195595.1 of Calonectris borealis. Taxonomy (NCBI): domain Eukaryota; kingdom Metazoa; phylum Chordata; class Aves; order Procellariiformes; family Procellariidae; genus Calonectris; species Calonectris borealis. The sequence continues at coordinate 11,367,699 of NC_134316.1, read as the reverse complement.
GGAAAGTTTCTGCTGGGAGTATCTAGGGATACTGTGTGGTGTACTTAGCTAACAGACTGGATGCAACTAAACTGTCTTTTGAAAACAGAAGAACAAAACACACTGAGGCACCGTGGAGCATATATAGATCCATGTCTTCACTGAAGATTCCACTGAGTACAGAAGTGCTTGTGCAGAAGAAGTGCCAACACTATGAGCTAGGGAAAATTTGGAATATGTGTTGTCACTTTGATTTTAGCATTTGTGCACTATGAGTCCTTGTTTCATTTACAAATCGTGGTGATAGTTTTGAGAAGTAAGGGTCTAACTGGCATGTTCTGCTAAATTGAGAGAAATTCAATATACGGTAATAGTACAGCTCAAGAGCTAGAAAAACTTTTTTTTTTAAAAAAAAAAAGCTGTGCAAAATAGCAGGGAATTGTAAACTTACCTTAGAGAGCTTAGTAGTTTTATTTTATTTTGTTTTGTTTTGTTTTATTTTATTTTATTTGGAGAAGATCAGTGATTCCAAAACACAAATCAGACTGTGGAGCAGAAAATTGTGTTGTTTTTAAGTATTCTGGTGCCAGCATAGGAAAGGGTAATTGTTCTTCATTCCTTCTTTTAGCATGATCCATTTCATATGATAGAACAAGGAGTTGAGCATTTAATTCCATCTGGGAAGAGAGTTCCTGTTTATTTCTTTCACTGCTTTTCAGCCTCTTAAAAATGAAACGCTTTGTTGTCATCATTTTGAAGGGTTGCTACTGCTGCTCACACTGTCTTGCAAAGTCTGAGTAAATAATGGATCTGCAGGTAATAGTAACCTTAAAAGTTTAAATGCAAAAGCTTGTATTGATTTCATTCCCCATTAAATCAGATCATTTTGTGGTTCAGTACCCGTGCGTTAAAACATGTAGCCCAAACACAAAATATCACTTTGCCTTGCGCAGTGCTTGGAGTTACTCTTGGAAGAAAATAAAACTCACTGTTGCTCTTATTATGTGCACTTGTCTGTGCTATTGTCTTTATGTTTGGATACTCCTTAGGAATAGAAAGCATCCAAATCTGCTGCCCTGACTACTTACAAATTCAGGCTTCTCCTGCTGCGTTTTGCTGGTGAGCTGCTGTTCATAAAATCGGACCCCGATTGTTCTACTGTTTTCGAGCTGCTGGATGAGAATCTTGCTTTTAGTGTCCGTGTTACTCTGTATTGTGCTTGTCGAGCAATAATGTCACAGCTTTCACAAAGAAAAACATGAATACAGTGCAGGACAGGTTATCTCCCCCTCCTCCACCCCACGCTTTCATCTGTGAGAGGTAAGAGTCAAAGGCTTTGCTGGCATCCTCCTCTGTCTTTTGTGTAGCATGGTGTGCCCTTTGTAGAGATTTGAGCTAGGGGGAATTAACTTGAGCATGAACTGATACTTGAAATGAGCATCTGAGATTCTGCTGCTGTCCAGTCCTTATTTCGCTGTGAAGTTAAGCAAACGTCCCGTTGGACGCTTGTGAAGAGGAACCTATGGCATTTTGATCAAATCCTTTTTACTTAAACTTTTTTAGCTCCCTGATGGTGGTTGGCCATATAGGTAATGCAGGGTTTGCTTCCTTGTGCTTTGGCTTTGTTAGCACCAGAGGGATTTTAGGCTTTTCAGTTTTCATTGCACTCATGATTCTTTCCTCTGAGTTAATGGATATTTTGAATAAACCATTGTGAGGCGGGGCAAAGCATGCTGTAGGAAGAAAAAAAATGATTGTGCCAGCATATCTGAACAGGTTTCATGTCTATTAGTCACGTACCTTGTGAGGCCATTACACATGTAACTTAATGAGGATTTTTCTTCTTTGAATCACAGAAGGCATATGTGCCTGACTCACATGCCCAAGTGCTGTATGAAGAGAAAGCAACCCAAGCACCCAAGTTTTTCTTTATAGATATAGTATCCATAAAGCACACAATATTAGTGTGCCAGTGTCGCACTGAAATACTCTGTCTGGACCAATGTCCTCTTGTGTCGGGAAAAGTTATCAGCAAAGAAAACTGATGTTGTTGCTGCCCGTATTCTAGCTAATATGAAGGGTGTTATAGTTAACAAGATGAATTCATGCTGGGACATATTGTGAAATGTTAATGATAAGAAAAAACACCATTGAATTGGCTCCCACTGCTCCTGATTCATGATAAGGAAATTCCTAGAGGGAAAAGAACAAAAATAGCAACTGTGCTTTCCCTCTGCGATTTTTCTGGGAAATCACTGCAAAGGTAATGTAGTGTTGGATTTTTCTATATGCTGATACACACACAATCATCTTACCTAACTGGCAAGATGAAGGCATCACTACAGGATGTCTTATTCCCTCTGTCTTAGGCTCTGCCTGTACTGTCTCATGTGGAAGCATTTCCCAAGTCCTGAAGCACCTCAGCCACATCTTGACCCACACTGGGGTAGGACCCAGGCAAGCACCAGCCCTTTCCTGGTTCCACCTAAGCGATGGCAAGCAGATGTACCCGGCAGGAGCCTTTGCGTGCTCTGAGCACACAGAGACCTAGATCTGAGTGGATAGATGGGTGAGGAATTAGTGCGCAGAATATCAAAGCCATTATTTCAGGATGAGATGAATCACTATAGGAATAGACTCATCTCTTACGGAGGCAACTGCCTTTCAGATGTCTAAATTAGAGCAGATGAGCTCTTCCCTTCCAGATGAATCTTGTTTTGCAGTGAGCAGTGACTGAAGAGAGGACATGAAGAGGATTGCCATGTGCCAGGTGAGCAGGATAAGCGTAGCTCTGCCCCTTCTATGTCAAGGCATGGGGAGCTGCTGGAGGGGATCTTCCTTTTCGCCTAACTGGGGGTATGCTGTTGTGGCCATGGCTAGTCTATTCAAGTGCCTCCGGCACTATCCTGTTTCCAACCTAACTTTGGGAGTACTTGAAACCAGCCTGGGAGGAGACACTGCCCAGGTGTGAACAGCTGTGATGTGGAAAGGCTTCAGCTGTGCTAATTGTGCAGATTTGAATTCGCATAGGTGCTGACACACCAAAGCGTATGTGGTTGGGTCATTTTTATCTTCCCACAGATCACGTACAGATATGACTGATATCCTGCAAGCCGCATGCTTTGATTTCATCAACCAGTGTTTAGACTCAGCTGACTCTGTAACTGTAAAGACTAGAATTGAGTGGGAAACAAGAAACAGTCCCTGTGAACTTGCAGCTACTGGAAACACAGTTGATTATTACAGGAGGATGGCAGCTAATTCTGTAAATAACACGGTGTAGCTGGTTTTGATTTGCTCCATCTTTAGTCACTCATTTTTGTTTGAAGTAGTGCGGATAAGGGCTAAATCCATAGGCTCATTGGCACTAACCCCAGTAAGTTATTGGTGTATGTTCCCTGGAGAAGACAAACTCTGATACAATTCATTGTCTTGATTTTCAAGTGGGAAGATTCTGATGAAAGTCTAGCCATCAACTGAGAAGTCCTGCCTAGTAAATTGCATGTTGGGCTTTAGTAACCAACGTAGTGGCTTGCTTGTTGGGTTTTGATTTTAAAAGTCATACCTGTCTTCTGCTTGGATTTACTTTTAAGTTTACTGTGTACATTAGAATTTATCACTTCCTTTTCTAAGAATGGCATGAATTACTTCTGGTTTTAAAAAAAGAGTAGCCTAATGCCTCTCTATTTAAAAAAGAAAAAGTCTGCTGTGTACTCTAACTGTTCTTTAAATGTCCTCAAGCAGACAGCTGAGCTAAAACTCAAACTATTTAAGTGGAAGACATATGCCAGGGAGTTAGTGAGAAGGGTCTGGAGCAAGGCTAGGCTCATTACTTCCTGGTGTTCATAGCAATTCTATGAGCAGTAAACTTGCATTCCCAGCAAATTTCCATTGGTAACAAGACTTGCTGAGAAAGACAGAGTTTGACCGATATGCCCTACTCCTCTCTCCTTAATTTTTGGAAAAGTCTTCTGATCTCTCATGAGTGGGAAGAAATGTGCAAGGATTCAAATACTGAGCTTGCCTCTGTCCCATGGAGAGAAAGAAGGGAAATGATCTGCAGCTCCAAGTAGAAAACTGAAACTTTTATATGTGTGGAGGGGACAGTTTTTGTAAAAAAGGGACTCTCTGATGACGTTGCTACCCATTAAGTTCTTTGCAGAAAAGAAAAGCAGGATGCTTGGTGTATGTAACTCTTATTTTAAACAGTTTTTTTGACTCAGAAATCTCTTGCCTTAATCAAATACTAGTAATAAAAGTGAAGGAGTTCTGACTGATAAAAAGGTGACCTGCTTGCTGCTAGTAACTAAAGATTTAGCACTTGAGTTACTCCATTCACTTCAAAGCAGCCATTTCCCATTTACAGCCTTGAGATCTCAAAAAGTTATGTTTACGGGCACCTACATACTTTCATAGAGATATAACAGTATTACACACACATGCTCATATACATTGCACCGAGATAGGTTACATTACACGACATACTATTCCAGGGCTGTCAAAGAATCGGATTCTGCTGTCCTTTATCATTTTGTTTACATCTGAGTGTCTCCAGGAGACTAGAGGAGTCATTCCACTGAAAATCAGACAGCTGAGCCAGGAGTTAAATCTTACTCCTAGAGAGTAAGATTGCTGTAACCTTCTAGACAGGGACATACAATCGTCTTCAGTCTTTGAGAGCCACCTTGCTGCAGGTTAACCTGTTGATTGCTGTGCTTCAGGTGGCTCTGCACGTACCGCTGCTTGGGACTGGCAGCCGCATAGCAAAAGAAAAAGTTCTGTCAAATCATTGACCGCAGTGAGAACTATGAGTGAGTCACTCCACGCTCGTGCTGATAGCATCCCTTTTTTTTTTCCCCCATGCCATAACGTTATGTGCTGTAGATGTCACAGGAAGTGCTAAAATCACATCTTTTCATGTGGGCCTTTCTTCAGTCCTTCCTATATGAAAAGCCATATGTCTCTGTCCGCGGAAGTGTCACATTTCACCCTGCAGATCCAATTTATTTGGTCTGAACATTTGGCCTAATGCTTTTATACAAATACGTTTTCTCTGCCCAGATTCTTATTTGTGTCATGGTCTGTTCCTGTTAAAGATGAATGAAGACTTGTCAACAAATAATCTACCCAATAAATTAGAACCTGATCCAAAACCTCATTGACGTCAAGAGAAAGACTCTTACTGACTTCAGTGGTCCTACAGTGTCCTTTTCATGGTTCCTCAATGCCTGTAAATATATCAATTTTAGAATGAAAATATTTTTCCCCACAGTATTTTTTTTTTTAAAGTCTGTGTTAGTGATGGGGAAATATCAAGCAAACGAAATTAGAATTGTGGAGTTTAGTCATCATTTGGCAGATGGGTGCTGCCCTGGAAAAGCAACTGTGTGCCTATTATTGTGAATATCTATGAGTTTAACTTTAAATATCCTGAAATCAGACCAGTGGCACTTTGAAAACTCCCTTGCTCTTCCTGCATGGTTGTGCCGGTGAGGCTCCAGCGCTGCACTTCGTACTACGTGCCTGGAGCCACGCGCCGCAGAGCTGCGCTCCGTGCCTGCAGGCAGACCGGTCCAGCCAGGATCCCGGCTGGGAACCCCAGAGCTGCAGAGCTGGAGGAGGGTGAATGTGGGGGCGAGTGTTTAAAAACAGACGAGCCCTTTTTTCTTTCCCAGAACGTAGCTATCTGTGGTGGCTTTTGTGGATCTGTGTTAGCAAAGTGATGTTCATAGTACTTCCTTAGGAGAATGTTTACCTTACAGAATATTAAAATAATAAAGGGGGGTAAATAAAGGTTGCAAGTGGTATGGTTCAGCAAAATAAGCAAGCAGGCAAATTCTGGCATGTAATTTCAGGACTTAGTCTGATCGTATCTAAACAAATTAAAATAAGTGTTCTGCCTTGAAATGGAGAGAAAGGCTCAGACAATGAGTGCTCACCTGATTTCTGATAGGGGAAATGTTTGACTCGGAGCAGAACCAAGCGACCAAGCAATGGGAGAAGCACCGTCTCTCCTCCCCTCAGTGCAAGTGTAAAATGCATGCTCTGGGAGGGAATAGCTGCCACAGAAAGAGCTAAGGAAATCTTGCTGCCAGAACTGCACAGATGGTGAGGGGTAAACAAATCTTTTTGGGGAAGGCAGTAGAGAGAATTTTAAAAATCTACACAAACCTGATGAGCCTGGAGCTGCTTGGGTTGATGCTCCCTGTCTTTCCTGTATTTTCACGTGGTGAAAGGGAGAAAGGATGAATGAACATTCCCCTCTCCTCAGATGATGTATTGCACTTGAAGTCGTGTACTTCTTTTTAGAAAGATTCAGGTGGCATGGGGAAACCTTATGTCCTGAAAGCCTGATGTTATTTAATAAAAGATGGAAGGAGGTTATCATAACAATTTGAGGCTGTAGGATTTCAAAACCCAGTACAAAGCAATTAATTCACTTCTTCAAGTCAATATGTCTGACTTACATATTTTTGTCAGACTCCTTTCTGAATTATCATTGCACATTATTGTCTCACAAGACGAGACTCAATGTCTCTGTCGTGTTTGGGACAGACCTTTGTCTGCTGTAGGGAGAGCATGGTTCTTTAGATCTGTATGGAGTTAAGGTCAGTTATAACAGGTAGGGATGAGGCCATGCACTTATTTTTCTGTATATACATACATTACAAGCAATTACTAGAAATTAGAGCTATGATTCTGCTAAGTTTTCAGTTTCTTGTTTTTGGTTGGTGGTGTGGGTTTTTTTGGTGTGTTTTATTTGTTTGTTTTTTTGTTTTTTGTTTTTTAGTGCATAACTGCTTCCTCACCCTGGGCTGAAATGCTGCCCGCTGTATTTTTAGAAGGTGAAGGTTTTTATTAATAGGTAGGCAGAGAGCCTGCTATGAGACAATGACTTTAAATTAGGAGCATTAGGAAATGAATGTGAGGAAAAGCTCAATGAAGGGTCAAAAAAAAAAAAAAAAGAAGAAAGGAGAAATGATCAAATTACAGTTTCCCTCTGGTAGGGAAAGCAATAGATCCATGCCATCAAGCAAATAACAGTTAAGCAAATGATGAGACTGATATTTGCTTTTCCTACCAGTGTTTTAAATGTCACTGTTCTTTATTCTTTTTTTTTTCTCTCATATTAACCCTGAAATGCTGATGCACCAGCATGTCTCATTATGACAGCGAAAGATATTTCTCTTTGCTGAAGTGAATTCAGAAGAGAAATCCTGAGGGCAGTGCACATCGAGTGTAGAGAAAAGCACGGTCTGAGGTGGTTGTTGGAGGCTGCCCGTGGCAATTTGTGGGTTTCTTGGCAGACAGGCAGAGCTGATGAGAGCACCTGAGTTGCTGGTAGGAACTGGCAGTGACAGCTAAATCTGGTTATTCTCAGGGAAGAAAAGAGAAGGAACTAAGGAAGTGAAAATACAAGGAAGCACAATATTACTATTTAAAACAAATACCCTGTGGCCACAGCACGAAGCATGCCACTGCTGACCGATATATTAATGCAAAATAATCATGACTGAGACTCAAGGTAGAGGTAACCCAGACGAGGTGCAACAGTAAACACAAGCTTCAGAAAACTCAGATTTCATCATTTAGCAAAGGTAGCTTTCCTCCTCTTTCCTTCTTGGAAGAGGGTGGATCAATCCCTTTAATTCAGGAGAAACTGTATTTCCCTGACATCCTAGAAATCAAGTCTTGTTGGCCTCAACTGATAAAACAGGTTTCATTGTAGGTTAAAACATACATTGCATGTCTACTGTATAATACCATTCACTCAGGTGAATTCATACACTGGCTCATTAATATCCAGTGAAAATACTGGGAGGAGAGGGAGACGTACTGGTAAAGAGAGGTCTGCAAATACTGTCACATTTCTGACACTTTTCCCGGGTCTGCTCTTTCTCTAACAGAAGGCAACATGAACTGGTTAGAAAGATGTCCCTAAAACAACATGAAAATCACCCCCTGGAAAATGTCTGAACTAATTAAAAAGTAGGAATGAAATGAGCTCAAGGCCCCAGAGCATCTTCTGTTACGGAGAAGATGCAGAGGTGGCTGCAGCAGCAGCAGCAGCAGTGATATTACCAGACACTCCTTGACGAGGAATATAATGCGTCCCACACAGCCCCGGTAATTGCCCTGGTGTGGAGCAGTGCCACAAAGGCAGCAGTCGAGAATGAGCAGGAAGAGAGCCTGAAATCTCACAGCGCGAGGGGAATTTATTGGCGCTGCCAAAACTGAAAACTCAAAGCGAGCTCCTGTCAGGTTGATTGAGGAGTTGAAAGGAAAAAAAAGTCACAGTCCCCCAAGGTGTCAGGCGTTTCGCAAACCTCCACTGCTCAGGTGTCAGCTCCGGGGTGGCGTTTGCCCGTCACCCGCCTGCGGTTTTGCAAGCCACTGAGGGCTCTGCAGCGCTCAAAGGGTTGCTCAAGCATACCGAGGGCTGCAAATCCACCTGCGCGGAGATGGTGCCTCTTGCTTGAGCTGGCATGAGGGGCAGGCTGCTTTGGAATGAGGCATCTCACAGAGAGAGATGAGCACAAGGGGTGATCACCCCACAGCTTGGTGTATCTGCTTTTGGTAGCCCTGGGATATTCTTGATTACTATCACTTACAATGATAGCTTCACACCTGGGAATGGAGCTCTGTTTTGCCACGTGTATAAATGCAAGGCAAAGGAGGGATTGTCATCCCAAAGATGGTCTCAAACCTGAAAACTTTCTAGATCCAACAATATCTATAGGATAATGAGGAGCTGTGAATTGTAAGAATGCTGTGGGTTGGCTTGGTTGTGCATTTTAGACAATGGGCTCAACTTCGGTAAAGAGTATCAAGGACAGATGTGGAAACTCTTACTGGGAGACTTTTTGTGGGTAGGCAATTAGGGTTAGGGTAGGTATAGAGAGAGCTAGGTTACAGATGGACAACCTTATTCAGATCAGGGACGTCCAGCTGGTGCTCCAGGGGCTGGATCCAGAATGTTTGTGTCTGGTCCCAAAGTACTCTGATGGTGGTTTACAGTCTTTATGCACGTGAAGTCGTCTAGCTTTACGTATGGCTGTCAAGCTACCACCATACCCAAATGGCTCTAGATGATGTCCAGCAAGTCCATGCATATGTCCTGCTTGACTGATAGGGAGTTATGTGTGCATAGTGACCATGACACTGGGAATTGTCCCTCACCTTGTGTTCTAGGTGCTATTGAAATACCACAAAAAAATAAGAGTTCAGGTATAGGTGCTAGTGATGCAGAGCCTTTTATTGCTTGTGCTTGAAATGCAGTTGGTGTTTGGTTTTAAAACACTGATATTTTAATAGGATCTTATCCTTTAAGAAAAACGTTATTTCTGATAGAGACTGTGATTAATAGAGTTTAGAAGGTGGATTTTTAAATATAGGCCTCTTAAGGTTTCCATGTGATCGTTGCTTGGCCATCGCCTGTGTGTGGAAAACTGGTTTCCTCACTCAGAAGATGGGATTTGGGGAAGGAAGCAAAGTATGATGCCTGTGTACTGGATTTGCATCATCACATGAAACCAATACAGTTCATAGTTTGAGTGTAAGTGACAGGCTGTCTGCCCTTCAACAGAGATAAATAACAGGTAAAGAAGGAATCCCAATTCTGAAACAAAACGATATAGCTGATATTAGAGAGGCAGTCAACAGTCCTTCGCATTTGAATCGTTGTAGCTCACCTCCAGAGGTGTAAATTAAGGAGTTCTCTTTGGTGTAAAGTAGCAAGCCTACACAAAGCCTTAAAGTTAATTTTCTTCACTATGAGCCAAAAAAAAGGGTTGTAAGCAGAAGAGCTGGGAGAGTCTAACTCCAGTAAGCTTTCTGATGCTTGAGATTGTAGAATCTGCAGTAGCTAGAGGGAAGTGGCTGGGAGTTTCATAAATAATCAATTGCTGTAATCCCATGAGGTCATCATAAAAATATGCATAAGAATCATAGAAAGAATGTAGTGGGTCACAGCCTCAATAGCTTCTAGAGCTGATAATAAACAGTGAGCTTGATAAAAATGTATTACAGCCCGAAACCTCAGTCAGAGGTAGCTTCGAAATTATATTAGACAAAATTATTACTTTGGGAAAGAGACAACTGTTATTACTAAAAAGCCCCAAATAAGTACATGTGGGAAACTGTAATTAATGCAGAAAAGGACTAAATCAACATCATTTAGCCTTTTCAGTTTAGAAAGAGCCAGGGCCTCCAAAATTTCTTTCTCACATGGAAACATTCTTGTAGTCTAAACATTGTTACTGATGTTCTTCAGGCAATAGTGACTAGGTTTAGTGATTATATTTCCCCTTAAAATAAAAGCTAGATTTGAGTTATAAAAAGAACCTGATAGATGCAACACCTAGAGGCAAACACTAAAAGTATGAAGATCCAGAATAACACCTGGCTTGCCAGAAAAATAAGAAGAGGGATTATTTTGAGTACTCCATTGATCTAAAGAAGCGTCATCAATAACATAAAGATCATTTGAACGCATGATACAGACTAAAGGAAAATGGGTTGACATACACCTGCAGGGGTATATACGGCATCTGAATGCCAAAACCTAGTATGAGGCTTGATTGAAATGTACCACATAAGCTGTAAACTGGAAATATCATATACAGTGTGACAATTTCTTTCCAATTACATTTAGTAAAAGTGGAAATCGAGGTCTTTAAAAGAACAGAAGTATCTTCACTGTCAGAAAGCTGCTTTGAGAAAGAGAGAAGTTAATGATGCTATTGATAGCTAGAAGTAGCACGTGTTAAGCAGCTTCATAGGCTGGCGGTTTAAGCTACAACTCAGAAAAATGCCTCCTTCATTTAAGGCTTATAGATATTCCCACTGGAGGTAATGGGTCTGTTCATGCTGGATCAGGGACCTAGTGCATAACAGGTTTGAAGCAAAGCCACTTGGTGGTTACTAAGGGAAATCTGAGAGACCATCTGACAGTCCAACATAATGCGTGGTTGTCAGAACACCGTCTTGTAATACAATAGGAATCTCCAATACAGAGGGAATAATGCAAATATCGTGCTATTATTACATCAGGGTGCAAATGCCTGGCTTTGGAGAAGGATCTATGGCGCCAGGCTTGATATAAGTATATATGGCTAATTTCTGTGTCAGCTGAGATCTGCAGAGCAGTCCAGCTGCCATGGCTTGGAGCTCCCAACATGTTAATGGAGCTGAAATTGAGAAGCACCCCAGCTAGAAGGCTGCTGGCCTTGGGTTCAGGTGTGTCTGCTTTGTCCTGGAGCTTGGTGTGTAAATCACTGGCTTCAGAGGACAGGCAAGCGCCTGGTCCGCCTGCTCATGCTTGTCAGACAAATGCTACAGAACAGCAAGAAAAACATGCGAAGAGCTTAGCTTCCTTTAGTCTTGCCTCCGAGAGGTTTTTGGTTGAATCCCTGCCTCTTTGAGAGCCCTGCTGAAATCAGGGCCTCCTTGAGGCTCTGATTTTTGCCTCTTTTTGGCCGTTTTTCCTGTGGGTCGAAGGCCAGTTTAAAGGTGAGGTGAAACCGTGTGGTGGGAGGAGGGAGGTCTAACAATACATCATCGTGTAGAGTGCCTAGGTAGTTTTAAGTTGATGGATTTGATCTTTTAAAACAAATTACAGGGAGTAAATAAGCAACAAAATACACTTGGTTAACTGCAGTTTCCACCAGTGTGCTACCTAGCTGTTTTCAGCAATAGTCCCTAGGCAACGTGGTAGAAATGGGTCAGTGTATACATGTTTTCTCTCCTCTATTAGCACTGTAGCAAATGCTGTGCTTCATATGCCCCCAATTTCAAGAGCTACTTTCCTGGCTACTCCAGCCTTTCTGCTCTGCCTCCGGTAGCTTGGGATCTATTGTTCAGCAAAGATGGCTTGAGATGAATGGAGACTATCACTGAAGAAAACAAAACTGCTGTGGCTGCAGGGAAAAGAGGATGTCAGATGGGAAACAAGCATTAGGGGTGGGGAGGGGGGACAGAAGAAAAGGGGGGTTTCTGCTTGTATTGGCACGTGGCAGGCAGCTTGCATGCTTGTGTGATATTAACTTCCTTCTCGTTACAGCGTGGAAGCCTCTGGCATCCTGACCCTCGCAAATACAAACAGATGTCCCCAGGCAGACCAGCCCACTGCTGCTCCCTACAGCATCAACATCTTTTACACACAGGGTTCTTTATCACAAATGGCTTTTTTATCATTTATGTATTTCAATTATCTTAAACTCTCTTCCCCTCCTCCCCCCCCGCCTTCAACTCAATCTCAGAGGAAGGGAGAGAATGAGTTGAGCTTGGTGCTATATATAGATAATCACCTAAAGGCCAAGTTTTGCAGGTTTTGTTTACAGCTTTGGAGTAGTTGGAGTGATATGCCAAAGCACTGGGCATCCAGCAGCTGCCTTGGAAATGAATGGTAGCTGTTCTGGTGCTTCTGGCTTTTGGAAAGCAAAGCACTTATTCAGGTAATCACGTATGGATTTAGGAAGTGTAACTGTTGGCTCCAGTTTCTGAAATGGTTGGCCCAAATTCCACGAACCAATACAAGTATGACAGTGTATAGCCATATTAACAGCACTGAGGAAAAATAGTCCATTATAGCCTCAGTAGCGGAAAGGGAATTTAAAAGCCCTGAGCTATTTAGGAGTTTTAGTCAAAAATGAAACTGGAATTTTAGTGCCTAAATCAAATAGGAAACTCGTACGAATCAGCTCTTTTGAAAATGTTATTGAGTAATCTCTGTGTTAGTAAAAAGTCTTACCATTTTTCCAACGCTGTATGTCAAGAAGAATATTAAAATGTCAAGCTCTTTCAGTGAATAGTTTTCTACTCTACAGATGTATTTGACTGATGGCTACCAGCTCTAACTTGGAAAACAGGAGCCAAATCACAGAGAATTTCTTTTGGCAAGTGGTAGAGTCACCGGAAAATGTTGTTTGAAAGAATCCCAAGCCATGATCTAAATTTGGCTCAAATTCACAAACCCTTTTAGCTGTTAGAAAAGAAAGATCCTTGTTTTTCTAGAAAAGTCTATTTTTTTTCTCCAAGAACGGTAAATAAATAAAATACACAGATATCTCTGTTCTACCCTCTTGTCAAGAGAAAGAGGAAGAGAGTAATGAGGAACTGAGTTGCCTTAGGAGGTCTCTCGAGGACCGTGAGACCACACTTCTTCAGGTTTCAGGAATGATCTTTGGAAGCTGCAATGGTCTGAAAACAAGAAATTCCTCTTTCCAAGTATTTGAAGGGAAAAGAGCAGGCATTGACTGAGGGGGAAATGGGAGAGGTGGTAATCCTGTTGAACAATCCAGCGATACACCCTTTCCTCACAGTTCCTTCCTACTTGGGTGAGATAAGTAACATTGGACGTTAGTGGCTAAGACCAACAAAATAGGGTGGTGTCTTTATCTAAGAGAGGTGGGTGCTCCCATCTTGAGATTAATTAATGTTTAATCTGTTTGGAACATTTGTATGTTTTGTCTCAGCATGTTCCCAAGCATATTCGTGGACCTTTTGGAGCTTAGAAACAAAGTCATTTCCATAGCCGGTTGGCTGGCAGTCTTGTCTGGAGAGGAGCAGACAGACGGGCACTCGTGGCATTCCCATGGGTCTTTTTCTAGTGAGCAGAGAACTGGAGGTATTTTTTTAAAGTGCCTTCCTAAACAGTAGCGTACAGCTTTGTAAGTCCTTCTTTTCTATGTGGTATAGAAGCTTTTCTGTTTTGACAGTAGAGATTTCATTTTCATAGACTTTAAACACAATTATGGTGTTTGGTACCTATTGTTTAATAAATGCAAAGATCAATATTCTTGCTGTTGGTGATATCATAGTATTTCTGCTTCCTTTTCATTTTGGTGGTTAAGTATGAGGAGAAAGGGAACCATTCCATCCTGACTGTACATCTTTGTCCTACAAAAGGTTAAAGTGCCCTTTTTCCCTGGTAATCTATTAGTTTGGATTGTTTTCCAAGTTGACATAATCAGGTCTTTCTTTGTCATTTATTCTCTTCTACATGTATCACCTAGTGGATAATCTAAAAATCTCTGTGTAGTGCTAGGTTTTGCTATGCTTTTGCAAATATTTTTTCCAACCGGTTTTGATTTGTGGGTACCTAACTTTCTTCCAGGGAAGGTTTAGTATTTTCCTGTACGTGGATTACTCTAGCACAAGCTTGAACTCGCTTTCTCTGGGTACCTTTCACAAGAATTCTTAGAAATAGCCCACAGGCTAGTTCCCAAAGGCCCACAGAGGAGAGGTTGAAAATCGTTTTATTAACAGTATCTCATTTTACGTGGAGCACAATGTGAGTGCAGAGAGAAGGGGCTGGTCATTAATATACATTAGTATGCAAGAAAACTAGTATTTTATAGTTTCTGTACACTGGAAAAGACTTAATTCAGCTCATATTGCTTACATAATTAGAATGAATAATGAAAGCTGGTTTTAGTCTAGTCAAGGTTAATCAGTGTTCTTATGTATGGAACCGAAAGGATTTTTACTCTTTTATTAAACAGCTTCGAAAAATTAACATTTAACTTGCTGCAAGGAGGTAACAGTGATAGAAAGTGATAAAAAATAGCAGATTTTTAATCATTCCATTAGTATTTTTTAATAGAAGAGGAAAATTTTGTTCTGGACGTAAGCAATTTTTCTAAAAACTTAGTGTCATTCCTGATAAACAGAGATACTCACTGAAAAGTTGTTTTATTTTACATGCTATTAACTCCCGTAAGAGTCATTAAGAACATTCTCATTAATACAGCTTGCTCTGCTTTTGCTTCAAGAGAATTGCTGTTAGAGCTGATGGGAAACCAGGAAAAGTGGATGTCTTATATTGCAAGAATATTCACAAGAAATGTTTTTCTCTTTTGGCCTAGGTTTGGGAAATTCCCTAGGGACTCTAATGAAATCTGTGAGTAATAAGCAGTCCATCCGTGGTAAATGTGGTAGGGTGAATAATAAAGGGTCAGTTTTCCATCAGATCTTTGAAAGACCAGATTTATTCAGTCACAGTGATTATGTTGTGATTGTACATGTCATGAAATCCCACTTAGGACTGCGAAATTTCATGAGAACTAAGTCAGCGTTGAGTCCGGCCTCTTCTTGTTGTGGAATGGCTGTTGCGAAATCGCTCTCTCCCAAGCAGTTTTTGAACTTCCAAGTGATAATGCAGTTGATGGTTAATGTCGCATACCTCCATAAGCAGATGGACTGAAAGAATTTTAATAACTCTCTGGATCTAAATGATCATTCCTTCCACATACTTTGTGGCTTCATAGTGTTTATGATAATTCTTGCGCTGGATCCAATCTATACAGTTTATCCAGCTGTGCCTTTGATGTCTGTACTGTGGTCTCAAGGGAGAGAAGTCGTGAACGAGCGGTTAGTGAGCGACACCCAAGGGGTTATGACATCTTTAACATAAACTCATCAGCATAAGGTTTTTCCTCTGAAATAGATTAAGCAATTTATTTAGCTATAAACCCCAGAAAACTAGTTAAGTGAATTTTACTGGGGAATCAATGAAGTAATAATTGTGTGGTAATATAACTGGGGCTGAGGTAACCAGCTTTGGTCTTCTTTTCTTTATTAATCCATTCCCCCTATCCTTTTTATCCCAGTGTTTTTTGAATAGCCACAAGTTATTCTGATGAGCGAATTGAAAAAGCATATTGAGAAATCTTTGAGCACATTAACTTTTGTACTGTGAAATCTTTCTTTCTTGCCTTTGCGATAGATGCAAAAAAGAACCCATCCAGAATTCATTAACTAAAATTTTATCTCAAACTCATATTTTTGTATTCTGTTAAATTTTCTCCATTTATATTTCATAGAACAGCTTCCCTTCCTAATCCTATCTGAAACATGCCTGTAAG
The DNA here is from genome assembly GCF_964195595.1 of Calonectris borealis. Taxonomy (NCBI): domain Eukaryota; kingdom Metazoa; phylum Chordata; class Aves; order Procellariiformes; family Procellariidae; genus Calonectris; species Calonectris borealis. The sequence continues at coordinate 11,351,854 of NC_134316.1, read as the reverse complement.
CTAAAGATAAATATGTAAAACTTACCTTTGAATTGAACGGTGTCTAACTATTGCTGCTTTTAAAAAAATAATAGCGAACCCCTTGACATTATCCTCTGCAGTGCTTCAGAATTTGCACTTAGGCTGCAGTTATTACAGTTACATAGGAAGTTTTTCCTTCTGATAATTAGAAACAAATTACTTTAAAAGAAACTTCGTTTGTTAGGCTGTTATAAATATTAAGAGATGATAAATTGTTAGAACAAAACAGACCTTCATACACCAGTTATTTCACAGTTGCATTTTAGATTAGCTAGATTTAGCAATGTGCACATATAAGGGTTTAAATGGTTTTCAAAGGTCTTTTTCTCTAAAAAAACTATGAAAAAACCCCTCATCAGTTATGTGCTATGAGTTATTTTTCATGGAAGTGTCCTCTCTTTGCAGCATTAAGAAAATGCCAGATCATATCGTATTATCAATGTATTTCATTTAGGAATTCTCTTCATGTGTGGGAACAGAACACATGCATCTGAACTATAGGAAAGTTAAAAAGGGAAGGACTGAAGGGCTTTTAAAGATAAATTTCTTTCCTCTTTCTGCAGTCTCAAATGTCTCCAGGAATCAAGTCTGTAGTCAGCAGGAATGAAACTGAAATTATATGTTGAATAATAAAAATGACCACAGTAGTAGTAACATGAATTGGAGTGAGTCCATGCCCTTTGTGAAAAGTGAGCTAGCTGGCGGTATCCAGGAGGACCAAGTAGATAGTGGTAAACATGAATACTGGGCAAGTATTTCTGAGTGGATCTGCTTGTTTTGAGAGTGGTCTGTGCCTCACACCAAGGTAGTTTTGGACCATAGAAATTTAATAAGGGGAAAACAAAAAGCAGTGAGCATTCTGAAGAAACTGGTCATATGGGAAAAATTAGAACTGGCTGGAGAAAGTGGATTTATTTTTCCATCCAAAACATCAACAATAATGAAATATAACTTCAACTTTTTCTATGAAGAATTTCAATTTACTGTCAGAAAATTTAAAAAACAACCAACCATCAAAAAAAACCCCAAACCCAAGCACAACCACCCTCAAACCTCTGAATAACTTTTTTGGAATGGAAATATTTCAGCTAAAACAGAAGATCTGTCTTCAGAAAAGTTGTTTTACTGTTTTGTGGTGGCTGTAGCTTTCAGTTCCTTGCACTTTTCTCCATTACTGGCATCTGTGAACTACATCTGAGTGGCTCTCAGGAGCTGAGGAGGCAGTTGCTTGGCGGAGTCGTTCCAGGATCTCAGGAGTCTCTATCAGAGCTCGTTTAGCTCTTGGCTGGAGGTGGACGGGTACTTATGGTATAGCAAATCAGTGGGGGACCCGGACTGAATGAACTTATTAGAAAGGATCAAGAAACACGCAGCTCTGAGATGTTATTTTGGTATTAGGAGACATTTTTCATTTTCCAGCACTCAGATTAAGTCCTTGCCCCTGGAAGCTTGCATGGCATATCTCTGTGATAGTTAAGACAGGGACTTTGGATAGTATCACCTTGACTATTTAGCTTTCTGCATGTGAAAGAGAACCTTATTTACACAGGGCCAAATAGCAGCATAATAACCTATATACTAGCTAAAGTAGTAGAAGATACAACCTGGCTCTTGTATTTCTTTATTGTCCAAAAGTGTAAGACACTGCCTAGGGCCAAATTTCCATTTATTTATTTACAAATCTTTGTTTTCCTTTGGAGAAATGCAGAGAGGAGGCAGAAGCAGTTTTGCATGGCTGAAAGCAAGGAAGCGAACCCCAGACCCAGCAAATTATAACACCAGTGTTAGCAAGTTGCCAGCTGGAGCCTTTCAACGGAGCATGCTCCCAGGGGAAATGCTGGCCACCTAATGTGCCAAGAGCCCCCGTGTATGTAAATACTTCAGGGCTTGGTTCTGCATGCATTTATCCTTGAAAAGGGGAGCAGCTTGTGCATAGCTTCATCAGCTCTGAAAGCCATGGCTGGATCCAAGGGTCTAACGTGTCTGTTGTTCAGATATCCTGAAAGGACTTGATTTCCCTCAAGGTGGAAGCTTTCTGTCCTGCATGTCAGTAGTGCGTAGAAGTGCCACTGCAGACAAGTGTTGTTGTGACCTGTGTTATGAGTGCAAGATGCTCCACATCCTTGTTGGAATAAACAAGGCAGAGGAGCCTCCTCAGAGGTGTGGTCCCTTGGGAGCTGGCTGCCTAGCTGTGATTTTACACATCTAGCCAGCTCGGACATCTGAATGTAAAATTCCACGCTCGGGGACGTCACGTGGATTTCGTGCTCTTCTCTGGGGAATTCCAGGTCTATAAAACAATGAATGGATTATACAGTACTCATCCATATATGTAGTTTTTCATCTGTGACAGATGTGATATTGATAATATCCTCCATTCAATAAGTCCTCCAAGTATAATTTAGTGCCAGGTTACTAATCTCTGTTTCATTTAACTGTTTCAGACCCCACTTGATGAAAGGCTGGCAGCAGAGCACAATGGGGAGGAAGACCATGCTCATGGATCAGGCACAAGGCTGGGAGTTAAGAGGCTGGGTCTGTACGTAGCTCTGCTGCAGACTTTGGGCCTAATTCTTCCCAAACTCCTTTCATTTGAGTGTAAATCCACTAGTTCTCATTTCCCGGCTGATTCCTTGTATTTTTATGTGGCTGGTTAGCTCAGAAACCTCACATCCCGTCCCCCCGCAGGGATATTGTATGGATTCTGTGCTGTTATCTGAGTCTGAAAAATGATGAGCTGAAAGACAGCTTTATCTTTTTGTGTATAACTGTAAAAGATTTGTCTGAACCTCCCATTTCTCTTGTATACTGTGCAAGTTGTGCTTTCCCACTGCTTTGAAGGTTCATTGGTCTGAGAAGCCCATCCTAGATTGGACTTGTACAGCAAAGCTGTATACAGATAGAAAAAAAAATGCTGTGAGGGCACCCGGTATGAATGATCTCAGGCATAGCCTTGTGGCTGAGGGAAACATGTACAGCCCTGACATGACTGATCATGGGGGAAGGATGGTTGTGCAGGTAGGAGAGAGGCCTGTGGCACTGAGCAAACAAGACTCTCATTTCTCATTCACAGGTGCACACGTTGTTGATGCTTAGTATGTAATAACCAAATACACAGTAGGAAAATAGAGGGGAACATTGCATTTGCAAATGCCGGTTTCTGTTTCATCTCCTCATGTGACTTAACCTAAGAGTAGGTGAAGAGTGGCCCGAGGAGGGGAGAGTCTAAACTGATGAGAAAATGTTACTGCTCCGTGGGCATTCGCTTGTGTGATTTCGCTGATGTCAGCAGAACGGTGCCAGGGGAGCATCTGCGCTATACCAGCCGAGGGTTTGGCACAAGGTATCCAAGCGAGCTCATTCACAGGGGCACTCTTTCATACAGCTCTTCTAGCAGTTGATAGCAAACTGCCTGAGAAATTTAAGATTGTCCTGCTTTGCCTTATTTCCGTAGAAAATGCTCCGTGTCAAAAACGGGCTTTGTAATATGAGCCTGTATGATTTAAGCTGTATAAGGGGCCTGAATGGAAACAGCCTCACCTGAACCCTTCATTTTGCTGTTTTCCCTTTTTTATCCTTATGATTTAAGATTTTTTAAAAAATTTCAGTATTTTAAAAGTGCCTGAAACTTTAAGTTGTATCTCTGTAAATTATGCACCTAATTTGAGGAAGCAGAGCGGGTGAGAAATGCTCATTCTTTTATTGGCTGGAGGATGCTCAAATGAGATGGCAGCAGAATTGAGACTGTCAAAACAATAAAAGGAAGTGTTAACACTGATAATTATATTATTCAAACAATTTGAAATCCTTGGAGAGTGCATTTTTAATGATGCATTGTAAAACAAATTGTGTTTCATAGCTTGAGAGAGTCATAAAACAATGAACTAATTAAGAAACCTTTTGTCTGTGCGCTCCTGTCTGCCTATGTGTGTGGTCAGGGGAGTTTTGTGAGTATTAATGGGGTACGCTTACATCCTATTTCTGGTAATTGTTGCCACTGTCAGTGTGTTTTAAAGACTGAATATTCCCAATCCAATTAAAAAAACCCAGTCTGAACCACAGTGTAGTTGTGTTGCTGCCCCAACAGCTTGGTAGACGTCATCCTTGCAATTTGCTCTTCTGTCCCCAAAATGAGGCCAAAACACCATCTTAAACTGGGCTGCAGCTGGATTTGAGACTTCTGGCGAGGGAGAGTCCCAGCCAGTGTAAGCTGGCCCGAAGCTGGGATGCGTTTTCTCCCTGTGCATAGAAAGCAATTGAATGCAAGAGCTGCAGGTGGTAACTGGTTCGATGATTGCCCCTTCCAGTGTCCTACTGAATGTGGCTACAGTATAAAATATTAGACTGGGCTAAGAGGTGATTACTTCGTGCACAAGAAGCGTTAAAAGTGCATGCCTTTTTACAGGGAGGCTTTTGGACTAGTTCTGAGATGTTTTGCGTTGCCGAAAAGTGAGTTTGATTTTGGTGGTTCTCTGAATTTTTATGCCAAATAAGGTTTTGGTTCTGAGGGCTAGATTCTGTTCTCTTTCCCATTGCAGCTTTTCCTCCTCCTTGCTGTGCCTCTATTTCTTTCAATGGGATTGCTCCCATGTAAGCTCAGTGTAAAACTGAGCTCTGTGTTAGACTTGCCCAATGCTGTAAAGAAAAAGGCGGCTGCATTTATAGAATTACTGGAAATAGGACAGGCAGATAACATCAGGGGATAAATCCTGGCAATCATCCTTGTGTACAGTGGATCTATTTAAGAGAATACATAGCGAGTAGAATATGGTCCCAAATTATAGCAGTATGTGGCTGCTGATACCGAGAGAGTATCATTTCAGCCTTCAGTCAAATCCCATTTTCTGAAATTAACCTTACAGCTACTCTTTGAGCCAAATAACCTCTATCTTTTTCCCATTGGAAAAGTGGGAAAGAGGTCATTTTCCTACTGTGTTGCTGTGTTTGTCTGCAGTCTGTCTGGGTCTTATCAATTAAAGCTTCTTTAAAAAGATGGGGACTTCCACTTTTTACGAGCACCTGTGTACCCGCTAGGGACAGAACTGTACGGATTAGGGTTATGGGAATCTCTAGGAAAGTATCTTTGTTCTGGGATCAACCAGTAATAGGGTTTTATGTAGAAGGAACAGCAAAATTCCTAGGGGATTCATTCCAATTATATCCCCAATTAGGACAAAAGAGTTTTAGTTTAGTTTGGTAGGGTTTCTGCATCCTTAACAGTTATAAACATTTGTTCCTTTACATGGAGGTGTTAATTAACATTGTTAAAATTTACTACAGGCTCTCACATTCCCAGACAAACAAAGAGGGCTCATTAGCCTCTTGCAATTAATAAATGGAAAAAATATTTTTCAAAAGATATTAGATCTTTTAAGGAATCAATCTTAGTATTGGAATTGGATAAGAAATGTGGGTTGATTCGTAATCATTTACTTTTTACAAAATGAGTTATCATTTACAGAAATCCATTTTGAGTTTACACTAAATATTGTGTGTCCCTTCTGTCTTTATTTTGAGCTAAAACACGCTGCTGAGTTAGCTATGGAGATATTGTATTGGTCTTTATTAACTCTTCACTGAAGAAGAGCCTGATATTGCTGCTCAGAGCTAAGAAGCTCTCTTATAAGACCTCAACATCTTTTTTTTACCACTCTTCAAAATAACACGGTACTCTGTTGCCCTTGTAACTTTGACAGATGATTAATTATAAATTTGAGGTACTGTGATTCAGATAGAAACCTAATTGGGTATTTGTGAACCAAATGTGAAAGTGTTGAATGCAGGTCCATGCTTTGGTGCCACTTTGATATCTCTTTTCAGAGGTTAAGTCCTCTGTTTTGAAATATATGAATACACACCGTCTGTTTCTCTCCAGTGGATGCATGTATTTCCAGGCAAAAACATAATTCAGCTTCGCATGAGGTGATAACGCTTTATCAGTAACTGCGGGGTAAAGAATATTTAAAAGAACGTATGCATTCTCTTCGAAAAAGCTGTGTATTAAAAATCCTGGATTCTTAGGGAAGACCTTTCTTAAACTTTAGAAAATATGGAAATTCACAGGTAGAATGCTCTAAACAACAGCAGCTCTGCTTTGCATCTCTGACCTTCCCTTCTGTGTTGCTATGAATAACGCATTGATAGAAGAGAGGGTGTCTGAGGCACTTTGGGGTTGATAAGTGCCTCGTGAATCTTGCAGCCTGGTACCAGCTCTTTGGTTGCAGATTGCTTGAGCTAGGCTCTGCCCCTCATTTCATTAAGCCAGAAGGTATGGATGAGTCTGGTAGCTTAGTTGTATTAATTTGATTTTATTTGTAGCATTTTCTCACAGACCAAAAATTAAGCATATGCTTAAAGGTTTTGTTAAGGTAGACCCTGACTTGTGAAGCTGTGGAGGTATTCCTGTAAATCTCACTGTGAGTTCTGACACCAAATTGTTCACTTCAAACTCTGTCTTAATGATAATGACTGCTGTGAAAGATGAATGTTGAAATTCCTACCGAGGTGGGATTGAAACCGAAGTGATACTAAATCCATCATCCAAGAGAAACACGGAATTGAAAATAATTCCACATAGAGGAAATACAGAACAACTTTTTAGACGAATAATTGTAGGACATTGAAAGCCAAGAAGCTACTGGACTTTTAGAGGATGAGATCAAACAATTCAGGTATTTTCCTGCTTTTACTGCTATCTGAAGGTTTGTGTGAAGCACATCCCTGACTCAAGGTCTGATGAGCGTGGTTGATCAGAGCACTCAGCTTGTTTAAGATTCTTCTACATCTGATTAAGGACCAAGTCTGTAGAAACTATTCAATGCCAGTGAGTTAAGTAAAATGTGGGCCTTTGTGCTTCCTCACAGAGAAATGGATAATCTGATCCCAATCAGTTATTCTCTACTTCAGTCATATCTTCCCCTTTTTTAGTTTGTACATAGCTCAGAGGATCATGAGTTACAAGTGGGGCAATGAACATGAATCTCTACCACAGCCATCTTTATTTCTGTCACCTCATCCTCATGCCCAAAGTCCATCTTCCCCTTGCTTTTGGCGGCGGGCAAAGTCTCAGGAGTCAGATGCCTCTGTCCTTAAAGGATTATCATGGCCTAAAGAATAATATAGAACACCTAGTGCTGTTTTCAGTTCATTGTATTTATATTATTCCTGTATTTAGCAGATGGTGGGGTGACATTTGCTGTGACTTCACAAATACATTGCCAAATGGTGTCCCATGATTCACTCGCTGAAGAAAAACAGTCAGGACCCAAACTCTACAAAACCTGTACCTCCACTTCGTTCATTAGGTGTTCTTGATTTATTTCTTTCCCCTGAGGGAAAGCAGTAAAACAACTGTTATGTAGGGTTATTCTGGAAACCTGTTTCTAGTTTTCTAGAAGAAATCCCAGCTCTCTCCTTTGTATTGAAATATTTAAATATTCAAAGGAAAAAGAAAATGCGGCTCTGAGATGTCATTCCTTCAGGGATTTTTCACCATATCAGTGTTTAACTTGCATTTTTTGAAGTTCCATTGTAAGGAGAGAATATCAGAGCCAAATCTGAGGCAAGCTACCTTCAGCCATCGATGCCTCAGAGCATGTCAGTCATGCACTGAAGCTGCTGGCACAGCTGGTTCTTTGTACACAACAGGGAGTATTTTTAACACTAAAAATGTGAGTGCGACAGGTGCACATTTTATTAGAACTTTTTTTTGTTGTGCAGTAGTGGAGAGAAGAAAGTTAGCAGCACTTCTTAACAAGTCTTCAAGTAAGTGGGAAAACAAGTGAAGGCCTATGGTACATATTGACGTTTGTTAGCCAAATATGGGTAGTTCACAGCAGCCTGTTCTTTTTTCTGTTTCAAAAAAAACCTAGATGAATTTTGAGCAGCTTGCACAGCCAGAACCACTCACTCTTTTTTATGAGCTCATTTGCATTTATACTCTTCCCTGCTGTTGTTGAGTACGCCCCTTTCACTTGTCCTAAATCTATAACTGCACTGGGTGCACTTAAATAGCTGTTTCCTACAGATATATTGATTATCACACTAATTACATCCGGGGCCTGTATATGGGCTAACAGAACCAATTTATTTGAATTTTTTATAGGGGGAAAACTCCCCACAACTAATTAATTCTACAGGGATGGGTCTAACTCTTCTCTTTTCTCTCTTTTTTCTTCCTCCATCAAAGTTTTTGATAGGTAAAGCTTGTGCTAAAACCACAAAATATGTGGGGACAAAATGCATGATGATTTTGTCTAGTAAATTTTCATATTCTTCTCTTTTGATAGGATTTTTTTTTTTTTTTTTAAATCTGCTTTCTGCTTGACAGGATGCTTCTTTTTTTCCCATGTGGTATCATACAGCGGGCCCTGGTTCTGCAATCAACTCTGTGTGTGCAGCCTGCTGTGCCTATTGAGGTCAGAGAGGTTGGCTACTTACCTGGAGCACACTGCAGAAATGGGCCATGGATATTAAGTCATCAGTTTATAGCTGGAGCAAGAATCTTTTTTTACAGCCTCCTCTGCAGGATTATATGCTGTGTTTCATTCAATTTGACATAGAATTGGACACCTTCAATAATTTTAAGTGTGTAACACAGATGAACCTTCCAATAGGGCTTTCTTTAAATTGTGAAAAGTTCCAGATTCCTTTCTGACTGACTTTATCTGAAATTACCTAATCTCAAATCTCAGGCATCTGTATGATGCAACTCCTTTGACAGGTACTTCACAGACATTTTTGCAATGGATTAAAAGATGTTTTAAAATGGCAATGAAATGGAGGTTTGAGTACAAGCTATCATGGGAAACTGGATAGTGCCTGGTGATAGATTTGCAGTGTAATGAGACTTTTAGCCTTTTACATCTAGACCTTCTCTTTGAATCCAGGGCGTGGAGAGTTTGAAAGCTATTACCACTGGTTGGTGACTCTTTTGTGGTTTCTCTAAAGTGATCTATTGGTCTCAGTTCTTGTGAAAATGTCCATTGCCAATGGATTTCGATAACGTCTGCAATGATAACTGTAGTATAGAAGTCAAAGGACTGCGTATTACCATCATAGCCTTAATGATGACCATACCTCTCACACTATGATAGGTCCTAGGAGAGGTATTGATCTGGAGAATGTCTATTTTCTTTTTCTGGTGTTTTTAATAGTGTGCCTAAGCCAGGATGCTAGCTTTCCCATTTGTCAAGACTGTTGTTTCCATGAATGCAGAATTTGACTTTTTTTAAAAAAAAAGTCTATTCATTTACCTTGAAATTTTTTTCAGTGGTGTCTTGGAACAAACAAACTTGCTTGACAAAGCATTTGAGGGAACAGGGCAAACCCAGAGGTTTTCTTTTCCTGATCAAATTTGTCAGGAAAATGAAAGTTATAAAGATGTTTAAATATCACAAGCAGAATTTAAAACTGGACAAAAAAATGAATGCAATTTAATGAGTGCAACATGGGAAAAAGAGTTCAGTGAGCTTGAGCCAAGCTCAGTGAGAGGTTTTGCAGCAGCATTCTGCACACTGTGATTCATAATTTAAACTTGGGCATTTTAGAAAGAATTACGTTAGTTTATACTGGAAGGCATTAGAGTATAAATCAGAGTCTCCATCTCAGAGAAGCTTAAACAGCTCCAAAGGTTAAGTAGAAGATATAAAACTGTTATGATATGTTTGTTATAGGCTTTCAAAGAAAGTGGTGAAGCAAGCAGGATGGCAAGATTACTTTAATATAAGGGGAAAAGATCCCAGGCAGACTGGGCTCAACTCATGGGACTTGGGGCTGGGCAGCATGGGTGGGAGTATCCCAGAAGCATTTAGAAAATTATCCTGAAATCTATTCATGAAAGTAAAGCAGTTTTAAAGCTCTCTGTTCAGCATATACTTATTGCTGATATAGAGGACAAAAACAGATGTCTGCAGGAATCTTGAAAAACTACGTAAAGTAAAAAAATTGTGAAACTTATTTCAGCTGTTATATGGGTGGTTGGCTGCAATGCCAGAAAAGGACAAACATGGTGGCTTTTGGCTTTTGTAAGGAAAAATCCAGTAAGAGTAGAACAGACAGACCGGGAAGGCTGTTTTTCTGGGGAGACTGCTGCAGACATGAGTCTTGACTCCTTCCCATGAGGAGGAAGAATTCACAAAAACTGGAATTTAATATCTGGCCTTGCTATATAATTCCTGCGTAACTTTGAGCAAGGCATTTAGTCTTTGATTTTCAAAGGCAGCTAGTGAAGGGAGGGGTTTGTGTGGACTCCTTTGAAAATGCCCCCTTTAATTTCTCTGCACCTCACTTCTTATGGCAGTCAGAGTACATCTGTCTTCTGCTCCTGTCTATCTGCTGGCTGTGAGCTCCTCAGGAGGAGCAGCAGAACCCACCTCACTTCGTGGATGTGGACAATATATTGAATAGGGGTCCAGGAACAAGCTGGAGCCAATAACAAATGTGGTGATGGTTAGCTAACAGGTGTTACTGATAAGGACTCCTTTGCTTTTTAATGATGACACTTCAAGATGCGACCACATCCCTGTCCATCCCGAATACACGCTGCTCCATGTACACCTGAATTGGAGGCATCCAGAATTACGGAGCAGTGTGTATTCTGGATGTAGTCGCACAACTTTCACTGAGGTCTTGGGAATTGTGGTCAAATCTTGAGGTGTCATCATTGAAAATTAATCAATCCATGCAAGATCTTCCTTTAGGGACAGATTCTGCCATCTTACCCTAAATTAAGGTTTAACAGATTTACAGCAGCCCTCCTGCAAGCTATGTTTTTCCTGCATAGTTTTAGAGTTTCTCAGTTTAGAAGAACTAACTGTTCTTCACAAATATCTCTCCCTGCACTACTTCCCTTTCACTCTTGGGGTTGAAACAGGCTTTTTGAAAACATTCATCTCCTTTTGGAGTAAGAAATTACACTCTGAGGAGCAATCCTAAGAGGAAGGAGAGAAGCAGGAATAGTCAGCAAATATATGGTCAGAAAAGTCAAAGCTGGTGTGATTTATGATGTTACCAAAGTAGAACTGGAGAGAGAGAAAAAGCCAAAAGAGTAGAGAGAAAAAAGAGAATGTGGGATAGATGGAGCAATAGAAGGGAAGGAAGAAGCTATAAAACCTATTTTTTAAAAAATAAAGAAGGTGAAAATTGTTTATTCTTGTGTATTTAGATAGACAGTCATTCTTGTGGTTCCTCGAGGGCAGTTTGAGGACTCTGTTATATTAAGCATCCAGTACAAACAGCAAGAATATTCTTGTTGGCTGATGGACCTGCAAGGGGAGATTATACTCCTAAATCTTGATTTACCTTTCTTTTGTAAAAGGAACTGTCATGACCACAGATAACTGCAAAATGGGAAGTCGGTTTGCAATGGACTTTGAAACGATGAAACCTGCTTTTGTGATCAATTGTAGTAAAGACTGAAAAACCAAATTAATCAACCTTTTCTACAGAAAAACATTCTGGGGGAAAAAATACCTCTCATTCAGATAGATAGAAAACTTACCTTCCACAGAGATGATACTTCATTTCATTTTCACTATATATAAAGATGCATAATTTTTAAAGTGTAAGTAATAATATATAGTGCATCCTTCAATAGACAATGGCATGAAACCCCTAAAAGTGTCCTTCCAATACATTGTGTCTTTTCTTTTACCTGGGTTGCAATCTTGCTTCTGACCTTCTTTCAAAGTAAAACTCTAGTATTTCATTTTTTGCTGGAGTTGCATAGTCTGAGTAACACGCAGTTCTCTGACCGGCTCTGTCTGGGATGATGTGATCGCTGCAGTTCATAGAGAATAAGAAGAGCTCCCCTCATAAAATCAGAGGGACAGAGAAAAAGCTTTGATGATTTATGTTGGCTGAGATTTTGACCCAGAAACTTTGAACATGCAGTAGCTGTTATTTACTCTATGTCATCATCAATCCTAGGCAGAAAGATCACTGAGAGCCTTCTCTGTGCAGGGCTGGCATTCTTTCACACAGTTCCCACCGCCCCATCTTTACTCCCTGCCTTAGCTGCTTTAAACAAAAATGCTTTCCTGTGCTGAAAGGGATGTCCTGTGTAGCAGGGCTTTTAAAATTATCTTGAGTGCATACGGAATCTGGGAAATTTCTGTTTTATGAGTTAGGTCCTACTTCAGTTTTATGACACGATGAGTTAAACAGTAAAATATTCTTTGGATCATCTGTACACATCACTATTTTTTACTGTGACTCCAAGCTCAGGGAGTCATGTTGGCATCTGATTTTTGAGAGAAGGAAAAGATAAAGAAAAATACTTTTGATTTTTTGGGGCTGTTAACTGTGCAAACCGTGCTGGTCTTGATTGTGTTATGCATTTGCACCAGGAGAGTGACTGGTGGTTGCTGTAGGAGGTGAGGGCTTTTTCTATGGGGAAGGGTGGATACATGCAGCTGCCTGAAAGAGGTCCTGGGTGGAGGTAGTGAGATCTCCAGAAATCCCAGGCAGTTGTGCTATAGTGAGTGGATGGAGCCATGGGGAGTGTGTTAAAGCTTTTTTGCCTCCCACCCTCTCCTAAGAAATACCTGCCTGGTGATATCAGGTGTAATAGGGAATGAGAAGTGATAGGAGGTGAGCTCTGGATAGCAAGGCAGCATGAGCCATAGCTGGTTTTTGAAGGTCCAGTGTGATTTGTGCATTTTATGGTGAAACCCCAGGCTTTCACACCTTGACATTTGCTGAAATGGAGTGGCTCCTGCCCAACTAAAGAGAATGGAAACTGCTTGTTACCCCAGTCAAATTCTTCCCTGTTAAACTTGACAGATTAAGGAAATAAACCCTCTGCATTTTAGGGAAACACTCTTCGCGTTTGGTTTTATGGTGATTGAGGGTCCCTTCTGGAGAGCAAATTGATTTCTGAAACATTTGTTACAATAAAAAATAAATAATGCTTCAACTAAGAAAGACAGAAATCTTATGAAAGAAGCGTTCCCATATTACAGCAAAGAATCAAACACAAGACTTTTATTTCCACTATATATTGCTTGTCATTTCTGCTAATTCTTGAAGGAATTTTATGTTTAAACAAGGACCTACTCCCTCAAACTACCTCTCCCGTTGTAGACAGCTGAATCCCAGTAATGCTCCCAGGGAGCATCAGCACTGAAATCAAGGGCTGCGCTTTGCCGTTCAGTAAAGGGAAAGAAAAGATCCTCTTCCTTTTGCAAGTGACAGTAAAAATGAATACACTTAGGTTTCCTGCACCAACCGCTCTTTCTTTTTTTTTTTCTTTTTTTTTTTTAAATTTCGGCAACACAAGTGATGTCTCATCACTGAAGGCTACTGAAAGACAAAGACATCTGCTCTTAAAATCTAGGTACAGCTGTTGCTGTAAAATTAGTACTGTAACTTCTTAGAGCTTCACTGAACTCTGGAGATTCCTTTCCTGATCAGAGGGAAAGAAGATCCAGGGTGGCATTATTAGCTCTTGAGCTATCATTCACCATTAAAGTTCTCTTGATTTCATAAAAGGGATTTGCTGCCTGTGGAGATCATCCAATAAAAGTAAGACTTAGTGGGAAAGAGATCAGCTGTGGTTTGCTACCAAGCGATTTTTGAAGAATTAGCAATGAACTGAAAGTGGGAATAGGTTTTACGACCTTAAGTGTATCCCTGAGACCAGTTTTTTTTTTTGATCTTGGATGCCTAAGTTGGCAGGAGCATCAGACCTCTCGAGAAAGAAGTGGATGCTGTCATTTATGGCTGCACAGAGGGGCCCAAAGCAGAGAGATCTGGCAAATCTCTACTTCTGCTTATTCACAAGCAGAAGAACTGCTGTTTTGAGTCTGCTCTTGATAGTCTCGGAAATTTTTACTCCGTGTCTTCCTGTGATTTCAGTGGAGGACTTCTAGGGAAAGTTAGCTCTAAAGGACCAGGCTGTCCTTGTCAGTTCTCTCATCCAGTCCTTCGAAGGAACAATATTACTTGCCCTTAATATGTAATCTGCTAGAAACCATTGTCTTTACTTCAAACAATGTATCATATTTCAGCGCAGAGGCCAATGCTGATTTTTCATACTGTCTTCCAGTGGCATATAAAGGTCATAAATGCAGTACAGATTAGCTGAGGAAAAAAATGGGAGATGCATAAGACTTTACACAGGAAACAGCATAGTTGTAGTATTTTAGGCTTCCTTCTATGGAGAAGGGATGAATGGACCGGAGGGCCAGGGGAGACTACAGTAACAGAGGCTTCCCGAGAGCTCAGGACAGAAATAGTCACCTGCCCTGGACTGAGGTTTCCTGAAACACAGAAGCAGTCCCATTTGCAAAGATAATTTTTTATTTGTTATTTTGTTGTATACTGCTTGGGAATTGAAAACTATGTTTTTGCGTAGCAGCTCAGTGGTATGTATTTTTTGATGCACTATCAGCCTTATTGTGAGCTTGAAGTGGTGCGTGGTGTTATTACAGTATTTGAGGCAAATTGATTTGCTGCTATAATCCTTGTGCAAACCATAGGCCAAGAGTCAAGACCATTTGGCAAAGCATATACAAGGACAATGGAAATAGTATTTATCATTATAACACAAATACTCACTGTGATGATAAATCTTTTGCAAAACTGCAAAAGTTAAGTAAAGGTAAGAAATTGTATTTCATGCCTTTTTCTGAAGGATTTAAACCTTCAAAATCTGGTCATGAAATTACTTAATTCTTCTTGGAACATACGTTTAGAAGACTACTGAGGTGCCAGGTTCCAACACATTCTTCTGGAGTCACATTTCTATTAACCACAAATCAGAGATGATAGGATTCTCATCTCTGTAACTCGAGGCAAATGTGTATCTGCTTGTATGTATTTGGAAATAAATATTTGTATGACTGTACACAGATTATTGAAAGCTTTGCAACTGACTTCAGTGGATTAAACCTGTTTTTGAGACATATGTCTGCTTTGATAATCTTTCAGGATTTAGGCAGCAGCTCAGGTAGAGATAGTCAAACTTCTCAAGGTTTTTTTTGTTGTTGTTGACACTTTCTATCAACATTTCTAACTTGCAAAAATGGAACAAGGAATATGAACAAACCATGAAACCTGTGAAATATTTCCAACTGGTTTTGGTGACTGATGATGAAAACCCTGGGCTGAGATGCAGGAGATTGCACTGTTTGCTTTGCTTCCTGTATCTAATTTAGTTGCAGTTCAGAGGACCAGAGTTAGGAGCTTATGATTGTGGTTAAATATTAGACAGCAGTGCTGTGTAAGCTGGTTTTAGCGGTCTCTGCCCAGTGCCTCTCCGCTCTATTGTGCCAGCACAGCGTTTGTGTGGCTGTGCAGTGAAATGCATCAGGGCACTGATTCAGTTGAAAGATAACTTTGCAAAAACTAAAAGGAAAAATGATGAAAGAATAGGTTATATTTCAGCTGGATCAGTTCCTGATGCAGTTCACAGCGTTTCCTTGTAGGAAGCTGAGCTGGCACAACTGAGAGCAACCTAGAGGCAGGAGACAGCTGGTACTGCAACTGGGGGAAAAAGGTTTGTGTGCTGAGGTCTCAGTATAGTTTCTAGGAGAAGAGGTATGTCCGGAGAGCGCCAGCCAGTGCACCTAAATGAGGGGTCTATTGGAACACCCCTGCTCCCCTGAGGGTGTTAAGCCAGGCACGTGTGTAAGTCTCTGCAGGACACGAAGCACAATTTCTCTCATTTCCATTCTTGAGCTAAAATACTGTAGGAAAATCTGATGTACCACAAGGAGCAGAAGGATGTACGGTTGCTTTGGTGAGATTTCCTGTCCATTTTTACAGATTCAGTTTGTTTAGATAGTTTTGATAAGATTCTGTAAAACTCAATGTTTTCAGCACTTCTGACTTAAGTGAATCTGAGCCCTTTTTGTCTGTGTGGGTAAGAACGCAAATAACTCAGGGCGGGAAAGAAGGGCTTTGGAAGAGGGGGTGTGGTGTGGGGAGAAGAATAAAACATTTTTGGCATGTCTTTTAATACTTGAGAATCTGTACGTGATCTCTGTTATGCTTATGTTTCTGGAATTAAATTTGAATGTTCTTAAACATTGACAAATATTCAATGTAAATTTAAGGTGTTAAAGAGAAACTTAAAAGCGGAAGGGTCATCTATATTTTCCTAGTCTGACCTGAATGGCTCGGATGATTTTATGTTTGGTTTCCTGTTGTGGAGAGAATTATTGTCCCAAATGATGATAGCGCTTCCGTCCCTCATTGGGGTATCTTGGGGAGAAATGCATTTAAGCTGTGAGGCTCTGAAGTGCTGCGGTAATGGGAACCATGGAAGTACAATAGACAGGCAGAGCTTGGTCCTTGCACACATCCGTCTCCTGCTGCCTTCTTCAGAGAGGGGAATGTTTGCTCTCATTAAGAGATGCCTGTCTCAGAGGAAGTGCTTCTTTGTGTTTTCAGCAGTTGCGGTGGCTCCCATACTCGGAATGGTTTGAGTTTCTCTAGGACAGACCTCAGTAAAAGTTTTTTAGGTTTGTTATGCACCAGGGCCCCAGTGCCTGACTGTGTGAATGGCATCTTTATAGACTCCTTTATAGCGGGAGTTTCCTGGGTCGATGGCAGTCAGGCTGCAAGTTTCCCAGAGTTCAGACTTCTGTATGGCTTAGATCTGGTCATTAAATCACAGATGTTTCTTTGAAAAAGCTGAGCGTGCACGAAGTCACTCCTTTCAACATAGCATGTCTAACGACTTGTGGAAAGCATAGAGTGAATGGAAGAGCTATTTGATTTAAGTGTGTGTTTGGTCATTTAATATACAAAAGACCTGGCATGTGGCTGTGTTCCTGAAGACAAAGAGAAGGATGCATAGTGTTTGCAGATATTTATGTAAATATTTTTTCATTTACATCTCTACTTTTAATAAATAACTGCTGGATCCACAATGTTCTTAATAATAAATGTGTGCTGGGCTAACTAATAAGTATAGATCTGAACATCAAAATAATTAAAAGTGCTAAATTTACAAAAATGCCATGTGTATGTCTTTGTATGTACATCTGTGTGTACATAAAGATCATTATATTTTGAAAGCGGGCACACAGTGTGATCCGCCCAATCTCAGATTTGGGATAGGAGTGAACAATCTGCTCTCAATCAAAATAAAATGCTTTCTGTACAAGCAATGTATACGGAAGATTTTTTTTATACATGCAGGAAGATTTTTTTTTTTAATACATGCCTATTTTTTTTTTTCCTTTTTTTTTCCCATTTTTTTCCAATTAAGAAATGCCTGATTTCTAGGCATTTTAGAGGTAGCTTAGGAAGAGTGAGAAACTGTATTCATGATGGCTGCAGATAGGAACTAAAACAGTTTCCCTGTCACCAAAAATATATAAAATTGCTCTTCGGGTAAAATCTTCACCAAAGCAATGTGAACTTTGCTTTGCTTTCTTCCTTCCTGCACTATTGCAGTGAAAACTAAACTGCCCTCTTGCATAGGTTATCATTTCCAGACCTCTACAATGCTTATCTAGCAGAGCAGCCAGGCAAATAACACAGCACTCAGCAGGATGAGGCACTGTATTTTAATATGGGGAGGGCGACCATTCGAAAGAAGAGCAAAGTCAAATAATTTAAAACCATAGAAACAGCTTGTGGATCATTGAAAAGCAACACATTTGGAACACAGATGGCTGGTTTTTCTCCCCAAAAATAACAAACGAAGAAAAAAACCCTCCCTTTGTTACTTTTATTTTTTATGCAGTATTTATACTGACTAGCTATTCAGAGCTCCTTATGGACAAACACAAATGAGGTTTTTTCGCTGAGGAGCACCCGGTCTTAATTATTTTTAACAGAATAAAAGATGATGGTCAGGAAACTTTTGGAAAGGAGTTGTGTTTTTATTTCCTCTACTCTGATGAAATTTCTTCTTGTTAACAAAAATAATTCACTTAATTTTGAAATATGAAAAATGGTGTGCTGCCCCATTAGGAACCCTCTGGTATCCACTAATGCTGAGAGCAATAGGATCCTAATTAAGTCAGTGGCCAGCCAGGGGAACAGGCCAAGGATCAACAGCAAGCCCAGGACTTGGGCAGACCCCTCAACCTACTGTTGTCTTAATGCATAAGAACTGACATGAAAACATGTCAGGGAGTGGGTTACATTACAGCCATGGGTCTTTGTCTGGGACCAGGTCTTGGGCAGGGGCCATGGTGTGAGCCTGTGACTCTGGAATGAAACCTCTTTGGATGTGGGGCACTGTTAGGAGTCATACACTCAATTAGGAAGGATTTAATCCAGCATAGTAGTCTCTACCTTCCTAGGACTTCCCAGGAGTGAGGTCATGCCACTGCCCTGCAAATGGCCCTTGCCTTGGGCTTGGTGTGCAGGACTGGCAGGGTTGGATTAAGGGGGGATGTGGGCTGGCGGTTGCGTGCTGGCCTTATGCACAATTCGGGAGGTCAAGTAAGGATTTCATCAGTCTTCTCCCACTGTGTACAACAGTCTACAATGAACTACCGATATTTTCCTCCTTTAAAACACGAAATAGTAATCCCCGTTAGATGCAGGGTGCCTGAGAGGGTCTTTGGGAAATAAGTTATTTTACAAGTGAGGAAATAATTAAGTCTGTGTAGGATTGTCTGCCTCAAAAATCAAATAAGGGTGTAAAACTTCTGCCCCATCCCACCCCAAACAGTATCAGCAAAAATATCCACAGTGTCTGCTTCGTCTGCTGGGCTTGTTTTACGGTGCATCGTTGCCTCTGATGGCCGTGTGCGCGCTACGCGGCACAGGAGCACAGCACCAGGGGAGATGCTGTTAGCAGTCATCGCTCCAGCAGAAGCTGGGAAAAAAGATTGAACTTTTTCGCTCTCCCTTTCTTTTCTCTACACCAGACTGACTGCTTTAAAGAGTATTTAAATGAGGAATAAAAAAGGAAGGATAAGGACTTTTAGAAACTGAGTTATTCTTGGCTTTCTTATGTTCTAGCATATTTCCTATTACACTGTAATGAAGGATTTTCTTTTTCCAAATGGTATTTTTGGAGCCATACACCTAATCAGTACATGCTCCACTGTCTTCCTGTCTTGTACCTAGTGAAAAGGTCATGCAGCGTCTGACAGCAAACAGCATTTGCTTGGCAATGGCTTTTCTCCTCCAACGCTGCCTGCAATTCATGTAACCTTGTTTCCTGAACCCCTCCGGTGTGCGTACCTATTTCACCGGCAGTCGTGCTATTGCGCATCCATGGCTCAACATGGTATCCGCAACTCTGTCCTTTTTTTCAGGAAAAAAGCCTGCTTTCAGAAGGCTCGTGGCTGGGCAGCTCAGGGTGGGTTGGAAGAGGAGTTAAGGCTGATGTCCTGCTCGTGAAAGGGCCAACCAGTCTCCAACAGACTGGGCTGCCCACCTTCCAGCGGTGTGTCACTACGTGGGAAGTTCAACGCCTCTTTTCATTTACAAGTTCTCCCACGCAGAAGCTGAGTGGGTTGGAAAGGGGAACAGGTCGATTTGCAAATAGAACCATGCAAATAGATGCTTTATGTTCGGCAATGCTACGTAAAATGAAGGTGAAGAGAATATCAAATAGAAAAATATTAATAGCAGAGTGTTAATTTGTGGGAATGTGTTTCCAGGTAAAGAGGCCAGAAGCAGGATGTGCAGTGCTCTGGTAAAATAGCTACGTGAGATAATGTGAAGCAACCATGTCTTAGAAAGATGTGTAAAATAGGTTTTCTGAGATTGCTCAATCAGATAAAAAAAGTATGAAGGGAGACATAACACCATGGCTTCCAGCTCCTTTTAGAAGAAGCCTTTAATTACATTTTATGAATATTTAAGTTTATGTGAAGCTATTATGAGTAAGACAAGTATTTCTTTCTTTGTTTGCTTTTAACTTTTTTTATTAGCAGTTGTCAAGACAGTCCTAAGCCAAACCCCTGCATCTAACAACTTTGATCTTTAGAAAAGTTCATACTGGCTTTAAGTTTTGTCTTATCCTTCATCAGTTTGATGGTGTCTAGAACTCCCACTTTTGTAGTATTAAAGGAAAAGAAAATATTAAGACTGGTTGAATTTGTTCAGATAAAATAAGAGCCTGTGGAAATCTTGAATCAAATCTGAGCAGTGTTGCAGGTTGCAAAAATTTTCGACAAACTCATTACAAGAAAAAAAAAGTCAGGTTTGCCAACAGCTTAGCACCTCCTCACTTCAGCTGGAGCTGGACGCAGAGACACTGGGATGCTGTGAAGAAGGGTTATTTTTTTGTGTCCTCCAAGAATTGAGGACGTTGTAAAATGAACAAAAAATATATAGCTCTCTTTAAAAGAAATATTTAGATGTCTCAGGTTCTGGTACTGTTTCTGGTTTCATGACTAATTTTGAGCTTCTTATTCCTTCTTAAACTTAATTTCTCAATAAACAGTGGGTAGGACATTTTTTTCTGCAGGATCTGTGGGAGCCTGGAGGTGACCACTGAGGGCAATAATGCTTAAGATCCAAATGGGCAAGGTTAAAGTGCTGATTTTTCCAGTTCTACTTCAATCAGCGAAGTGACTAGCACTGCTGTAATGATGAGATGAGTAGATGCTCCCAAAGATAGGCGAATATTAAAGGTTGAAAATCCTCAGGGAATCACATGCCCTTCTTGTGAACTGCTGGAAACATGCTTCATCATCAACTGCATACTATGGGTAGATGCCAATTATATGAAAGCCCGTCTCTCTAGATCTGTTAGTGTTATTTCAGTGCTTGGGGGCTGGAGCATAATACAATATGCTCTTTTCTTCTCTGACTAGTAAAGCAGCACAAAATAGAATTATTAGTATAAATACACGTTGCCTACAAAATGTAAATCCAGCAATTAGACTTTTCCCTGGTGGTGCGCTCTAATGAGTGTTACCATATTCTTTGTGTTGCTGTAGGGAAGCAGTGGGTGTAGCAGTGGGGCTTGGCTAATTTACGGGGGAATCCTCAGGATACAAAATTTTTCCTTGATAAGAGGAGAAACAGCTTGTATTCCAAGCAACATTTATCTCGGGCAAGCTTGCCTCCCAAAAGTACAGCACTGGGAGCATCACCATTTACAGCTTATGATACGATTTCTGAGGCCTTCTGACATGCGCGAGCTGGTGAAAACCTTTATGGAAGGAGTTATTTAATCCTGAGAAACACTGTATAGGTGTAGGGAAATTTCTGACAAACAAGAGGTGGCTGGGGAGGGTTATTGGACCCTTTGAGAAGTTTGCCATTCCCCTTTTGGGTTGAAAAATAAATTTGCCATTCCTGCTTTATGCACTGAGTTAGGTGTGTAAGACTTGATATTTTATGCCTTCATTTTCATAATTTATGGCCCTGTGTTGTGTGCCCTGGTTTGTATGTGGTGTAATGACTGTATTGTAATTATAGATGGTGAAACTTTTGGTAAAGCTGTAGTGGAAAATGCTTCTAATCTGAAAGGAAAATGCTGGGATTGTCTTGTCAAGACAGCATCTTACACGGTTGCGTGACCTCTCTAGAAAAAACCTGACCCATGGTAATCTAATTATTGTTTGTTGTGATGGGTAGGTAATAAAGTAAATATTGGAGTGGACTGATTGCCATCTCCATTTTAGGAGAGGGATCTTGACAGCGTTATTTCACTGAGCCCAGCTGCTACTACTTTTTTTTTTTTTCTCCTTCTGTCAGATGAGTTAGTACTTTGTGGTGTTGGAGGAACTCTAGGGTAGCTGATAGTAACCCTGAATCAGATCTTGGGAGTGCTGAGTGATAACTGTTCCTGTCTGCTTGAGGGTTTTTTCACTCTCAAAGCCAACCAAAAGTTGTGCAACCATGTTAGATCTAAACCCAGCTTTACAGAAGGATACACCCTTAGTGGTGATATAATGTACCCTGGTGATTTAACCTATCAGCGTGGGACATTTTCTTTGTGTGTTGCGAGACAGCCATGTAGTACAAAGTATGGTTGCTGAGATAGATCCATTCATTATGATAATGTTATAAAATTCAGCTCATCTTTCAGGAAAGAGCACAGCAATGGGGAACATGAGCTTTAAGCAAGCCCACGTCAAGTTTTGAAGTAGCTCAAGCCAAGGGTATTAAGTAAAAAACTTTTGGGACCCTAGGTCAAATGCTTGGCAAACATGAGTCTAGGTTGGAGTGAAGTCAGAAGTCTCAAGTGCCGGAAAAGTTTTTTCTGTGGTAATTTTGGATTCTTTCAGAATTCATGTGGGAAGACTAAAGGAGTCTGTGATAAGGTCTAGTCCTGCCCCGATGAAGTCAGGGGTAACTTTAATCTGAATATCAGGGGAGATGATTGGCTTTCAGGGTTTGTATCTGAGATGGAGCAGATGATAATTTCTTCATAGAGTTGTGTTTCTGATACACAAAAGCCAAAGATGTGCTAAAATGCGACTTTCTTCTACCTGGAAAAAGTTTTTTCACCCCAGTATATTTGTTCATTTGAGAAAATGTTGGGACATTTTCAGCATTAAAAAAAAAAAACCCAAACATTTCCTTGCCTAAAGAACATTTTATTGTTAAATATAAGCTAATTATACACAGCTGAAAAACAGGTCAAAATAAAAATTAAACATTACAACATTAACAGAAGAAAATGCTGTAACTGACCCAAACTGATTTTTTTTAATCTGGACTTTTACTTAAGCAAATGACTTTGCTTTTGACATTTTAAATACATTTGAACAAAAAATATGGTATCTCAGATATTTTTGCAAGTTAAAACGCCATTTTCTGCCCATTTCAAGTTTAGGTCTGGCATCTTACCTGAACTACCAGCTGAAAATGTGCTTCATGAGCCAAATTTAATCAGTAATTCCAAACAGTCCTAACTTTAGTGATACTTAGAGTCCAGCCTGATTTTGGTATCTATTCTGATTCCAGAATTCCCTTTGAATGGTGAACTTTTGTCCATTACAAAGCTATGAAGAGATTAAGGTGTCTTATTCCAGAGCATTAATCTAGATTTTTGTTTGGGCATCTCTGAGACCAAAACTAAAGGGTTTGCGTCACTTCTTTTAAAACCTATCAGTATTCTCCTGAAGCCTTTTCTTTTCCAAATTTTCCTCTCTAAGCTTCTATAGATACTCAGGTAATAGCAAAGATCCCCTACATATTTCAGTGGCTAAGTGATCAAGAACTGTAGATGCACAGAAGTGTTAACAGTGTTCAAAGACTTAATTTGCAGGAGCTACAGAGGAAGGGAAGGAAAAAAATGAATAGCAAACATTAATGAGGTAGGACAGGCTGCAGTTGAGATGGCACTGGCACTGATTTTAGGCTCTGATTTTGAACCAGTGGGTGTCTGAACTTTGTTGGATGGCAGGCAAATGCTGGAGATGATGCATTCCCCAATTAAAAATTGTGTTGTGCAGTTGAGCTGTAAAAAGCAAACACCAGGAGAATTTGGACCCTTTCTTTATCTTTGCACCCTCTCTCTTGATTTCTGGAGCCCTGCAAGGAGCAGGAAGGTAGCAGGCAAATTAGAGTTAGTGCTTTGCTTTTAGAGAAAGGTACCCTGATGGGAACAGAAGCTGCTCAAATATCTTGGGCTGCCTCCCACAGTAGCTGCAGTCTTTTGCCTACCTTGTGGCAACTAGCCACCCTGATGATACTTTTAATCAGTAAAAATAAAATGGGGTTGATCTGCATTTGGCTTGCAGTGAAAACCTGCTGGGTTAGGAGGCTGGGAGAGACATGAGAGGGATAGTATTCATTATTTATAGCCATTCCTATAGTGCTTATCACCACAGTGTCTATAAGTGAGCACCATCGACAAGGCTCTAAATGTGAGATAAAATTTAATAATGCATTAATAATAACGTGCACTTGTCTGTGGTGGCAGCAGTTGTGACTGAGATGACTTAAAATGGGAAGAAGAGAGAACTGCCACAGCTCAGTGAAGGTGGAAATCTGCTGCGGAGGAGGAAGAGGAGGAGGAGGCAGGGGAGCTGGGAGAGCCAGCGGGCTCGGCAAGGGGGGAAGCCAGCCCGGAGGTGCCGGGGTCTGCCCAGGAGTCGGGGCAACAAAAGGCACGGATTGGGGTTCAGCAGCTTTGCAAAAATGAGTGCTTTTAAACAGTGTATTCAGGATTAAACAGGAATGTACTTGAACTTAATTATTATAGGTTTCCCATGCCGCCCTGCTGTATCCATATGAACACATGCAGAGGCCTGCGTGGCTCCTGCTCTGAGGTAATGACAGGAGATGACCAAGCCTGGAGTTTGCCTTGTTAAAAGGCTGCAGTTCAAAGCTGGCACCCCAGCTAATGAAACCTCTGTCTCTCCCCACTTGTTTTATTATGCTGTCCTTCTCTCTTGCATAGTTCTGTTCCCTTTTCCTGCCTCAAACCTGGAAAAAGGCAGTTCTGGGGGAGCTAGCACTGGGGAGAAGAGCTGCGGAAAGTGGCTTTAACCTCCTGCTGATGAGGGTGAAGAAAGGAGGACAGTCACAGCAGAGCCAGAAGCAGATGCACCTGAAGCAGTGCTGTTTTCAGCCAGACCTGCATCCAGATTAATTCATTTCTCATTCATCACTTCAGGAAGAGACAAATGTTCTCCATTGCTACTACCTGCCTGCAGCTTATCATTCGGTTGTGTGACCTCCTATTGAAAAACCCCTGCCAAAGCAGGCGCAGCTTTGGCAATACAGGTTGAAAGGAATGAAAGGACTTGAGAAATAGGGGAGCAGTTTCTTCAGATACAGGTCAAGAGGTCTTTTTTTTCAGAGGGAAAACTGCAGTTTGTAGAGGTGGATGGTATCCCTGTGGCAGGGCAGGTTGTGTGTTACTGACCACTCCAGTCATCTCTCTCCCCATGTGCAGACAGAGTTGATTCGGTGTTCTGCATAAAGAATCCATGTTTAAACCCATTTTCTATCTGGAGTACCTACTTCATAAGCACCTTCAGCAGTTTCAGTTCAAATATTCATGAAAGAGTTCAAATATTCGTCATAATAACCACATAAGAAATGCTTCTACAGAGACTTGGCTTCTGTTTCTTTCCTCTAGTGCTTTGCTGTCACCCTTAGACAACATCTGCTTCCCAATACCCTCTGCTTTACCTCCTCACCAGGTCCTTCCCTACGTGCTCATTTTCCGTGAAGACACCAGAGCACCTAACAGCCCTATCAGTTGAAAAAGGACCTGAAGTCCATACAATGATGCACATTTACTGAGGGTGTTTAAGAGGAACAATGGACACACTCAGTTGTCCCACCCAGAGGAAAACACTGCTAGACCTGTAAATAAAGATGACATATCGGAGTAAACACAAAAAAAATCAGGTGCCAGGAACTGAAAATCACATCTGCTAAGTAGCCTATTTCTCTTCTGTACCAATTGATGTTATTCTAGTTGTACCAAGTCTGTACAGGTAAGGTCCTGTGGTTGGGAGAACCCAACATCTTCCTGGAGCCAGGTGATAATCTTTAGAGAGGAGTTGTGTGACATTATGACTCTCGCTAGTCAGGTATCGCATATTTGTCATCTTCCCACTTCTGGACAAATATTATGGGACTGCATTTCACCGAAGTCATCCAGGATGTGTCAAATCAGTAGCAGGAAAATCCTAGGGTGTTGAAAACAAAATTTATTGTGACAAATTCACACTCAAACTACTGTAGCTTTTACAGATAGACTTTGCAGTCCATGAATCCCCAAGCTTTAAGGGAACAGATAAGCTGGTGCAATACATCCATAGTAGCTTTAGAGTGACAGATAGTATGGTGGTCAGAGAAGACAAGGTTTAGTCAGTGTGATGGTAGATCACACAAAGTTTCAGCTTTCTGAAACTATTAAGACTGGAGTTTTCTTTCACTGAATGTCTCAATTTAATGTTAGAGTGGTACATGAAGTCCATAGTTAAAGCTGTCAGGATCCATAACTCCTTTAGAGGATGAATATATTTGTTTATAGTGGAGATTATTGAATTATATTCTATTGCACTGATTTCTGATATTTTAACCTAAAAAACCAAACGAAACTAGTGCTGCCTCTAATTGTAAGAACGACCCTCTCAGTGGCTTCATGTGAGCATGTGTGTTTTTTCTTTGTTTGGCTCAGGAAGCACAAGGAGTTTAGCATCTGGCTGTAAGGAACTAGCATTGAATTCCTCTAGAGCAGGTGGCTCTCGGTTGGTACAGAGCCATTTGAGCCAGCTCTTGTGCCAGCCATCACATGTTGGCGTAGGCTCTATGAGGAAGGGTGATGTGGAAGCAAGAGAGCAACAGATCATCATGCGCTCACCAGCCTGCTGAGTTGCAAGTAGAGATTTGTTTTTTCTTTGGGTTTTGTTTGTTTGTTTGTTTGTTTGAAGTCTAGGTAGACTTGTATGAAGTTATAGTTTCCCTGTGAATATGAAGTTTCATGCAAAATTCTGCAGGGTCAGTCCCAGATGTGAGCACAGAGGCAGGAATGTAGGAACCTTTTCTTCATGCTCAACTTCCTTTTTTCTTCTGGTCTGAGCAGTCCTTGCAGCATGATGAAATGTGGCAGAAAAATTTTTTTCAAAAGTTCTTGCTTCCATTGCCACAGATTATGGGCGGTGACCATGCACAGAGCAGAGGATGTGTTGCAGCGAGAGAAGCACAAGAATTCCAAGGCTGCCCCCTGGGAAAACAGAAAAAAAGAAAAAGAATGAGTAAGAGCTACAGTAACAGAGGCAGGGCAACGTCCACAGTGCACTTTGGTAGCTGGTATGGGAGGCAAGTGCACAATTTATGATTCCAAGCAACTGGCTCACCTTTTAGGTATTTTATAAGATGAGCTCAGTGGGATGATGCAAGCATTGGCAGCAGAAGATAATGTTTCATTTCTGTTGGCTCCATCCTATTGTCTGATTTTGCTAATTGCAACAGCTTTGGCCTTCAGAGACAAATTACAGAGGCTATCCGCAAATGCTGAGGAGGGAGCTTGAATATTTTTCCACACAAATGCTTTAAAAGTGGAATTTCATAAATAAAACTTCTACTTCTGTATACATACTGAGAAGGACATAAAGATCAGATGTCTGTATTTTGGATTAAATTCCAAAAGGCATTAAGCTTTAGAATTGAGATCATTAGAGCTGTTTTTTGAACACACTGTCTATATGACCCAATAGAGGGTAAAAGTCAGAGACAGGCAGAAAGGCTAAATGGCTTTGGCTTGAGCCCTTGTGTGCTTTAGCAAGGAAGAGAAGTGCCAATACCAGTGGTAGAGTTTTTTGGCAGCTTCTCTTTTCTCATAGCTGCCCCTACCCTTTCCAAAAAAAATTAAAGGTTCTGGCTAGCTTAGTAGCAAAGACAGCATTAAGCACCTGTGTTCCAAACAGGCACGTGTGTGTGTGTGCCACTGCTGATCCATCTGCAAAACATGGCAAATGCCAGTGGGGGCATGCACAGGGGGTATGCAAAGCACGTGGCACATGCCCAGTCATAAAAAGCTTGAACAAACAGTGCTACATGCCATGAAGTGACAAGAAGAGATTCAAGAGCTGGCTTTTATCCTCTCAGGTTTTCCAAGAGTAAACACCACTGAGAAGCATATGCCTGACCTAGGGCAAATGCCTCCTTCTCCCAGGTGTTACAGCTGCTTATCCAGGTCCTTTTCTTCTCCAACTGGAGCCAAGCATGGCAGGGAAGGAACTCTGATTCCCTTGGTTTAAAATAGAGTTGGTACTTTATGAACTACGAAGAGAGGAGTTCTCCTAAGCTAACACTGTGCAGGAAGATAGGAAAATATGTTAGAGGATCATTGGAAGATGATGGTAAGAGAAATTGGGAATGTGTCTGAAATAGGCATGACATAGCAGTTAATTCCCCTTTGATGAGAGATATCAAATCCAAAGGGGCAGCAAAGCTAAGATGGGACAATGAATTGGAGTTGTCAGGAGCCAGGCCATTTAGGGTTTCATAGACCAAACTCAACCATCACTTGGCTGTTACCTCAGCATTGATTCATCTATTAGTGCAGGCTAACAGGGTCTCCTAAATGGCTTGCAGGAATCAACTAATGTGCTGCTATATCCCCACAAACCAGTGTGTTCATGACATTGGGTGGTAGTGCAGTGCTGGTCAAATAGCTTTCACTGCGGTTCCCTTGTGCTTGGGGGAAGCATTGGCCAGGTGCAGGTCTTCCAGGCTGCCTCCCACCTTCAGCCCTGGGGGCTGTCCCACATGCCCCTGTTGTGCAAAGGGTATGGGTGGCAACTATCCCTATCCAAAAGATGCAGAAGACTAAGTGCAGCACCCTGGTTACAGCTATGGACGGCAGTACGTGCTCATCCATGGGACTGTGGGAGACATCACATGTCTGGGATTTCGGAAAGGTTTGAGTTTTGCTTGCCATGCCAAAACCCATGATCTAGTTTGAGACAGGAGTCTCTCACTACAGTAGCCCTAAGTGATTAGGTTAATAGTCCAGGATTTAGAGACATAGATTCACTTTTCTTCCCTTTCATAGATCACTAGCATGTGACTCAGCCTCTCCATCCTGAAGTACTCATCTGGCCAGCACTGGTCCTGGGTGCGTTGGAAGGATAAATAAGTTGAAAGATGAGACGTTCAGATTTATGCTGAGGAAGTCAGTGATGGTGTAATATCATAGCTAGATACTCCTTAAGTGCAGTTTTAAGTAGGGTACACTACAAAATGTGTATTAATAAAATATGAGATGGTAAAAGTCTGTTTTCACTGATCCTGGGTGGTTTTCTTTCCTGGAATCCCTTTGAAATAGCAAGAATGCAGTCATTTTAGCCTCTTCATTAAGTGTATTATTTAATCCCCCACACTGTAGTTCCTTAAGCATAGAAACAATCTACTTTACACTCAGTGGGAACAATGAGATGCCCCAGAGCATATTTAAAACAGAACTCCCAGACACAATTACTTGGCTTAAAAAGGCTACATTTATTGTTATGGAAAAGCTCACCAAAATATGCAAACAAATCCTAGTCATTTCTATTCAATTTCCCTTCCTTTCTTAGAACCTGAATAATATGACTAAACACCAGAAAAACTTGAATTCTTTTTATGATGACTAAAATCTGTCTCTCTTCCTCATGTATAAGAAGTCAGCTCTAAGCTGATTTTTTCTCTTAACTTTTTTTCCCCTACTTTTCCCAAATATCTATTCAGTAGTGTTTGCTGACTAGATTTGGCTGTTCATTTTCTCAACATTGTTATTTGAAATTATGTACATTATATTTAGAACCAGAGGGACATTATACACACATATGAATACACAGTATATATCGTGTATAGTCTGCTTACACATACTGTGCACAGACACAAATACATGCACCTTATATGCCCACATTTGCAGATATGCTAAAGCTGTTGATATTGCATATATACTATATGTACGCTATTTAAAATATTACAATTTTAAAGAAAATTTATTGTAGGGAGCAGCAGTTTCAGTAATGTTTGCCGAGTGGAAAGCAATAGACACTGTTAAAATCTAAAAGACTTGCAAATGAAATGCTGTCTCATTGCATTTCTCTTTTCTAAAATCTCTGTGTCTGGACTGAGAATGTATTTTTCATGCCTGGATTTAAAGAGACACCTCTCAGGAGAGTTAAATAGAAACCAAATAAAACCACAGCATCTTTGTTTGAAAAAGTCTCTGGGAAAGATTATGCAGTGCTTAAATCCTGCTCTGCTTGTAGCAGGTTTTGTGGATGTCAGATTGATGCGTTTAAATATTTTTTTTTCCTAAAAAAGACCCAACAGTGAAATATTATTTTACCTATAATAAAGTGCAAAAATTTTAAAGTAAGAAAGATAATTCTGCTACTCTTTTTTTTTTTTTTTTTTGTCTCAGTGTCTGGTGTTAAAGTGATGTCTTAAAATATATGAAGCTAATACAGTTAGAAAGGTTCAAAATCTGCTCTGTGTGGGGAGAAGGTGCAAGGGCTGGCAGATGAGCTTGAAAAAACCTGAGACCCTTTGGTTAGAGGTAGGAGACAGCTGTGATATCCACAAGGACCTGTCAACACGGAGGTGTGGTCATGGTAGAGGGGCAGCAGCAAGAGAAAAGTTGCCTCTTACAGTCTTTTGTCAAGTCTATGGATTTTCAGTGTAGCAGGACGACTTCTCATCTTCTGAGCCATCTAGTTTTAAAAATTGTTTGGGGGGCTGTCCTGTAATTTAACACTGTCAGGAAGTTTTCCTTAGAGAAAAAGGGGATGAAGAGCTGAGCATTGGGAGAGCTTTCTGGTAGTGACGTGCCTGGGGTCACGCGATGGGAGCTGGCTCTCGCCCTTCATCACTCCCGGGACGGCGCTCAGCCTTCTCTCCTGCTGTTTAACCTAAATTTCCCTGTTGTTAACATCATGCTGTCGCCACTAATGATACCTCTGAGCTACGTACTAAATTATTCTTTCTCTGACTTTCAGTTCTTCCTTTCAAATACACGAGGAGTTTCTAGCAATGCTTTTAGCATAGATGGGCTGGACTTACGACCAATTACTGTATTTAACTGAATCCCAAATGATCTTAAATCTGAGAGAACTTCACAAGTTCTCAGGGCTAGCTGAAGGAAAATGTTTTAAATTAGTTTTATCAATAATTTCAATGCTTTTCCTCATTTTAACAGTTATATTCTATTGTAATTTGTAGAAAAGAAAGCCTTATATTTTGTTAGAAATTTTTGATAATATGCTCACAAAGAAAACCTTCTGTACTGAGGGAAAAACAAGACTAGGAAAAAATATAAAAAGAGAATGACAATGTGATTTCCCTTAGTAAAAACTAAATGAGATCTTTTAGAAAAAAGTTGCAAAAAGAAATTACACAAATAACATACCTTCTCACTGAAAAAAAAGCCCTGCTGGGTGAGAATCAGTTTGCATTAAAAGAATAAGGAAAAGAAAAACATCAGCCAGTTGTACCATACACAATCGTTATTCACATGTACGTGAGGAATCTGGTCAATAAGCTCAGCACCACCTGAGAACACTGTGCTATCCTTGGTCAAGGCAGTGAGGATGGCTGAGGTCTCTGAGGAAGAAGCTACCGCTGGAATCGCTTGCATGAAGGATCCTGTCCCTTGCAGGCAGGACTGCCTCAGAAACTCACTTTTCTGCCACCCGACGAACGATGGAGTTATGCTGAGGCTCAGGGACTCCCAGTATTCATGAGTAATCATGAGTACCCCCAAGTAATGTAACTTTTGTCTTAAAAGAGATCAGCAAGCAGGGGGATTATGTGTTTCCTTCACTAACCAGCAGTATGGCGTTTTTACTGCTACTTCGACAGAACTGTAAAGCCAACAAAACCTAGCTCTACATATAGTGTTGCATTTGTTCTATTAAGAATTGTCCCATAATTGTTTCATTCCTTTGTAAGGGACAAAACTTAGATTTGGGGCTGTTTTGGTATCTCTGAGACTTACAGATTCACCCCTCCAAGGCTGTACGGGGGTTGGAGAGCCCACGAGTGTTTGTAACAGCCAGAGGCTGGTTGTTGCCAGACTCTCCCTTTAGACTGAGACTTTAATACGTAGTGCATTGCCTTTCGCTTTTGTGGACACATCATCTCCAATGTCTATGACTTTTCACAAATAAATTCAACAGCTGAGTCTCTTATCTCCCTCTGATCTAGCAGATTTCTGTATCAGCTATTCAGTTTGTGTCTTAAAGCCTCCCTTATTCACCTTGATCCTTTCTACTAGCAGTAACCGGTCAACTTGTCCCTGGAAGATTTAGCAGTGTACATGCAGTTCTGCTTGACTGTCTAATGTTTTTCTAATCTAGATTTTCTTTTCCCTTCCAGACCTTAAGCAGCAGTAGCCATGTTCTTCTTGCTTGCTTGCATTGTCCTATTCCAGACCTAAAGATAATAACATCTTGTAGGATTCTTATTTCTCCTAAATTGATAGGTTTCATTGTGCCTGTTTTATAGGCCAGATTATGGTCCTCAGGTGACTCCTTCCAGAGGTGTAAGGGGGTATTTAACACCAACATGTGGAAGAATTTAGCTGTTTCTTTCCCAGTAAGCAGTGGGAGGTTGTAAGTTTGAGAAGAAAAACATGTTTTTCACTTCCACAGTGGTCACTGAATCCAGCTGTGTTAGATGGCAGCCCGGTTCCTCACTGCCATGGTACGACCTGAGGAGAGGTTTGGGGAGGAGGGCTGTGTGCAAGCTACAGAGAGCATATGCGACTGAGTAACGTACTGCATGCACTGCTTCCTTCCTTCTGCTTCTGCCACAGCCAGAGCATAGACAGTTGGGTTTTACTGTGAGTGGATGCTTCAGTGAATCAAACACTGGTCAGAATGGAAACAAGGACTGATATTTGGGGAGGGAAATAACTGCTCTGGGATGTACCCTGTTCCTCGGGTGTATGGATGAAAAGAAAATGCTGCTCTGCAAAAGGGGTATATTTGATATATTTGCCCTTCCTCTGTCAGTGATGGAAAGTGGTTTTGCGCAAGGAAAACGTACATGTGTGAGCATGTGCACATA
Organism: Calonectris borealis; assembly: GCF_964195595.1. NCBI lineage: Eukaryota > Metazoa > Chordata > Aves > Procellariiformes > Procellariidae > Calonectris > Calonectris borealis. The sequence goes on along the minus strand of NC_134316.1, from coordinate 11,319,427 downwards.
CAGCTTCTAGGTCAGAGCCAGAAGGTATAGTGCTGTGTGTACATTATTGCTGACGTGCTTCATTCATGTTTCTTTTGAAACTGTGTTATTCTTTCCCACTTGTGGTGCTCTATAGTTGTGAGCACTGCTAGATACAGAACAAAGAAATGGTCTTTTCCTCTCAAATGCAGCTATATTCCCCTTACAACGTTTTTTAAAAGTCACCGGATTTTATTGTTAGTACTGAATAATATAAAATAAAATAGAGAAAATCATGGCTTGGACAGACTGTGAGTGGATGCTAGCTCTTTTGCTAATTTTAAGCTCTGAATATCCTTTCAAATATGTCTGAAAGTCTTATTAGTCTGTTTCATCTTATTAGGATGAATCTGTTGGTTTTAGGATTTATGGTTTGCTTCAGTTTTCATCTTCTGTGTTCTGTTCTTCCAGTTTTGGAAGTCCCTGAACTGAAATAGCTGAAGGTGGGAGACTCTTAGAAAGGAGTGTCCCATCCACTTGTCTTGTTCTTATTCTTACTTGGGCATCTGCTTACAGCTACTGCTGGAAACAGAGTATGTCTAGGCATACCTTTGGCGTGACCCAGTGTAGCCACTCTTGTGTTCATATTTCATTTGACAGTGGTTTGAATTTACAGGAAATAATCCTATAATCATTTCCTCTTTTCAGCAAAAGACATATTCGGCAATGACTTAAAGTGGTTTAGGCTTGTGAGTCCTTCACTTCTCATTTCCTATGAGCTCTCCTAATGATGGGAAGGAGAAAACTCAAGTGATTTATCCAAAATATACTCACAGATTACTCACACGGCTGGAGTTTGCAAAGTACAGGGATGCTTTGTGGACTCAGATGTTTAAGGCAGTAAGAGAGCAAGGCTCCATTTCTAGGAAAGAAAAATAAGAAAGGAACATATGCCCAAGCAGTCTGTGGAAATAGTGCTGCAGCTCCTGAGAGCCAGAGACCACTGAGCTGCGTGGGCAAAGCGGATGGGCACTGGAGGGACCAGGCACAGCAGCTCTGTGAGTGTTCATGTGGGAACTGCTCTACCAGATTTGTGACTACAGGGTACTGAGCTGAGAGGCAAGAGACTTGATACTCAGCATGCTTGATATCTCACTACTCTGGTGCTATTTCTTATTCTTCCTTTACCTTTGGTGAGCATCCCAGGGTAGAGAGTGTAATTTGTCCGTAGGAAGTCCCTGTCATTGCTGCTTGTGAAGGAGGAGGCGAAATGACTTGCCAATGGTCTACTGAGTGACCCAGGAGACCAGTAGTGAAATTAGAAAAGAAACCTCAATGTCTTCAGTCTCAAGGCACATCTCCACAGCCAGCTGTGGAAAGGTAAACTCTGTTGCCCTTTCTCCTCCCCTCCCACTAGCTGAGGGTGAGCCAGCTCTGGTTGTACAGCCCTGCAGCTATCGTTGAGCCCAGACTAATGGGCAAGTCTGGGAAAGCGGGATATTTTAGCATGGGGATTAAAGCTCCTGCATGGCTTCGGGACCTGATCTGGGTTATGCCCTACCAGTCAGGCAGAGCTAGGCTGCAACTGCTGGATGCGCTCATGTCAACGTGCCCTCAGCCCAGTGTGACACTCAGGACACTGAAGCTCTCGAATCCCCAACCTCCTCTAAAGCCTCTGGGCACTATTGTAATACAGGTAACAACCGGGCAATTTGTTCACACGGAGAAGGATTCATTGGCTCAGTCACTGTGTTTACGTGCAAATAAAGTATTACACTACACTGGAAAGGCCTTTCAGAGATTTTCAATTCCTAAGATAGGCACTGGAGTGTACAATGTCCTACTGACCACTTTAATGGTGTGACTGAGTCAAACTTTAATGAAAGACTTCTAATCCGATTTTTTTTTATATCTTCCATTTCCATCCCTGTCTTACTTGATAGTCTTTTGATGGCTTGGAGTCAGTGACGAAGATGAAGTCGGTTAAGTGGTTGCCTCGTAGCTGTTTCCAGCACTCTCGTGCGGTTGGTCAGTGAGGACTAGTCTGCACAAGGTCTACAAGTGTCTGTTACCTCGTGAGGAATGTAGTGCTTATGTAGGTACTAAGAAAGCAAGAAAATATGTTTTCTGGAGACCTGTGGTGACATGATGTCTCCCCTGTCATCTAATCAGCTCCACTCTGTGTCAGCTGATTCTTATGAACTCCTGTTTGGTATTTATTGTTGCTTTTGACAAAATAATGTAAAAGTATTCCTCTTTTCCAGGACTGGGTAAGAATTCCAAGATTTGTGACTAAGAATGAGAAACCCAAGAACTTCTGAAATGACACATTTAAATCTTGTTTAGTTCTTTCCATCAGCTTCAACAGGTGAAAATTTTCCTCCTCCTTCTCAGAGATAAACTTCCCTTTTACATCAGTTGAGCTCTGTCCATCCAAGCACTCTGATTGGATCCATAGCCCTTTAAAATCACTGTGAATCTTTCATAGACCCCCTTTATGAGACTGGCACAAGCCAAAACCAAAGTGTGATGCTCCCTGGTTTTCATGTAATCTCTGTTACACCTGAAAGATGAGATTAAGGGACTTAAAATTGTGATAGAGGCATGAATTTGGATAATTTATTTTAATGATGTGATATCCTTCCAACCTCCTTCTGTGGCACATGCTGGTGCTGGAAGCAGCTCTGGCTTTGTTTTGAGTAGTGTTATGAGGACTCTAAACCTTTGACCTTCTTTTTCCTTTCTGCATGTAGAGAGTCTTGGAAAATTCCCTAACGGCACAAATTATAGGAGGCACCAGACTTGACTCTGGGAACTCTCGCACACGCTGCTTCTCTCCCTCAGCTTTTTTTCCCTACTGCACTTGTCAGATTGTGAGGAGAAGATAATCTTCATTTTACACAGGGGAAATTGAATGCAGTGGAAATGTATCACAGCAGTGAAAAAAGTATCGACAAATAACCCCCCTCAACATGGTGTTCAGATGTAAGGATTTTTTATTCCCTCCCCTCCCAGTCCTTGCTGTTCTTGTTTCTGAACGATGACGAGAGGAATAACACTACCTCTTCTAACTCAGAGCAGGAAATCAGCAAGTATAATACATGCATATGCATAAAATTCAGCAACAGGAGCTATTGCCAATTTAAACCATTGTTCTCCTAATTTGGAGAAAAAAGGCTGTCTTACTGTCTTTATAGTAAAAGCCTCAAACAGATTAGGTCAAGTCTCTGCAGACAAAGTAATTCTGTGGTGCTTAAAATGATAGGAACTAATCTCCATGAAAGCTGAGTCCAGGGGTATAGGCTATTAAAGATATCTATATGCTATAGGCAGAGGAGAAGATAAGAGGTCCAGCTCATAATGAGAAACGATAACTCTACACACTTTGTTTACAGTTTACCCCAAAGACCACAGATTAACACAAATCTCAGAGCATCTTTATTACGGCACTGCATTGGAGAGGGGGCTGCCAACAGAGGATGGAATTGCTAAGTAGGCTGGGACCATCTGTCCTCTCAGGGAGGTGAAAACGTGCATGATTGAGTGACACCTGCTTGTCAAGTATGGCCTGCTGGGAAATTTTCTCTTGGATCACTGAGCTCAGAGTACATTACCCGCATTAAAATCAGACAAACAATCTCATCAGCATTATGCATTTAAGCAACTCATGGAAATATCAGAATAAAACATATTCAAGATCTCCAGATCTTGCAAGATTAGGAGCTCATGTTTTGTTTTTCACATTGGCAAGGTTAGTTTCTGGTGGAAATTGAGCATTTAAAAAAGACATTTTCTGTTATTTTAAGGATCACTGGAAATAAACCAACAGGCAATACAAGCTGGTTTTTTCCTTTTTTTTTTCTTTTTTTTTTTTTTTGCTTTAAAAGCATTGAGTTCTCACTATAAAACAAGTCTTTGCAGACTTTGCATGGATAAAAAGCATTGTCCCTCTGAAATGGAATAATTTTGATTGCACTCTGCCTTTTGATTACACTCTGCCTAATGCAAGGAATTGCCCCTTTTAAAATATTTAACCACCTTGGAACATATTCAAGCAATGTTTAATAAAACTATGTAAAGAAGGACAGGAAAATATGTGATGACACCTCTGTCTGAACTCATGCTGTTGAGAAGAAAGCTACTCCTTCCCCTCCCTTTCAAGAAGCACCACAGCATGAGTTAAGGTCAGAGTGTCAGCTTGAATTTCCAGATCCTGATTCTCCTCTCTTGTGTGGTTATCAGCTTGATCATTAGACCTAAATCTGGATGCCACTGAAAATCACGGGTGGCTTTATCAGTGGTTGTAATGAAGGGGGTGTTTGTGTCAGGATTTGACCTTTAATGTGATTTGTATTTTACTTTTTTCAAATTAAGTCTCATCTACTTTTTATTAAACAGGAAATATGCTTATCATTACAACCTCGGCATCTGATTCTAATTAGTGTTTTCACTTGTTGAATTCCAGAGTTATAGGCACAAAAAAGATCTATTGAAAATAAATATAAAAATAAGAGGAGGAAGAGAGAAAAAGAAAGTGGTTAGCAGTAAATATGTATCCTGAGTAAATAGCACTACCGGTCCTATTGCAAAATAGCTTGTAGTTCTGTCATTGGTTTAATAAAGATGTAATTCTATGAACCTGGATTATTAAAGCTTATTAAAGACAATGAAAAAAACCAGTGGATATTGAATCAGGTCCTTGCTGTATTAAGAGGGCTGGTATGCTTCAGCTTTCCATTTTCCAGTCAATAAATAACATGTTTCTTCTGGACAGTACAACGAAGGCTGTGTACATTACTTTCATTGTTGTCAGTGCTGAAACAGCCGGCTAACGCTGTGATAGAAGTGTAGGTATATGTGCCTTTCTCTCTGACAAAGGGCACAGCAGAAATCCAGGTAAGAAGTGTAGGATCCACCGTTTTCCTGCATAGTCTGTGAGTCCTTCTCCTGTTGGTGTCAGTGAGAGTTGTACCTGTCTTTAAAGAGATCAAGTTTAGCTCAGAGAGCTCTGGGATCACATATCTTGCTGCTCCTAGAAGGTCCCATCTGAATCAGTTCCTCTGTCCTACAAAGATCTCTTCTAATTCCCCGTGCCAGGGAACGGCGGGTGGTAGAGGACCTGCAGGCAGGAGGCTGCCCTGGAGCAGCGGGTGCTACCCTGGCACTGCAGAGGCATAAAGCTTGGTCTGGCAGTGCTGCGGTAGCGTCTTCCAGTGCAGCGTGGGTGCTGGAGACCAAGGCAGGAAAGGCCAACCCTATCTTTGTGACCATGGGTGGTATAACTGATGCTGATCTGGAGCTGTTGGAGGTCAGGGATTGGATCAACCAGATGCTTCTTCCTCTTGGCAGCTGTGATTGGGGAAGGTGGTGGAGCCTTCTTTCTCCTGGACACACTTCTTCAATCACCAGTAATGATGGTATAGATTTTATTGGGTCTTGGCATCACTGGGCTCCTGTCTGTCTCTAGACATTTCCTTCAAACAATGCCAGAGAAATCAGCTGAGCTACGTTAGTGCAAAACAAGCAGAAATGAAGAGAAGAGCGAGGTCTCTTGCTCTTAAACAAATATCTTGTCTCTCCGGTGTGCGGCCTTGCTGGCAAGACATGCTGTATTTCAAAGGGATGAAATGATTACATTAACCTAAACGTTTCTTCAGTGACCTCACTCTGGCTGTTGCCATGCTTATCTGCAAATACAAAAACAAACAGATGGGCTGGTGCTCAGCCAGGGAGTCAAGGAAGGTCTCTTTGCGGGGAGGAATGTTCACACAGTAACCCTTTTTTAATTTTTTTTTTTTTTTAATTTGTGCTAAGTTGTTTAGACTGGAGTGCTGGAAAACCAACTGTGAAGCATCTTCTGCTTTTGGGGGCTAATGTGTGACATCCTGGATCCTGTGCTGCGGCTTCTGACACGCTTGTTGGTAACCCAAACACAGCCTAAAGATATGGGTCAACACTGATAATGCTCCTTTTTGGCTGCTATGGTGAGATGAGAAAGTGTTTGATATGGGAGTGCTATTAAAGGTGATGCTAGCCATGTTCTCAAGAGCTTTAATTGTGGGCTTTAGGCAATTTTTCAAAGCAGATTGCATGTGTGGTGTTACTGCTCTTCTTTGAGCAGCATTTTGTCATTCCTGAACATACCTTTCCAAAAGGTATACCTGAACAGTCCTTTCCAAATGACTGACTTCAGAATATAAACTTACAATTCACTGATGAAAGAACGACTAATAATCATAAAAAAAATCAGGGAGACATGCTAGAGGGTTTTCTTGTGTGAAAAACACAGTTGAAAACAATTAATTTTATTCTGTATCAATTCTTCTGCCATCTCATCTCCAGCACACCTGGTGCTTGTGTATTAAGTGATGTGATTAATACCTGTCAGATATGGTTTGTTTTCTCACTAATTCTCTAGCAGTGTGGGAATCCTGTGAAAGAAATGCATTTTCAGTAGCGTGTATTCCTGTTTTCAGGTGTATCTGATGCTATGTGTTTGTGGGAGATAGCTGCGTGTCTTGAGGTGAATGGAATTTGGGCTCAACTGGGTGTTTTCCAAGAGGATCCTTTCCTCCCAGAAAATTCCTGTTTGTCAAATCCAAAATAATCTATGGAGATGGAGGAGCACAGGAAGAGTTTTGATGACTTTGCCTTTCCTGCTAGCTTGCCTGCCCAGTGGGTGCTGAGGCGGCTGTGGGAGCCAGCTCCTCAGCTCCCATACTTAACCGATAGCAGATCGTGTCTGTCTCTGAGAGAGGCTCCTAAAAGATTTGGGAGCCTGAAAGCCCAGACTGCTAGCTACTGATCCTGTAGCCCCTGGTGCAGCTGGGCTTCCAGCCTCCTTTCAGGCTGTCTTGTTTCTAGTTAAGAAATCGTTAAGGCTCTGGGAATCTCCCAAGTTCATAGATCTTATTGGCTTTTTAGACAGATTGCCGTAATTTGCATTTCCTAGGCTTCATGTGGCTCCAAGTTTTGAATTGGCTTCCCTCAGAGACGGTCTCAGAATAGAGGTTCCCAGTGGTTGCAGGACCTCTGGTGCTGGTGCAGGGCTCCCAGCATGTGACTGCCAACCACGCAGATAGTCTGGGGTCCATCGGGTCTGCGGCTCTTGCGTAGCCAGAGAAGTGCTCCCACCGCTGCTGGAGTCAGTGGTATTTGGGCAGCTGGTGGGACTGCCCGACTTGGATTACCCATTTGGAGCTTGTTATCTTCTAGAAGGTTTGAAGGTTTTGTTCCGAACTGAGATGAAACCCTCTTTTAAATGGAGTCACCTCTGCCCAAACAGACGTAGAAGTGAAGCTGGTGTGCTCCTTTTTTCCTGTAGAGCCTGTTGCTTGCTGTATGACCAGCACCTGAAAAACCTAAACCTCCTGTAGAGCTAAACTACAAACTGGAAGATTATCTGGAAGATTTTATTTAAAACCATCTGGTTTTACAAATTGGTCATTACTACATATTAGTGTAGTCATTGCATTTTTCTGCTTTCAGAACTTAAGATCTTATTTCTATTGACACGAAGGCTACTTTATGCCACTCTCACTGTTCAAAGCGGTCGTTCAGTAGATGTAAATATAGTTTGCTCCTATCTTGATGTCTGTTTGCATCACCAGAAATGTTTACAGTGGCCTTTGTTTAAATGAGAATCAGGATTTTGAACTGCAAATACATTTAGTATGGTAAAGAAACACAAAGACACCTTGGGCCTGTTCTGGGTTCATTAACAGATGAAGGCACCATGACTTCAGTGGCTTTATTCTCAGTCTACAGAAGTGTAACCGAGAGGTCCTTTCTCTGTGTTTTCAGTTCCGATACAGCCAATAGAGAAAAAAATACAATTTCCTTGGTCACATTTAACAGCTTCCTTCTTTTGTCTTCCACTTGCATTCAGATTTTGTTCTTGTTTTCATATGTTTTTGTTTCTTTGAATAAATGGACTTTTAAGGGGAAAAAAAAAAAGCAAGCAGTGTTCAAGCAAATGACTCGTTTGAAACATAGAAAATGAATAAGGCCCTGCAACTAAACAGGCTGCAACATGCTTTCAAAGCTGATTGTCTGAAATGCTGGGGCTCTACTCCGCCCCCTCTGTTTTGCAGTTGCGGGCTTGAAAGCACCTCGGGCAAGAGACTGTTGGAGCAGTGAGAGCTCTGAAATTTTTGTTTGCATAAATTCATAATTAAATACTCTGGTGTGAAAGAGAAGAGGAAAAAATGTTTTCCCTGCTGCTTAGCAATTTTAAATTGGTTGGTTCTTTCTGTTGGTGGGGCAGTGAAATACAGTTAAACCTAAAAATGCTTCTGTTTATCTGGGAATGCAGCTCTTGTTTTACACGTACAGAATATACATCCAGAGAAGCACTGAGGGAGTGTATCATTCAGAGAATGGGAATCATAGAGCAATTAATAATTCAGGCCTGTTGTAACCTGACATACACAATAGTATGGCATCAATCTTGAAATTGTACACAGGGAAGTATAGTCTATCAATCACTTTGTTCTGCCATCCAATTTTGAATAATTGTTTATTTCTATTTTTCTGATTTGCTCTTGAAAACCAACTTTTTCAAGCTCTCAGCAGAGTATTTTTGCTCGAGAAAGCATAGCTCAAGTAAAATCTTTTCTGCCATAGTTTTAGTTGATATAGAGCAATACAAAATCTCAGAATATATTCAGTGGATGAATTAGAATATCTTTAGTAATGGCTCCTAGATTTTTTCCTAACAGTGCTGGGATGTAACTGTTTCTAGGAATAGCATACTTGAGATTTTATAGTTAAGATTTGCTATATCCAAATCTTTAGAAGATATAAATAAAAATATGATGGTGTTGAAGTATTTGTTTTCACATTGCAGATTGTCAGGTAGCGTTTGTAAAATTGTGTTTGCATGCGGCGAGAGTGCTGAGAACACAAGTAGATCCAGGATTAGGCCCCTGGACTAAGCTACAACCAAGTTTTTAATTCCAGATTACTCTTAAACTGACACAGTCGAAACCTGAACTTGGGCATGACAGAACCAAGATTTTATCTGGCCATCCCATTTAGGTGCATCATCCCTAGGTGTTGTCCCCTCTCTGGTATTTTACTGACGGTATTTGTCCACCTCCATTCATTGCTGTCTGCTTGTGTGGGAAATACCTTTCCTAGGACATACCTTTTTGTGACAAAACCAATTGGTAACATTAACAAAACAGACTGTTGCTTTTAGAAGTACAGGTCAGGATGGCGTCCCCTGTTGTAGGCACCTGCATAACTGTCCACGGGGACACTGGTGGCCCAGGGACAACAACAGCAGACTGGAACCCATGAGATTTGGGTCGTGCTTGCAATCTTGCCACTAATCACTTGTAATTTGCAGCAAGTCTTCCTACTTTTCCGTGCCTTTACTTGCTTTCTCATTCTGTTTCTGTGTTGTCAGCTGCAGGTTATTAAGAGGAAAGAAGAGAAAGGCAAAGAAGTTGTAGCCCTGTTCCTCCCTGTCTCCTGGGCACTGCCCATGGTGGTACATGGTTGGACCATGTGCCAAAGGAGAAACTGAGATCTTTCCCTGCTACCAAACAGTCACTCTCTCACATTCAGATCACATCGTATCTGCACTGTTCATGTAAGAACAGTAAGCTTTTTGGGGCAAAGATGCAGCTTAATATGGTTTTGTGCAGCTCCAAACACAGTACCAATCTCCACCTAGACGGGCTCATCCAAATCCTAAGGAAAATTAAATAAATTAAATAATTTGAGAATTTGAAGCTTATTCTTTGGCTGCTTTGGGAATGGAGGCTCTGTTTCAAATCAGTACCGGTCTGGAATGAGAGTCATTGCAGCCTGGACTCTGCGTTGGCAAATCCTCATGACCTGCCTCTCGCTGTTTCCTAGACAAGATGCAGACACTCCAGGAATTTGTTTAACGGGGGCCCAATTGCAGAGGGAGACTTCTTGCGGCCACATCCACAGTGTTTTTGTCTGGAATTAGGCTTGATGGAGGTGCAGAAGCAACATCCTGCAGGTAAAGCAGGTGTGACAGATTTATGGTTTCAAATGGATGGTTGATGTGGGGGCAACAATGCTCTCTGGTCCAGCTGCTTTGGGTTTATTGTTGCTTACTCCCCGAGGCATCAGAGAGCACCCAAAAAATTGAGGAAGAGATAGAACAGAAAAAAAAAAAAAAAAAAAGACAAGCATGTGAATGTGAAGAAATTTCCACCATGAGGATGAAGGCACAGAAAGACAGCTAAAAGCTGTCATGTGTCAATCACATAAAGGGTAGGAAGCATATGCAATGCAGTTAATGCTCTGAACAAAGGGGAAAGAAAAAACAACCGGTCTCTGGGTATTAATTATATACTGAGCTGCTAATAAGTCGGAGACAGTGTGAGCAACAACTTCTGATATATACCAGCCTTGGAAAACAAATACAATGAAGGATAAGACAATTTAGAGTAGTGTAATATTAACCAGGGCAGTCCGGGTAAGGTTAGTAAGGAGTGCTGGCACTGCACCTGTACAAATACTCCTGCCCTTTTCAGGGCACTTGCTGGCAGTGATGCACAATAAAGGTGCATTGATCTCTTTTATCTTCAAACCAGTGGTAAGGTCTGAAATACTGAGTGAACCGAAAGACCTCATTAACTTCAGCTATCAACAACAGGCTAATGTAAGGGGAAAAAAAAAAGTTAAAAATCCCAAGCATCATCTCAAACAGTCCCTCTCTCATTATCTCAGCCCTTCCTGGAGAAGATCAATAAACAATTTGCATATTTTTTATCAATATTTAATGTAATGCAGCAGGATGCTTTTGATGGCTCGGGTCCTTCTGTGCACTCTTTTAACATGACAGAGACTAAGAGCCCAGCAGGTGCTCAGGTGCTGGGGTCAGTTCCTAGTTAAAAACATTAGGGATTGGTCTGGCTAAATAATCTACAGCTGCCCATCCAAGGGCAGGAATGAGCACTCACAGAGCATGGTGATGAATTTTAACGATCCAGGAAGACAAATGAGCCTGAGCTGCCATGCAATTAGTGGGATGTGGAAAGATGTGTTGGGTCTAAATGAGGGACATGATCTGCTCTTGACTCTCAGTGTGGTAGGAGCCCTCCCTCTGAAGGCCGTAATGAGGAAGGTAGATGAGATCCCAAACAGGTTGACAGAACAATTAAGGGGAAAATGGGAGTTGATTCTAAATGCGGTATCGCCATCGACGGCACAGATACATACAGACCTTCCCCCTTAAGAAGCATGCGCCGCTATTCAAAAGTGGGTATGTGCTCAGAGAATTCCTTTCACTTCTGCGTACTTAAAAATGTATACTTTTAAAAAATTTATCCCTGAATCAACATTTACTTAAATACAAAAAGCTTGGAGGAAAAGGCCTGGCTCTGATCTCACTTACCGAGGTGTAAATCAGGAGTAACTCCTCTGAACTGTCTACAATGAGAATGAATTCCAGGATGGTGGATCTTGTGAAGATCCATGTTTTGTGCAATAGACAAAAGGCAGTTTCCATCCAGTGATCAGAGTATTGTTCGATCTGCTTGATTGAGACTTTAAAGTTCTTTGATGAACGTGGGGGCTCAGAAGAGCTGAAGGAGAGGTTCCTGCGGTTTGCCTGAAGAAAACCCTTGAGTTATTCCTCTGCCTCTGAAGAAATAAAAACAGGTGTAGTTTTAAAATGTGCTATAAGAAAAGGATATAGATATTAAAAATAGTTACGTTTATAGAGGAATCAAATTATGATTCCTAGCTAGATGCCAGAAGACTGCAGACAAGTTGAGATTCTACCTATTTAATTAGAAAAAAGGTAGCACTCAGGTACTACAAATAATGCACCAGGCAGGAATCATCTGTTCAATAAATCTAGTCTCACTTTTCTGCCTCAAAAATATCAAAAAGAAGAAAGCAATTTCCTTGAACAATGCTCATTATTTGAACATAATCACTTAGGCTGATGACAGAAAATGATTATAGACGTGATGTCGGAGCTGCATCACACAGATCTGGTTCTGTTGGTAGGACAGATTCGCACTTCTACTTCATTAGAGAGAGATGACTTGTCACATAGATCACATAGTGTTGTTGCCTTTGTTGGACTGGACAATGTCACAACCAGTGTGGATTCTTGCATGTGCAAATTGAAAATAGGTTCCTACAAATAGCATTGCATGTTGCGTTATCTTATTCCGTTCATAGTCAGTACTGAGCTGATGAATGATGGCACGCAGTCAGCTTGGTTTTCATGAGTTTGTAAAATGCAGTGGCTGTAATGTTTGTGGAGGTAAATACAAAATAACAACATGAACAGGGCTGGAGAGAATTCGTGTTCGGAGTCAAGGAAGAAGATACAGAAGGTTTTCACTGCATCTTCCCAGGATTACTGGGGAAGAACAAGGAGGGTGAATGTTTTATAAGTACTCACACAGAGCGGTAGAGCCCAGACTGGTTTTTGGGCTAAAACACAGTCAAGAGATGCTTAAGTTAATGTTCAAGTAGATTGGGAAAATCTAGAAATAAACTGGGGATCGTTCTTTTCCCTATATTGTCCAGAGAACTGGCTACAGGTTGGTGGCATTGATACACAGCCTTTTGTAATGGCCTGGTACAGGAAGAAAAGAGAAATCCAGGGAAATGGTGCCTTCTGGGAAAACACAGTATTTCCACTATTTTGTTTTCTTCCATCATTGGCTTTGTTACCCATTGCTCCATACAGAGGACTGAGCTATCTGTAAGCTCTGTTTAAGCCCACAAGAGCCATTTAGGCTTTGAGCCATGTATTTGTATTGTGAACCACTACTTTGTTTTAAGCAGAGATATGCAGCAGACAAGGACAAAAGTATTGCTTTAGCTTTGCAATGCTTGGTGAAGAAAAAACCCAAACCCGGGAAAATGGAAATGTTTCACCTTTCTGTACCACTGTGGTAAAAATATAATTTCAACTCTAGATTAATTTTCTCATTGATTAATTTGCTAGACCTTTTTGTTTAAAAAGTACCTGATTTTGTTTTCCAATAAAAAGTTCACCTTAATAAACCTATTTTCTAGCCATCTTTGTTTAGGCCAGCTAGTTAACATAGTGCTCATTGAACATAATAGTGTTACGCATACATGCAGACCTATCTTTTAGAAATTTTCCATTTCTGAACTTTATATTCATGCAAAGCGTTTGAAAATGCTGACAATACTCAGGATATTTAGATATCTGCTTTCATCTAGAAGGGGAAAAAATGGAAAAAAAAGAAACACCACAAAACATAAAATTAAAGTCAGCTTAATTTCATGCACCCCTCGCCTCAGACTGATTAGTGCAAATTAAATTTTGTGCTAATTGACCAAATCAGTTAGTGTTACACAGAAATCCATGATTTCTGTTTATCTTAGTAATCCATGCAGTTATTTGCTTTTTGCTCAGTGTGTGAACCTGAGAAGGCATTTTTAACTAGGATCAGGAAGGGATGACCATTGACTAAGAATAATACCTTTTCTGCTAGAGCTCTGCCTGGAGGCTGGCTGAGACTGGTTTAATGAACTGATCCGCTTGGCTTTTTTTTCAACAGTTTCCCTTCATATTTCTGCCTTTCTGGCTGAATCTCTAAATATTGAACCAAATCCCCGGTAATGGAAACCTTGGCCATTTATTGCCCGTAAAGTTTGCTGCAGAGCAGAGAACAGTGCTTAGAAGATGAAAGTTACAGAAAAGCTCAGAGCTGTGCACAGCTGAGGCTGGTGGCAAGCTCTGTAACTAGTCAAAATGCCAGGTGATACTAGAGACCTCTGATGTCCCCTCTACATTACAGGGACTGTTGGCCCTTTCTGTCAAATTTAGTGAACACTGTACAGTTTTTCCTGGGTCAAAGCAGGGCTGTTCAGTTAATGAATCCTTTGGAAGTATGATACAATTCAGGTGATTAATTCTTAAATAACGGACCTGGCCTTGTCCTTTAGACTTAGTCTTGAAGATACAGTATCTTCATACTTGTATACCATTAGCCAGATTACATGGCAAACTGTAAGTTTTCTAGTGCTTGACCAATGGGTGACTATTTAACACCCTCCAGATGCTAGATAGAATAGATCCCTTGCTAGTTAGCAGAACTGAAACAAGCTGGGAGACATCAGTAGAGGTACTTTTCATTGATCTTGGTGGATTTTGAATGAGGAACTCTCATGCTAATGAGCACTTTTATAAGATATTTTGAGCTCTGCTGATGAAAATTGCTGTATGGAATGGGATAACAATGAGGATTTCAGGCATTGAGTATAGAAGAAATTAGAAAAAGAAGTCTAGTAAAGTTGGTGCAATTTCTGAAATTACTTGGACTATGAATTATTGTACTTCTCCAAGATTACTGTTATTAATTGTGGCCTAGGTATGTTTCACCTGGCTTTTCTTTGATCCTTTGCTTGCCATCTTTTTACTATCTCTAAAATGACAATGAAAGGGACAGTTTTACTAATTCTTTGGGTTTTTCCATATGCTACATCACACATTGTATTTTTTCCTTTAACCATTAGGAGCCAAAGTGTGACTGTTTTGCTGCTGTTAAAAGCCAGATGCTCATCAGAAGAGATCCAATGACTGCATTAAAATGTCTGCTGTGGGAGCAGAGAGTTCATCATCTGGCCCTTAAAAATAAAGGTGAACTTGTGTTATTCACAGAGAGACACAGCTGCAGACTAGGACACTGGTTGTAATATATCAGGGTTGTGTTCAGATTCTGCTGTGGATATTGAGTAATATTTTAGCCAGCAAGACCCTCTGAAACCAACAGGAATAATTTTAAATAAGCAAGAGGGATTGTGGAATCCCGATCCTTGGAGATACTAAAAAAATTGACTGGATGATCCCTTGAGCAACCTGATCCAAGCTGGCCCTGCTCTGGTTGGGTCAGGTAACCTCCAAAGGTCTCTTGTCAAATTAGTCTGTGATCCTAGGGTGAGTAGAAAACAGCAAAATTGGGCCCTGCAGTACTTACGGACAGACATTTTAAATACTCAGAGACTCCATGTAGATTACACAGCCTCTGTGCATTTCATTGCTCAACAATTTTAAAATGTAATAAAATTTCAATGAAATAAAACATATTCATATTTTCCATGCATGCATTCTTAGGGGGACATGAACATGTGCTAATAGATTCTACGAGCTTTGAAGTTGTGCTGGTCCATTAATGTTGTTTTGTTTCTTGAAAATGAGCAATATTTAACATACAATATTTAACATATGACAAACGAGGCTTGGGAGTTACCAGAGACATTAAAGCCATATGCTTGAGTGTTGCAGCTTCTCCCTGAACCCAGCATAAGGTTTTGCCTCTTGTTCACTTTCCCCTCTCTCCATCAGTCGTGTGTCAGCTTGGGTTTACTAAAGCTCATAAACAGAAGTGTAGTGCAGAGATCCTAGACCAACTCCAAAGTGCTGGCAACTTTACATAGCACAATGGGCTACCATGCAGCTATTTCAGGGTGCTGGAAGGAACATGGCTATGTTGGTGGCTCTCCAATGTACTAAGCTTTACCTCTTAGTGAAGCTGTCGGGGCTGGCTTTAAATCTAGCTTGTTGCAAGTTGCTCTTTGACCTGTGCCGAAGGCAGGCAAGCTGAGCAAGAAAAGCTGACCTTAAAAGACTAGCTTGTTTCCTAACTTTCTTTAAGAGCAAGAACATGGTGCAGCTTCCCGTGCTATGAAAGGGAACTGAGTGGTTTTGTTTGTCGCCTGGAGATGCGCTCGGCTGGCATTAGCTTGAGTACTTTGTTCAGTTTTGTGCTCTGTGCTGCAAGCAAGAAGGGGATAAACTGGAAGAAGTCCAGAGACCAGCAATTAGCAATCTAGATGGTATGATGAAAAATTGAATGAATAGGGATTGTTTAGTCTATAGAAGAAAAGTCTAACGGGAATAGGCTAATAGTCTTCAAATACATAAAATCCCTTTTGCTGGAGGGAGGAAGTAAATAATCTTTTCTCCTTGTTTGATAGCAATAAACAAGAACTGATGCTCTTGAACTGAAGTAAGTAAGAAAAATTCAGGCTACACATTAGAAACAACTTCTGAACAGTAATACTATGAGTATTGTAACAAGCTTATGAGGAGGATGTGCATCTAACAAAAATATTCTGTAATCCTTCTGTGATCTTTTCCATTCCTATAATTCTCAGTTTCCACCAGAACTCTGATTTTGAACACATATCTGAGAAGGAGGAATGCTCTGTGAGAAAGTGAGGAATGTAAAAGGGGTTAAATCCCAGCTTCTCTGCGAACTTCCTTTGTCATCTATGGCAAAACTGAAGAAATACTAGAGAGTTCTCATTTTCAAAATGAGATTTTCTTTCCTTTCTCCTTTTGCTTTGTCTAACTGAATGACAGACTACTGGGATAGGATCATGGTCTTTTTGTACAATTCTGAAAAGGTAGAGCCTTGCTCTCGGTCAGGGTTCACAGACAATAATGTTGTAGGTTTGCTTATGCTATTAATAATTTCACACAGCTCCATTCTGATTTCTGCTCCAACATGTTCCTTCCTTTGATTGTACTTTATTCTGGGAAGATCCCAAGGTCTTCAACATCTACTTTTCTATTTTTCTCTGCCTAGTAATGATAACTTTTCTTGTCATGTATCAAAGGATGCATCAACTCCACCTGGAATTAATTTGGCATATTCATCTGCACTGTATTTTTTTAGTTCCTTTGGCTTCTCTCTATTTTCAGTGTAGTTTTAAGTGGCATTTTTTTAATATAAATTGAGACTTTAGATGTAGATAAAAATAAACAACTGTTGATTAGCACTGTGGTGGACACAACTTTATAGTTGCTAACTGATCCAGGCCTCACTGGAGTCATTGCAAAGACTTCCACTGACCTCACTGTGTTATTCTAGCTTCTCATATTTGCGCTCATCAATGACGTTCCTTCAGCACAGCCCCAAATCTATTTTGTCCTCTGTAATTTTGACATAAAGTGTTGGCACAGCCTCTCTGATCAGGACTCAGCGAAATTCCAATGGATCTCTCAATCGCTTTCAAATGCCCCTACGTCCCAGTCCACAACCTTTCCCTCATATATTAACTTTGAAAAACCCGTGGAATTAGCTGTGGATCATACTTTGGCACCATACCAGTGAGCTGAAGCATTTGGCTGTTAATTCACATTTGTTATCCCTAGTAGCTATAGGTGGTGCATCTTATGACTGACAGGTTTACTGCAGATCCTGTGAGGTGGACTAGCTAACTCAGGCTTTGCTTTGATTATACACCTCCATGGATGCATCCATGCATCATTACTTAAAATAAATGCTCCTTTTTGGAGAAACAAATCATATCTGATTAAAGGATGGTGAATTGATTGGTGCCAGCCACATTTCTTCAGGCTTTAGACCAGCCTGTGTCATGCCCACTTGCAGAAATCAAATTGTGATATTCAAGGGACAATCACCATGACTCTTTCAGTGGAAAATTACCAGACAGACAGACTCCTCTCTGACCTCCCTCTCCCTAGGAAGAAAATTTTGGAGCTAGTTTTAGGCATTTGATGATCCTTCTACTGTCAAAAGTACAAACAACCTTTGCAGGCAGCCTGGTGTTCAACGCAGTTACTCGGAAGTGGAGGCCT
This sequence comes from Calonectris borealis, assembly GCF_964195595.1. NCBI lineage: Eukaryota > Metazoa > Chordata > Aves > Procellariiformes > Procellariidae > Calonectris > Calonectris borealis. Next base: position 11,301,882 of record NC_134316.1, on the reverse strand, counting down.
CGTGTAGTTCATTTGCTAGCATGAAAAGGGCCTCCCCTCCACAGAGAGGACTCCATTTGCCACTTTATAGACCTGGCTGTGAGGTGGCCAACGTCTGCCCATCCTTTTGAAACTGTGCAGAAAAGAGTTCAAGAGTGAGAGGAAGCAAGAGAATCCGTTTCCGTAGGCAGTTTTTGAGGGCATTTTGGGAGAGGGTTCAGGAAAAGAAGTCATGTTTTCCAGCCATAGCACCTGAGCCTGCTCACGCATTTTGTATATAAAGAGTCTCCTGAGAAAAAAAAGAAAAAACGTAATCAGTGTTGAGATGCAGAGCTTTGTGTTGAACACAGCAGTGCCAATGTTTGCTACGTGTGGTCTAAGCATGCCCAATGGATCAGGACCTTCCAAAGGTTTATCTACTCATGTCCCTACTTTATCTCTGAATTGTGTTGCTTATGAGGCTAAACTAAAGCATCTAGCTGCTTGGATCTAGTTTTATTTCCCAATGCATGAAAATACCTGTGTTTAGATATGCATGGAAATCTGTAGTCCAGAATTCAAATGCTTATGCACACAGGCACAGAAACATTAGTGCCTAATTTATACTAAAGTCCAAGGTTTAGGGGACTTCTGGTGGCCCAAATCTCCACTATACCCTACTTCTTTGTGCTACAGTGCATAGAAACAGAGCTTTTTGTATGATGGGGATAACTGATTTCCACATTCGTTTCATAATTTCATACAGATTGTTATGGTCCATGGGTTTTGAAGAAGGCAAGATAGTGGTGCCAGGATCCTTTGGCATGATATTGTTGTACCAGGCATCCAAAACCCCCAAAATATCGAATGCAGATGGAGCCCTAACACCGAATCTTCTGACTCCCTTAGAGCTGGAAACAAGTGGCATCCATTAAAGACCTGCACTTGATTATAATTCCTGTTACCCATTCTCAAACCAGTCCCAGATGCACTTTGCCCACTGTAGGAAAGAGAAGACCCTAGCCATCCTGTAGGCAGAGCTGGAAGAGTAATCAGTTATTAAAGGGGCCTGTTTGTTGTTTTTTTTCTTTTTTTTTTTTTTTTTTCCCCCTCCCATTAGTAGATCTACTCCCTTTGCTGGTAGCCTTGTAAAACATTACAGATATCTTAAAAACATAGGCTCTAGAAAAGTGATGCTTTGAATCAGTGATTTCAGATTTTGCGTTTGTGGAGGGCAGGAAGAAATATTTTTGTCTGTCTCAGCAAAATATCTCTTCAAATTAAGAATAGCTGAAAAACTGCCATTGAGATATATTCCCCTTCTCAGAGATGAGGAGGAATCTCCTTGCTCTCATTTTTTTTCCAGGCTGGTGCCAAGCCCTCTCCTGACTGCCTGGCTTGAGTCACATAACCTAGTCCTGAAGCAGTAACAGAGCAGATACGATAATGGAGGAAGACTTGCTGAACTGTCTCACTTATGCAATGACAGCCTTTCTTTAGACCATTTAAATCAGTAATTTCAATGTTTCTTGTGATTAGCAAAGCTTTGGGGAAATATTTCCACTGTACATAACGAGGGACATGCATCTGTGCCTTTAAAGGATGAGGCAGACTCAAAATATTGCCATGTGGCTTGCAAGTTAAAGACTGCAAGTTCTCCCTAGTGTGCTTGTGTTCACCAGATTCATCAAATCTAAAATAAATTATAATTTCCCATGCTATTGTGTTTAACAAAGCTTTGGAGACATCAGTTGTCTTATTAACATTTATATTCCATTTTTTTGACTAATATTATCTTAGAGAAATTAAGGAAAGCTTATTAGTATTTGAAATGGTGGAAAGAATACTTTTGTCTTAGTGCTTAATGAATTCTGTGATGTAGCCGAAGATTTGTATATGTAATAAATCACATATTTCCTAATGTTTTAAAAAAATTTTTGGAGAGGGTGAGAGAGAGTTAATCTTGGTACTTGGAGAGAAATTTTTTCTTTTATTTTAAAGAAGTATCATCAAATGTTAAAGGATTTGGGGGATTATCTTTATTAACCTTCATCTATAGAATGACATCCACTGACAGATTAACTGTTCTAAAGCAAGATTCATACAATGTACAAGCAAACGCACCTGCCTGAAAAAGTGGAATAGCAAAAATTATTTCCTTTCTTATCACATAGTATGTACACATCTTTACTTTTCTTCAGGATGGCCTATCCATTACAAAAGATAGTGGATTATTGTGAATTATCACAGTGTAAGAGTGACCAGAACAAACTTAGAACACCACCCATTCTTCCCTTAGCTCCCTCAGTCCACAGATTTTATTTATTTATTGCTTTAAATATTTTTGTTTTTTTCCACTTTGTTGACATTTTTCATTCTACAAGCTGAGTTTTATAATTTCTGCAGCTCCTGTGGTACAAAGAGGAAGGTGTGGACATGCAAACAGAGCAATTAATATGTTTTTCTTGTGATTAAACCATGCTTTTACGAAGCTATAGAATAAATAGACTCTTGCCCATTTATCACAGGAATATTCTGAATATTCAGTAATATAAACCTGTAGTGCCTGTAAGACTTCACAAAAGTACTCTTATTCCTAGAATTACAGCCTGTAATAAAACCATGTTTAATCCCTAAGTGCATCCTAACTACGTAAAACATTATCAGACATAGTCCTCAGTGGGAACTTTATGTGCCTGAGAATCTTAGAAAGTAGCTGTTGTACCATAAATTCCTTCATGCAGGGATCATTCTGTCTCTCCTTGGTGATGCTCACGAACAAATAATTACATTAACTAAATGTAATGCATATCGCATATCATGCAGTGGTAATTGTTTCCAGTGGAGTTGCTATATCCCATAGGTTTTAACATAATAGTCTAGATTTCATGGTAAATGAAGAACTAAATCATGTTGCCCCCATAAAATTTCTCTCTGACCCTATCTCTGATGCATGATTCTGCATGTTGCATGTATGAATTGAAGAGACATAAAAGCCCAAGAGCGCTCCTCTTGCCTTAGACTGGGATGTGTTACTGGATATTGCTCTATTGCATTTGAGATGAATGCAATAAACATCCTTTCCCTGAGCATAACTCGTATATAGATCACATGGTGTGATCAAAACTCAGCCGCTGTAATGTTTACACTGTGTTTCTTTTTTAAATGTAAACAAAGCAGACAAAGCAGAATATTTGTATTCAGTGTGTAGTATTCCCATCTGATTGTGCATCTGCAAATTTGTACTTTTTGCCTGCCTTTCCCAGAAGATATGTTGGGATGAACTGCAGCTATTTTTATATGGCACAGAAATGTAATCACATTATTTCACTTTGCAAGATGCATATCGGGCTACACAATAGTGAGCCTTTTGCAATTGCAACCCCATTCCTATCCACCTGTACCTCCGTGTTACCCCACAGTAGCTGTATGTTGCTTTGCTTAGTGCTGTGTTCAGGAGAAGCTCCTCCTTTGGAATCCCCTGCTGCTAAATTGGGAAATTAGCTCCGAGGCATCCAGACTTTGGGCTTTTTCTGGATGTTTTCTGAAACTTAGCAATAGCATCACCATAGTTTCTCAATCAGCCTAGTGTTTATCCTCAGCCTTACAATAAGATGAAGTATTTCTTGAGAGGAACGTTAATCCTGGAGCTTTCAGGTATTTGTGCTCACTTGACAGAAAATGGGTGGGCTCAAAGTTAAGACTTACCCCACTTACCTGGCAGTCATTTCTTTATCAGATGCGGTCGAGAAAATCCTTAAGAAAAACAAGGAAAACCTCTCATCTGTGAGAGAAAAGTATGAAGTAGAATATAATCCTGTATTAGTATTTCTTAGCAAAGACTTTCCAAGTCCTTTTGTGCAGAAAGTCCAAATCTCCATTTAAATGGAGCCATTTTGAAAGTATGTTCAGCATGGGCATGCATGGATCAGTTCTTTTTGTAAGAACAATAGGGAAGGCAAAGTTTTATCACACAAGATGATTGATACAGACTAAATTAAACATTCAAACAGAGACAGATCATATGGTGAAAGACAGCATAAATCACTGAATATCCTGATACTCTGCAGGAGTTATGTCTGGTATCTTTGCATGCTAAAATTGAGCTTACTGAATGTCTAGGGCCGGTTCCAGGTTTCAGTCTGTCAAAAGCGGCTGCATGGGAAGACTGAGATATTCTTGCAGCCGAGTGGCTGTGAAGTCAGCCTGCTCCTGGAGCAGCTTGTAAAGTGTTCGGCTTGGCATTACCTCACCTAATGTGCAACCAGCATTAAAACTTCCCCTAAAGCAACACATTTAATTGCATGCTCTACTAGAAGAAAAAGAAGTCTAATTGGTCCCAGATTTATTCTATCAATAAAGACAATTTTTTTTTTTCTGATCTAAATACAAACTATTTAGAGAGATTTCTAGACAAATCAAAATCTATGTTGAAAAGGAATACATCTTGTGTTAGTTATGTAAATCTTAACTGCTTATACCAAACAATGGCTTTTAATATGTCTAATCTGTTTTTCACAAGAAAATCTTAGTTAAATATTTTGCATGCTATATTCTAATGTGATTAAGTTGGCTGTTTCCATTATTACCTTATCTTATTTATTATGATGTACTGTCAGGAGGAGCACTAAATTTATCTGTAGAACTGTTCATTACCGTTTTAGCAAACAATGACAAAATTCTTTAAATTGTGCTGTTGTGTTAATTGAGAGGGTGGGGATTTATTCTCATGGTTCAATCTTCTAAAGAAAAAAAAAAGCAACAAACAAAAACCAACAAATCGGCAAGAAAGCTGGGCCCCTTTTCCTTCCCGTTCCCTGTTTAAAGACCTATAGCAGCATGAATGAAACATCACCAAACAATTGCATCTCCCCAGTCCCCAGGGAGCTAACGTATTTTATCAGCATTTACAATGAAAAGAACAAATATCAGAATCTCAGTATTACTGTGGCTTCAATTCTCTTCCCCCTGCATTATTATTTCTTTAACTCATTTTAGAGAGCTGCACGTTGCAATTCCCAGCTCTGTGCAGGAGAAGCCCTAATAACAGGTCAGAATTCACACGCACACCCACCCCATATACACGTACACATATTTTTTTTCTTTCATGGTGCAGCAGAAGATATTATCTTGGTAATTCTCTATTCACTGTGTTACACCTCTTCCCACTAATCCAATGCAGAACCAGATTACCAACGAAGCCTTTTGAAGCCTGATGTTATTTTGCTTGATAAATTGGGCACAAGACTAAAATTGAAAAGAAATCCTGTTTTTATTATTGGAGACAAATCTAGCAAGCAGGAAGCATATGTTGTGCTTTGGACCACATGCTGGGGAGAGGGGGCTAGAGGGCTCTCACACCAATCAGTTACTTCAAACAATACCCGGCGTCCACCTGGGACGGAGCCTGTGCCATTAGTCTTGACTGGAGCAGCCCTTTAATGCCACCAGGCAGCCCCAAGGAGCAGAGAAACCCACCTGACAAAATGTCACAAGGAAAAAAGAAAAAAAAAAATTGATACTTTAGATAGTGATTTGCATAATTTTTTTCCTTACAGTTTGATACAGGAATATGCTGATCAAATGGGGGGGAAGAGGCACGTTTCAGAAGCTAGCAAAGGGCTTATGTGAAAGCTTTAACGTTAGTGAGCTAATGCAAAGATCACAATAAATGCGGGAACCAGCAAGCGCTGTGTTTTTCAAAGGGCAGTGTTGTGTATTGATCTGTATTAGAAATGATAATGAGGTTATTTTGTGCCTTGGTGAAATACCTTAACTGTTTCAGTGCTTCAAATGCATCAGAGTTAAAGTGCTGGAGCCTATGAATTTTTAATGCCTCCAACTCCAGTTCCTAAATTTCTTCTGTCTTTCCAATAGCTATTTCAGTTTTATATTCCTGGGCTATTGCAACTGCTTCTTTAGACATTTTCAGCTTCCCATTTCAATTTAACTGCTCGTGAAATAGTAGTTACTTAAATCCACCCCCACAGAAAGGAGCTTTTCTTTGCTAACATCTTGCAGAGTCTTTCATGTTTAAAATATTCTAAGTAAACTGAAGGAATGAACCTTTCAACTTTTCCAAATAGAGGTGAAGATCAGTGCTTGTGGAGAACACATCACATTCTTGGTAATTTATTCTGGAATTACCTTGGCTTGCTTTGTTTTGATCAATAGAAAACATTTCTTAATTCTGCATGACCCTTCTGCTGATTTGTGTATATGTAATGGTTGCCTGGTTAGTGAAGCGATGTGAATAAATTATTAATATGAAGGCCAGATTCTTATTTAGTACAACAGCCCAACATTTGTAATTGGACTAACTGAGGCTAGCAGCAGCAGCAACATATAGTATGACATGGAAAGGAAAGCTTTGCTCTTACAACTTTCTGATGAAAGGTTAAAAAAAGAATCTTATCATACGATTCCCAGAATCTCTAGTTTCTAAGGAATATCTTTTTTTTTCAATCTAACTTATTTCCAACAGTTGGTTGGAAAGCAAAGATGTAAGAGTCAATTAAAGTTGATTTCACCTTTGGTGCTGTACATTAAAAGATTTTGCAAAGAGAACAACTTTTTTCTTTTTGTAGTGATACTGTTTAAGTATCATAAGCCTATTTGCACAGTTAAAAATATAATCCCTGGCTAGCATTCCAGAATTCAAACTATCATCATTCCTTTTCCTCTGTAGCTGTTCAAATAATAATAAAAAAAATCAACAGAAAACTATAAGCAGTCATTTCTAGGCACTTCAAGCTAAAGCCATCTCTATTCAAAATTAATAATTGTCAAAAGTAGTGTAATCAAAAAAATACACTAAAGCCAAGACAGGCATGTATAGGAATATATTGCTATCCGTATTATTCTGAATCATATAGTTAAACTTTACAAATATTCATTTCTTGATTTGATTAGACTTGAATTAGACCTAGTTTTATAGAATAACAGAAAAAATGCTTCAAAACCATTAATTTTTCACCATTTTCAGATGCTGTGTGTTAGAGCTGTAGTGAAGCAATGATGATTTACACTGACTGTTGACCCAGACTTGTGGGTTTAAGTGGGCTGTATTTTCTCTAGGAAGGGTTGTTTCTAAATAACAAGGACATTATAAATGATATCCCAAGGGCAAGATATTAGAAATGGTTGGTGGGAGCTGATGTTTTTATCACTGATGTAAACAGGAATTAGGCACCAGTAAGTGCTTCTGGGAATCCTCCTGTTAAAATTCTTTCGTTTCCTTTTGCCGATGAAATCAGAAGGCTGTGACCCGCTTCTGGGTTTTCTCTTGGTTATAAACTGATATATTTCCCTGCTTCTAATTTAGATTAGTTTTCAGACTGATTGTGAGTTGAATTCTTCCTTTTGCTGCTCTTGCGTCTGCGATTGTACGTGTAGGAGTGGATGTGCAGAAGCAACCACATTTCTTTGGTGTTATTCTTGACAGGGCCTGTGACATCTGAGGTCGTGCCCAGCTTGTCTTACCCAGCTACTTTGCTTTTTCTACACTAAAATTAGTGTACATGAAAACTTATTTGTGGCAAGCAGCTGTTCTAGCTTTTCAGTCTCTGTAGGGCAGAAGGTTGGGAATAGCAGGAGGAGGGAATAAGGGAGGCTGGTGCCTTCAAAGGAGCTTTAGGTATGTGAAAGAAAAGTAAAAAATCAATTGCCTAAAGTGCTAGACAAGAATCACTGTGAAGTATCTGGTTACAAAAGCCCTGCAGAGCGCTGCCTTGCCATTGTCAGTGGGATCAGAAAAGAGAAACAAACAATTCTTTGCGATTTAAATAATCAATTCCTCATGCATCGAAAAGCAAACAAACAAAACCCCCCAAGCTCTAACTTTTCTTATGTTAAGTTTAATCATTGATCAAAGTTAGTTGCGTCCAATTATTGCATCATGTGTGTTGACGTAAAGTTCACGCTGTGGTTTATAACATCTCAGCTATGCTTTTCCAAGCACCCATGGCACCCCATTTATCACTATCTAGCCAGAGATATTTTGAAATACACATAAGCTGTTAGCTATTAGAGCAGCAATGTTCAGGAGCTCCTTTTACTGATTTACAGCCTGTCCCAGTATGACTAGCTATTTGCAGAGGTCTGAGAGTGGGAGCTGGTTTTTATGAACCATGATCACACTTTCCCGTTGGTTTCACAGGGGGCTTTGGGAGGATAAAAAAAGACAGCAGAAAAGGTCCCAGGTTATTCTTGTCCCAGGTATATGCTGTGACCTGTTCCTCCTTTATTCGTAAGAATAATTGAACTGTAATAGTTTTTGTAATGCTTTGTGGGGTGTCCTGTTATTAACTTCTCTTTATTCTGAGAAAAACCCATTAGTTATAACTCCTTATTTCCTATTATTTAACTGGGATTTAATCCTTAACACGACATTGCTCTTTATCCTATGGTTATTTGTTCCCTTTGATAATCTCCGGTAAGAGACTCTGTCAAAAGCCCTTTGAAATTGCAAATAATTTACACCCACCGTATCCCCTTTACCCATTATTTTATGAACCTTTGCAACACATTCTAGAAGGCGAAGGGGCACAATTAACTCTTACGAGAGCTCTGCTGGTGTCATCCTATCAGTTGATATTTATCTACGTGCAGCATTTCTCTGTTCGTGATTGCTCACTCCCATCTGTTTCCCCACTAGTGAAGTGACCCCTCCAAATTGGCTGTCATATGCTTGCTGTAAAAGCCATTACTGGGCAATATCCAGTCTGGTTTTCAGTAGGGAGAGGAGATCTTGGAAAAGATCTTGACTCAGGTGCTCTGTGTGCAGCAGAAGCGGTAAGTCCTGCCTTGCAAAATATTATGCGAGTGAAAATATTTTCTGATTCATAGATCTGTGCTTGTCCAGGAACTAGCACCGCTTCTCGGGGCGTAGTACGGTGGATGCCTGTATCGTTTGCCTGTGGTTTTAGATAATATCTTTCTTTTCATTCCCGTTTTGTGCTCTTTTCTCAATATCCTATAGCTTAGCAAACTAGGAACCTCGCACAGCAACCCTGCCTAGCCTGCAGAGCTGAAATGGAGATGGTTCCCGGTTTGATAGGAAAAGGAGTCACACAGGGGATGATGGATAACCACTATTCAAGCCATACTTCACCCTTTCATTCATCTATGGCTTGTGGATGGCTCACTCCTGTCCTTCCAGCTCTCTGGGTTGACTCCGGGCTCCTTGACGAGCTCCCCACTCAGCTGGGTGCAGTTGTTCTTACCTACGTCTCTCTCTCTGCGGCCTTTTTTCCAGTCTCATGCTTTTGATATTTAGTGTCTTTCCTGGCAAATTGTCAGTATTCGCTTGGGCTACCTTTTAACTCAACATTGCCAACACATACTGCCCTCCCTCCCAGTCCTGCTACAGACACACACTCCGTGGTGCCTGTGCCGTTTACCTAGTGCCTGAGCTTCTCAGTTCTGACCCAAGCTTCGGTCACCTGTGGGTGGGCTCCGAGTGATGCTCAGTGACTCAGCTGCCGCTCAGTTTTCCTACAACCAGCTTTGAAGTGTTCGCTGGGCTGAAACACCCACTGAGAGATCAGATACTCTTCTGCTGAAGGTCTTCAGTCATGTGAAGCCTTCAAAGGGGGATGTTCGGGCACCGAGTAGCATTTTGAAGTGTTGACAGTGGAGAGGCTATTACTTTAAAACGAGGAGGGCTCTAGCCTGGCATCACTGCTGATCACAGTGACTTTTGGAAAATAATGCTTTCTGCACACCAGAGGAAAACACAGAAAACATTTTAGCCCATGACAGCTCCTAGTCTGGTGTAAGAGGAGTCTAACAAGGTTGCCTCCAACATAGCTGTAGCAGTTAACACTACATAAGCACTTGGACTTAAAAGTAACTTTTCTCATAATTCTTCAGAGTCGTACACGTGCTGCATTTCAAAAAGGTTTTATGCTATAGATGCACTGTTAATCTCTGAAAGGTTGGAAGATTTCAGGCAAGGATCCTACAGAATTTCCTATAAGCATTTGTACTAATTATGTTAAATTCAAATTGTTTCACAAAATCAAAGGGGAATTAAGATTTTAATTTCTTTCTCCCCTTTTGTTTTTCTTCATTATTTGACAAAGCCTAGAGACTAATCCCATCTTAAACATGAATATAAAATAGACCTAACAGATGTTCTGTCTGCTACAGAACTTTATTTAAGCAGGCATGGTCTGCATGTAATATGCACTTGAAGGTCAAAGCTTGTGGTATAAAAATACAAAGCCTTGGCACTATTTAATTATTTTTATTTGTAATTTTTTCAAGTGAGTTTAGTGAATGATTAATGGTATTGGCTTAAAACAGGCATAGTGCTGGCAAGCACTGTGCAAACATCAACATCGCAAGCGTACCTCCATCCTGACCTGCAGCACCTTTTCTATTCCCATTTCCCATCGTTCTGGAACAGATCCTGCCAGCCCTGTGCCAAATGGACTCCTGTTTTTTCCAAAGTATGCAGCAGCTGGAATGAAGTGGGAAAGCACATTTGGTCTCAAAAGCCTGGGATGCTTTGCTTCTGCTACTGTCCGGTGGAAGCAGCTGGATTTTGGAGTATGACCTTTCTTCAGGTGAATTGTGTTTTACAAGGACTGTGTGTGTTTTACACATTACCGCCTGGATTTTGCAGTATGAACCTGACTTAGGAGCTGAGGCGTCCTGCCTATGCTGTTATTCTGGAAGGGACCTCCCGAGCAGATGGAAAGTAGGAATGCGATATGGACCCCAACTCTACTGCCATACGAAAGGAAACTTGTGCTTGGGGTTTTTTAATCAAAGGAGTGTTTGCATTTCCCTCTCCGTTAGGGCGGTGGGTGCTGCATCGTACGGTGGGGGGACAGAGAGGACGCTGCAGCAGCAGCCTGTTCCCTGCCCCTCTGAACAGCTCGGCTGTGTCAGGCCCTGCAGGGCATCCAGACCCGCCGCCCCTTTCCCTCCAGACTAGCGTGGCTAAGAACTGTGACCCAATTGCTGAACACTAGCCAAATTTTGAGGGGATTGAAGCTGATTTGTGTAAATGCATGGCAACCATGCAAAGCTCAGTGACTTTTTGTGAACAGGAAAAGTATGTTGTTTTGAACAGAGTTGGTCTTTTTTCCATTCCTTCTTTTTTTCTTTTTTTTTCCTTTCCTATTTTCCTCTTTAGTTTCCTTTGGAAAAAGGAGATAAAAGCTCTGAAAAAAATCTTGCTTTATTAAAAAGCTATTTCCATATGGACACTTCTGAAAACTGGTGAGAAAAATGGAGAAGAGAGAAGGGAGAGAGAACCTCCTAACCACTGTTTTACTACTTCCTGCCTGGAAGAAATGTAGAAAGTATTTGGAAAATGTGAAAATGTTATATTTATGTCAACATTTCTCACAGAAGGAGATTCTTATATTTTAACCAGCTGTACTTTTGTTCTAAACAGTTTGCTGTGTGGCTTCAGGATTTTCAGGTATGAAGAATTTGAAAAGACACTTAGGTCAACCTCCTTATAAATTGTGTTGAGTTTCAACTAGCTCAAGTAACAAGTCTGAGTACACACTGGCCACAGAAGTCAGATGCATCCAAACCTAGATTTCAAACGCTCCAGATTCAAGGTCGTTCTTAGGCCTTTTGGTTTTGGCTCTAACTATGGAATTTAAATCCCTTTAACAGGACTTTAAAATCCTATTTTCAGGCCATTCAATTTGTGTGTCCTCCTCTTTTTGTGCTGAGCACATCTCAGAGTGTTGCATAAACTATTTTGAAGAATATCCGTCGGCTTTCAAGGGTTTTGAACTTGGCCTTTAACTAAACAGTTCTCAGCTGTTTCTCTTAACTAAGGTTTTCATTAAAGTTTTATGTTCTTCTATTTTTCATGTGCATGTAAGTATGTGTGTCCATTAGTGGTATAAAAATGCATTTCCTTTACTTTTTTGCCTGGTAGTTGTCAAAGAACTCTTCTAAAACAATTTCAGCTTTTTTGTTGACTTTTTTTCCTGTTTTTGCCAAATCTTTCTTAGCTGTTTTAACAATAGCAGGAGAGAGCCTTTCAGACTATGAGGGAATTTGTAATCCGATCATGTTCTGTATGTCTTTGAAAAGAAAAAAATACAGAGACAAAGACAGAATGTGATAGAATTTTATTTAATGCATTGGCATGAAGTGTAAATACATACTGCATACAGATACTAAACTTTCCTAGCTCTGATATGAAATAATTACCCTAGGGACCTCTGTGTAAAATAAGTCCTATATAACCATTCAAATATGGATGATGTGATTCAGGTGACCTCTTCTTAATACTAAAGGTCATCTACCAAGTGTAAATGTGAATATTTACTTAGCAACAGATTTTATTTTACCTTACAAAAAGAAAAGAGTGTGTTTTTTCCCCAAAGTTAATACAAATAACTATTATTTTTGTGAAGCACAGAAGATACCATAGTATATATAATATCAGCCATATCACTTTTTTTTGAGCCCGCCCTTTAATTGCTGACTGATTCCAGTCACAGACTTGGTGTCCCCCATGAAATAGAAGTCTCTTGTACAGATCTGTGGCCAACCATTTAGTGTCATCAGAGGACTTAGTTTTCACATTTGGACATCTAAAATATAATTCATGGGTTTCCATCGTACTCCCCGCTCCCATTCTTTCACGGCATGATAATTGACTTTGCATATGGAGAATGGTGAGTAAGACTTGTGCTGTGTGCTCCAGCACCAAGTTCTGCATGTGTTCTCTACAATTTGCAAGAAGTAATTTGTAAAATATTGCTTCTGGCCAACCCTTTTCCTGAAAATGCCCCACAAAATTCAGAAAGACCACATTTTTTGTGGCAGGAGGTGTGTTATACACAGTTAAACTAGTTTTTCAGGAACCTGGGATCTTCAGCTGTGATTTTCTCTTTGAAACTTCTGGCACATAGAAAATCGTTTCACCTTTCTGTGTCGTGCTATCTCCACTGGTAAAAGGAGGATAATAACATTTAATTGTCTCTAGAGAACATGCATATCAGTATACACCTATTTTTCCCAAAGAGTTTTGAAAGTATAAAATGGGATATTCTGTGAGTGCTGAAGAGCTATTATAAAAAAAAGAAGAATTTAGGCATTTTTTAATGATTCAGCAGGAGTTAAAGTGTGGCCTTCTGCTATTGAAAGCAGAGGTTTATCACTGATTTTGGCGCCAAGCAGATATGGGTAGAATCAAAGTCCCATGCAGTAGCCATCTGTGCCAGTGATGGCTAGCAGTGTGTTAAGCTGGAAGTGAAATGCATTTGCTGACCATCCTCTCAGAGGCTTATCCTCTCTCTACTCTCATCCTTAACAGCAGCTCATTAAATCCCTTCTTTTTCCATTTGTGACGCTTGCTGTCTCCATGGCAAGTGGTGGGGGATCCACTATGTGCAACTGAGCCAAGCAAGGTTTACTTCTAATCTCTCCATAGGGTGGCAAACTGCGTCTCCAAAATGCTCGCTTCCATGAAGGCTGTCCTGTTGCTAGCTGATTTGCTTTTCACTGTGGCAGCATTGTTTCCAATCTCTTAAGTCATTACCAGTGTGGTGGTAGCAAGTGATAGCACTGTACGTTATGTTTTAACTCAAGAATAGATCTTAACCTACTGGCCTTACTGTAGTCCTCTGAATACTCTGAATACTGAAGGCAGACAAACTTTTTTTTAATTTTGTTTTTTTGTATTTCCCCCTCCCTGACAAATCTCTTGGAGGTGCCACATTTTATTCCATTTCTAGACACTAAAACATCTCTGTTCTCTTCATCTGTCTTCTCCAGCTACACAAATTCTCTTTTAATGGAAATACATAGACTAAACTGATTGGGAAAGAGAAATGTTCAGAGGACAACCATGCATGCTTCTGTAATTCAAATTAATTTTTAGGGCTTATTCAAATTCAACTCAATCTTTGTATTATCTTGCAGTGACTCTGAGATGACATGAGCCTATAGCAATTGTATAAACTTGAAGTTTTGATTAAAAAGGAACATAGGAAACCAGCACAATTTGCAGATATCTTAAACAGGCTATTTCTGTGATTTGAATGAGCTCTAGAAGAAAAAAAATCAGTGGGAATGGAAAATTGTTAAAAGATTGTCAGAGCTAGAAGCAAAAGAAAGAAGGAAGAGAAATAAACTTCAAGGAATTTTGAGGCTTTGCTTCAATTCTATTCCATCAGGGTCAGCAAAGGGATAGGCCAGAAGTAAAATTATAGTTCAAAAAGGTCAGAAAAAAGAAATCAGTGATCGGGAAAATGTAAGTCTGAAGAGTGGAAATGTCTCTGTGTTTTACAAGGGGGAGAAAAACATGCTAACCTGGCTTGGAATGATAACTGAGACCTTTCTTAGTGATTTGCAAAGAGATCTGCCTTCCTAGTGGGGAAAAAAGGACTAAGAAAGCATTTGGCCAGCTTTACTCGCCTGTGAGAAACTCACTTACCCCAAACGCTGCAATTGGCAGGAGAAAAAAAAAACACCAAAAGCCAGCATGAACCTCAGTTTCTGTCTGAATTAATAACATGCGAGAGGGAACAGAAAATGGACGATGGAGTCCTAGTGGGCATGTAAAAAAAAAGGCCAAATGAATAGATTCCTTTTTGTAGGTGCAGGAAAAAAAACAGGGCATGTAAGTTTGGAGGCTGAAATGTCAGAAGCCTAGGAGCCTATGAAAAATAAAATCAAACAAACACAAATGGTAATGCATAAGGGGCATATTACCGCCTGATGGCACGTACGTTAGACTCCAATGGGAAGCATGTGCACAGCCTAAAATGAAAGTATGTGAGTTTCAGATTTCATGGAAAGTGACAGTACCATATGTAGTGGTTAATGAGTTTGTAGTTTGCTAACTATGCCTAAAAAAGCTTATACAGCTGCTTAGTGAGATCAGCTAGAAAAAGCTCCTCCCAATTCTCTTGGTGGGTAGCTGGTTCAAAGAGGGAAGCACTTAAAATCTCTGAAGTTGTTATTATTTTTATTACTTGCCGTAGCATCTAGAAACTTGAGTCTTTGGCCCGTTGTGCTAGGTGTTGTACCTGCACTGGAATGACAGACTGCTCCAAGGAGTGCGTTTTCTGAGAGTTTCCTTCTCAGTAACGTACTATTGGGCTGGATATTGGCTGTAGCTCCACTGCAGAGACTGGTAGGCAAAAATTAATATATACCTTCGTTACCTTCAGTGGAGTTTAGAAATTCACACCAGCCAATTATCTGGCTGTATGAGTTCAGTAGAGCTACTCGTGGCTTCAGTGGAGTCACATTAGCGTGAGTCAGAAGGGACAGGGATGTTAGTCCTTGACAGAGTTGTGAAGGTTCAGTACTTTGGAAATCAGCTCTATTTGTCATTAGAATCTGTGGTCTTTGCTTTTCACATTAGTGAGATTGTTGTGAACCTCCTGTAAATATTCATTGCAAAACTCACGTTGTCTGAAAATGGAAATGTGATCAGAAGCGCTTTCTGCAGAATATGACACTAAATTGCTGAAACAGCTGCAAGAAAGAGCAGAGGGATGTGTGATGTATTTGGATTGTAGGGAATTAACAAACAAGGTTTTGATTATCATAGGCAGGTGCAAGAGATGTGCTTTTCCACAGTTACTCTTCAACATATATATTGACCACATGATGCATGAAAGTGGATCAAGTAAACTGCAGCAGCAGCGTAAAAAACACATAATGACTGTACAGAAGGAACAATCTAAGCAGGGAAGAATAGATTAGGGCAGTCTTATTTGCACATAATTTGTTCCTTTGTGAAAATGCTGAAGATCTTAAAAGCCTTGGTAAATGCCTTTAAGGGAATATGACAAAGAAAGGACCAAAAAAAATCAATAGTCTCGATTCTTTTTCTCCTAGTTTGCATTAGTGTAACCTACTAGCTGAGTCTGTGTAATTTGGATGTCATCTAAATTTGCAGTTCAGACAGACTGCTAAATGTAGCTCAACAAGACAGAGCCTTGTCTGTCTGATTGTGACTAATGTAGAGAAAATGAGGTGTCTGATAGAGAGCGCAAAACTGCCATTTCTCATGTAAACTGGAGATTTCAATTTTTCATTCCTTTTCGGTTAGAAATTACATCAGGAAACAAAGCACACATGGAAAATGCACAGGAAATCTGGCTTTTGCATTGACCATTTTTTGCTAATGCTGCAGCCTTCTTTGATGTCATAAAAGATTAACCAATTAGTGTATTAAAGAAAAAAATGATTTTTTTGGGTGTCATTAATCAAGATTATTTCCTTTACCCTGGGGGGAGGAAATACCATAGGCAACAAGCTGTAATAATGCTCAACGAGCTTTAATTTATTTGAACTCCTTTCCCAGCAGAAGCTGTGGAACTTCTTTCTGAGCGCATTCGCAGGACTGCTCTTTAAGCCGCTTAGGCCTGGCCGAAGAAATTGTAGAGGAAATTAGTTTCTGCCCCTTTAATGACTGGGGTGGGAGATGAGAAAGCATGTCTTTAAGGCAGTGATGAAGAAATGGGTTGACACAATGACAGGCTCTTACACATCTCTTTTTATTGAATACAGGAAGACATAAGATCCTTTTAATTGCTCATTTTCTACCTGCCATAGAGGACAACAAGAGGAACAAAAGAAAAAGAAACAACACTTGTCAAATGATCCTAAGGATCTAATTCTCACAGAAGCTTGTCCAAAGGGACTTTGTAGTTCTCTGACATGTTATACTACAGACGCATCTTGTCTGCTGAACGTTCGAAGAAGATGAGGAAATGCTAATTCCTCAGACTGCTGTCTCACTATAAATGGAGACTCTGATCTGAAGGCTGGTAGGTATACTTTCACGGGCAGGCTCACCAAAGTCAATAGTTAAGCAAAATCAAAATGGTAGGGCGATCGTTTGATTAATCTCTGACATGAATTTGGAAAAGTAACTGACTGAATACAGGATTCTGTTTAAATCTTCTGAACATTGGCTCAATAGCTAGAAGAACAGTTTATTCTGTATGTAATTAAAATGGCCACAAGAAAGGAAAGCTTATTGTAATGGAAAATGTGGTGTCACGTCTCAGAGCAAACCAAAGCATTACATTAACCACAGCATAGCTATGCTTGGAGACTGCTCCCAAACCAAATGGTGCAAAGACTTTCCTCGGTTTTAATAAGCATTGCAGGAGGCACATAGAAAGCATCTGAGTATGCAGTGTGTACCAAGGAACTGGGAGCAAGAAGGCGAGTTCACTCTAGTCTGAAATTGGCTGAGGGGAAGAGGAGATCTCCTGGCTTTGGAAATATTTGGTTATGCATTAACATGTTTTACTTGCTTTTCCCTTGGAATCCATTATTTGGACAAGTTTCGGAGATTCCTCCTCCCTCTTTTCCTTCCTTTCTTTTTGTTACTTCCCAAGATGATGCAGGGGTTCTTTCCATCTTTCTTTACTGCCTCTTCTGTTCTGGCAAAAATCCCTGTATTGATGTGGGGTTTTTTATGTTTGATTGTTTTGAATGTCAGTTCATTGCTTATTGGAAAGCAGTGGCTCTAGAAAGCATCCTATTTTAAAAGTATTTTGGCATAAATTTTCCAAATTTGCAAAATTACTCTAGTATGACAATTTTTGAAAAGAAAACGTTCATGATTTTACTTCGAAATAACTTTTTGCTTTGATATATAAATCTAACATAGTATTTTTTAAAAATATTTAAGTCAGCGTACTGCAAAAGTTTAAAAAATGCCAAAAAAGAGGATGCTCTGATCATTGTGGTGAGACAAAATACATAAAAAGAGTGAATATCTTTTGTTAGACCAACTTACATAGTTGAAGAAAACAGCTAATCTGCCCAGTTGGTCTGAAGTAGGTGTAGCAACCCTGAAAAAAAGGCAATTACAAGATGATCCAAAGACCAAATCCTTGGACATACTTTGATATTTTTTATCTGAATTTTCAATTTGCTCTGCTTTATGATTCTTTTTGTGTAAAACTTTTCCCCAGGGTGGGGAAATTCTCCTCCCCCCGTCCTCCCCCACAGTATCCACATGTCCATCTAGAAATTTCAGCTTGTTTCTGACAGGTGAGGTGATGGGTGTCACTTCAGCCTTAGCCAGAACGTGGTACTGCCTTCCAGTCGGTCTTCAAGTAACAAAGCACCATGAACTATGGGCTTGTTCCTTTAGGTTCAAG